>NC_141163.1:116033722-116340995 GCF_053477565.2 Lygodium microphyllum
TCTGATACCTTTTAATTGTTATGCTTAATGCAAATCGTGTATGGCTATGTGCTCAGACAAAAGAAAGATCAACATCGTGCATAGTGCATAAAACATTCTTTCCATGAATTTTACTAGCGCGTGCTGCGTTGAAAGGAGGCACCGAGCCATATGCTCATGGTACCATCCTCTTTATTTAAACCATTTCCTATATGCCAAGTGCAATGCATAAATCAAATCTTTTCTTTATCTTTCAGTGTTTCAGCCCCTCTTCATCCAACTCTTAACATTTTGTATCATTGATCGGTTAAATAGGGTTTCTATGCATTTTTCCCTTTTAAAAGAACGATAAATAGACACAAAACATAGAAACGGGGACAAACCGAGGCCAACCTCGTGCTTTGCCATCGCTATACATTGCACAAACATAGATATAATTTTCCCTAATTTTTCTCAGTCCATTTTCCATTTGTTTTCTAATTTTAAACTCATTTTTTGGCCATTTTCCCTATTTTTCTTTAATAAATAATGACAAAAAATGAAAGTTGATTGTGGGCTGTGGTCCTTAGGTTCATTAACAGCAAAAACTCAGATTTAGTTGGTGTGACATATCATATTTCTCATTTATATAGCAAAAACCCCAATTTTATCCTTAAAACACATGTTTTTTATGTATTTTAACACTAATTCAAGCCATGTAGCCTTATATTTTCTAGTTTTCAGGTTGCAGACAGTTGAAACTCATGGCAAACAATATCGTAATGAACTTTCATCCCATATGAACAAAGTTTCATAAAGCAAATAGCATAAAAATATCATTTTTCTTCATAAAAATAGCATTAGCGCTTATTTTCAGGTCTCAATTTCTTGGTCTTGATTACGAGACTGATTTCCAGCATGCATTGAATGCTCAGCATCTTCAAGAACAGCACTCTTCACGTCTTCATCCATCCGAAAGCAATCCGGTCTCATCCTGACAAGCTTTCCTCCACCATTCTTCATTGTCTTCTTCCACACAAGAACAACCCCTTAAGGGAGAGAGAGGGAGGAGAGAGAAAGACTAAAATCAGAGATCTTCATCCATGCCATCATTGCGCGAGCAAAGGGGGGTGATAGAGTCAGCATATAGGAGGGAATCAAGCCCCATGATCACTTGGGGGGGGGGGGGGGGGTTGCTCACTAGGCAGAAAGATGCATCATCAACAAATGGGCGAATTCTTGGCGTGTTCTTCTCCACGTTTTTTTGACTCTTCCCTCTCCATGATTTGCTCACCTATATTTCATGTGACATTTAACATTTGGGCTTCCAAAGGTCACTTGCCCATTTGGCCAAAAAGAAGTCTACCTCTTCAAATCTTGCCCATTTGTTGGCCATTTCCCTGACCATTTCCCCATCCGGTGTCCAAATGGAGTGCTCTAAATTTCTGCGCATCCGGCTTGACATCGCGCATTGGCCGGTAATTCCTGACAACCCGCACGTCAATCTAAAAAATTATCAAAAATCAACAAGTGTCGCTCGGGCGCATTTTAAGCACTTGACACTTAAAATCGTCCTAGCTGGAGCCACCGCCTTCGATGTTGAATATTTTTTCCTTGATATTCGTAATTTTTAGCTATTTTTAAGCACTTCTCGGCATCAAAACTCCGCTCTCATTGGCGACCACGGGATAGGGCGACTCAGCCCGTCGAATTCCACAATAGATCTACACAAAAACAACCAAAGGAGCATCAAGCTGATAAAAAATAAATACACACTAAAACACAGCACAATGCTCACCCTACCCCCTGACAAAACCAAGGCATGACATCCACAAGGAGTAGGCCTAGCATAATCTGATAAAAGGTCCGAAGCTAGTCACTAACCAACTGCTCCAACACGGCCAAACTATAAAGAACTATCAAAGAGGTTGCCCTAAGTGGTGGTCTGAACTACCTTTCTAACTAAGGACAACACAACCAGGAGCTTCTACTAGGCGAGGACTCCTATAGCCTGATCAAGAAGTATTTGCTTGTAGCACATTTCTACTTTTAGGGTTTTAGTTTTTTCCATACTTGGGCATGTAAAAAGGAGGGAGCTGAGCGTAGTGACCCAAGGAGAACAGGGCATCCGCCTCAGGTCCTGTCTCAGTACCCAACAACCTACCAAGCCCTCGCAAGGCGACACTTAATCCTTTTCTGACGCTCACTTTTATTTGCGCTCCAACCCTCCTTGTTTCTTCTTTTCTAGGAAGAAGCCACCCCTTGGAAGACAAGGCATCGGCCTCGGGTCTGGCTCGTCCCCAGGAACCTACCAAGCCTTCGCAAGGCGATGATCAATTGCTTTTAAATTTTCCTTTATTTTCTTTTCGATTTTTATAGGGGTTTAGAACCCCTTTTTACACACCTTTGTATATATTTATTTTCTTTTGGGATATTCAAGGTTTTGATCATCATCATTATTTTTCTTCTAGCAGGCTTCTCTAACTGCCTCACAACTAACAAGAACTCCGAGAACGGCTGCATAGCAGGCCAACAGAACAGGGTCACTAGGACTCCCTTCTAAAACAGGCCTTTCAATGCTTGACAATGTCTTTACAAGAGGTAATGACCACTCAAACCTCCCTCAGCCATACCTAACCTAAACCTCGGGACTTCACGCCTTGGATACCAGTCCCCAACAAGAAAAGAAAAATCCCCCAACAAGTACACAGACACATATAGCATAAAAACTAGTACTCATAAAGGAGAGATATCACCTGGAGAGGGCCACGAGAAGCTTCCGTGCAACAAAGGCTCCTTCCAAGCTCTTCTTTGAACCTGTCTAGCACAAAACTAAAACAAGAAACCATTAACTGTACCTGTACTAAACAAACAACTGGCCCTCTTGGCCTAATGAAATAAAACATTCAAAACCTTGCAAAACGGGCCCTCTTGGCCTAACAAGATAAAGCAAAATAACACCTACACATCCCTCCTTGAAAGAATCCAGATATACAATAATAGGCTCCTTCCCAAGGAGAAAAACCACATGGCTCCTAGCCCTAAACTAAATGCATAAGGTTATGACCCATCCCTCCTACATATATAGCAAGAGGCGTACACATAATATGTTGTCTAATCAACCTATGGGTCCAGGATAATAACAATAGATTGGTCTCGGCTACTCTTTGCATCACCCATAGCAACCATTGTCTGCCATATATTGCATGCTCTGATAACATTCCCCACAAGCGATCGGGTCCTATTTCATCATTGATAGTGATATCCAAACTAGGAACACAGTTGAAGAAGAGGTCTTCCTCATAAGCAAGATTTGCCAATGAATTCGCAAACTGATTCCAGTAATGTGGAATCAGCTGAAAAGACACTCTCTCAAACTCCTCAAGTAGGGTCATAGCAGCTCGATGATACATACAAACAATGGGATTCCGCACTGTGTATGTCCCATCTAGCTGATTCAGGATCAATTGGGAATCCCCTTTTACTAACAACTGCTGAATACCACCTTGTTTGGCAATATGCAATCCCATAATCAAGGATTTATACTCTGCCATATTGTTAGTGAATCCTACCCCGAGATAAGTAGCTAACTTCATCGTAACTCTACATCGGGGATCTCAGATTACTACTCCAACACTCCCTTTTTTATTAGGGCCCCTGGATGCTCCGTCAAAATATAACATTAGGGCCAAAAACGCTTCAAAAAATGCACTTTTGTTAATCACGGGATGAAGGAAAGGGCCAAAGAGAGTTCGCCACGTGTGCAAGAATATGGTATTCTTGTCTCCTCTTTTTTAGAGATAGTGGAGTCCATTTCATGATTCTCTCTTCTTTTTTAGTCAAAACCCTTAAAGTCTGACATGTTTTGGAGTCCCAAAGACGTTATCTACTTACAAATTTGACAAAATACGTGACAGAGATGTGATGAAATTAATAATGAGTTTTTTGAAAGTTGTGAGATCTTTCAATATTGTTTTTGGCGCCCAATACATACTCGTTTGTATTCTTGGCGCTACTTTTTAGTTCATTCACCCCTCTTTGAGCTTCTTTCTCTAAGCTTTCATTCTTTTCATGGCTTCCTCCAGGCGCCCTTCTCGTTTAATACACTCTTGCACAGTCTATAGCCAGGGAGCAGATGGAAATTTTGAGCCCAAAACCTTTGCTGTAAACGATTGGGTTACCATGCTGCCATCTTGCAAGGGCTCTCATAAGGTGAAAAGAAGAAAATGAGATGATATAAAACATCATTGGAAGGGGTGTATCATTGCCTTCAAAATTATGCCCGAAGGCTGGTTTGTCAAGGTGCAACATGTTTACATGGCCAAGGATATGCACTTGCCTCCAAACGAATGTGTTCCCCAACAAACACATTGTAAGTTATTAGTTGAATAACGTATATAATTCTTTTCCATTTATGCAAGTTCTAACAAACGGTTCGTCATTGTAGATATCTTTCCGTCAACAAGTATTGAATGGCAACCTGTGGAAAGCCTAAGCGGGACTTTCCATGCCATTCATAAGGTATTGGCAGACATTATTTATGCCGATCAAACTGTGTCTTTTTTTAGTGAATGCAAGGTTTTTATATATTATGCACAGTATGTGGTTCCCTCTAAAGCGGATAGGTATGGGAATATCGAAGATTTGCCATTGCCAAGTCTTTCATCTCTAAACTGGGAGATTCCTAACAAGGTAACGCTACAGAGTTTCAAATTCAAAATATCTCAGGATATTAAAAAGTCCATGACAGCTGGAAGGATCTCAAGAAGAATATGTTTATCATGGTTTGTACCCCTCCATATCTTCGTGGCTTGCTTCAAAATAGCAAATTTACAAAGAATGAAGGTATCCTGGCTAAGTAGAAACTTTTCGGAAGAGGAGCCTGCCAGCACTGCAAGAAAAAATGTAACAAGTTGGTAAAAAGGGGTCCCTAAAAAAACCAACAATATGAAAGAGACTTACGTTCACTCCATCTATCTTGAGTATCTTTGAATCTATTGTCCTGCAGACATTTGAAAAGCACTCTTTTTCCATAAGTATATGTATGACTTTGTAACTTTGCAATGGTACTTCTTGTTAGAGAGAGTTATATGGTTTTCCAGGATCAACAATATCCTCATATGTAGTGTCCAAGAAGGTAGTCAGGAGCCTACCAGCACTGCAAATGGAAACATGTAACTAAAATAGATAATCAAATAAAATAAATAATTAACCAAAAAGCAAGCAGTATTCCATTCAACCCACATTCTTCCTTGGCCATGGATACCACTTAGAGAGTTCATGAGGATAATTTCTCTGGTGAGTGTATCCGATGTAATAAAAAATTTATAGTAGTTGTGATGGAATCAAAAGCTTTGAAAGACATTGTTATATTTGAACCAAATCTAAAAAAAAAATCCATTGATAACAGTGGATCAACAATACACATAATTTTAGAGATTTATTGGCTAAGAGATGCAATCAATGTCCTAAAGCTAATAGCAAAAATAAAGGAGTGTTATTTGCAATCAATAGCACAATTATTCTATATACTAAAAATTTTTAGAGTCAAAATGCCTTACCTTATGCAATAATAAACTACAGAATCTAACAATTAAATATCATTTTTACAACTAGCATGGACTTGTCCTCATGAGATATGCTAAGATAGTCCTCTTCCTCAGAAGTGCAAGAAACATTAATAACCATTTGCCCATACACCTCACCCATTCTCTTATAATTAACAAGTCCAAGTACATCGATTTTTCTCTTGCAAACATCATCCTCGGTACCTTATTCTGCTAATCATATTAAAATCTTTATTCATTAGGGTGATCTTATGAGCATGAGCAGCAACAATGTAAGGATAATTCATAAATTCATAAAGTCAATCATGTGAGGATAAGTTGATATGACGCGAGAGCAGCAAAGCCAAATTTTCGCAGGGTCATATTCGCACCGTATCGTGGAGCAGTTCATACGGCGCGAGCGTGGCAAAAAACATAATGTTTGGTACTATACTTTTCACTGCATATCATGGATGACTTGATATGGTGTAAGAGTGGCACAACAAAATCTCCGTAGGGGTCCTCCTCCCTCAGTATCGTGAAGGAGTAAACATGCGTGTGCAAAGTACACTCCCCTTGTAATGACTTATTTTTTGTGAGATCTTAAACCGATCAAAAAAATTCAAAAAAATTTCCATGAGTTCATTAGGCTTTGAAAAAATTTTAAAATTTTTAAAGATTTTTTTGAGCTCATTTGCTATTTTTAAAAATATTTTTAAGCAAAAAATAGCCTAAAAAGACCCAAAAAAATCACAAAAAAACCACCCAAAAATAGCATGGCCGATACAACGCGAATATGGGTAACCGAGCATCTCGGTTACCCATATTCGCGTTGTATCGGCCATGCTATTTTTGGGTGGTTTTTTTGTGATTTTTTTGGGTCTTTTTAGGCTATTTTTTGCTTAAAATTACCCATATTCGCGTTGTATCGGCCATGCTATTTTTGGGTGGTTTTTTGTGATTTTTTGGGTCTTTTTTAGGCATTTTTTGCTTAAAAATATTTTTTAAAATAGAAAATGAGCTCAAAAAAATCTTTAAAAATTTCTTAAAAAATTTCAAAGCCTATTACTATTTTTTGAAATTTTTTTGAGCTCTTTTGCTATTTTTAAAAATATTTTAAGCAAAAAATAGCCTTAAAAAGACCCAAAAAATCACAAAAAAACCACCCAAAAATAGCATGGCCGATACAATGTGAATATGGGTAACCGAGTTTGTGATTTTTTGGGTCTCTTTTAGGCCATTTTTTGCTTTAAAATATTTTTAAAATAGCAAACGAGCTCAAAAAAAGCTTAAAAATTTTCTAAAATTTTTTCAAAGCCTAATAAAGTTATGTAATTTTTTTTTGTGAAATGGAGACTAATTATTTTGATGGTCTTTTTTTTGTGAAATTGAGATATATTACATTTGAAAAAAGATATACAAGGATAAAGCATCAATAATGTAGTGATGCTTTCAATTATAAAATCAATCTGCTTTAGAATCAGAGTTCTAAGAGAAAGAAATAGATTCAAGTCATTTCTATTTCTTCTTACAAATCAAGGGAATAGATCTTAAGAGATTTGCTAGGATATGATATCATGAGTAGTATCATTCCATGACATCAAGCCACCATTTAGGTATTGAAATCTGATAGTGCTAATAAGAATCACAATTGAAGATATTGAAACTTGAAACCCCATAGTGCTAATCATAGTTGAGGGTATGATGAGAAAAATACTCCCAAGAGCTAATATTAAGTAAGAAGTTGTATCCTTCATATTCTTCGAAGCATCCTGCACACATAAAATCATCTTAGTCCTAAAGTTGATATGATGCACAATATCACTAATACTTCTATCTATTACTTGTTTAATTTTTTTATATTTTAAGAGATAAAATTGAATAAAAAATATTTTTAATCTATTACTAGGTAAATATTTTTATCTCCCAAAAATCAAAGTACTTCCTTTCTTCTAATTATAATATATTATCCTTGTATTATCAATTAGTCCTTGCTAAAAAGTTGATATTACAACACTGTATAATGAAGATATTCTATTTTCAAGTGTCAAGATCAAAGTGAACATTTTCACTTTCTATTCTATTAGCTTAAGGATTATCCTTAGTATATCTATCCCTACCAATTTGCATCAACACCATGGGACTCTTTTACCCATTTTCTTATGAATCAAATTGAAGAGATTGAAGAAAAAGCTTGGATTTAGTTGAAACAAAATCTTACAGAATGGATATCTTATGGGTTGAAGTAAAGATGCGGCTTGGATGTCCCAACCTAGTTGGGTTTGCTGGAAAATAACAAGATGATCTCGTCTCAGGTCCATGGAGGACCATATCTCTATAGCTCAATCGGCAAGTAAGTGGTATTGATCCTCTGTGTAGAGACTCTTTTGATTGTTGATCACCTTCTCAAGATTTTGAGAAAGGAGACGAAGGGAGACGAAGGGAGACCAATGCACGCTGCTGGTAAGAACTGGACGTGATTTTGGTGAGAAATTTTACGACAGAGTAAAATCTACTTTAAGAACTAAGAAACAAAGTGAAGAGGAGAGAACGATGATTCAAATAAATGCAGGCGAAAAAAGAAGCGTGATTTTGGTGGGAAACGTGATAGTAAAATATTCAAAATGAAAGAATAATAGCCGAAAAGTGACCTCTGACATGAGTTAACGTCCTTAGGCATTTAATAGCTAACCTCTTAAATGAATAATAAATTCTCTCATTAATCACGTCTGAATGGCCAAATTTGGAGGGTTCATTATTTTAAAACCTCAACTAATTAGTAACTTAATCATTTTCTTACAAGTGCCATTTTTGAAACGTTTTTGGCCCTAATGATGTATACGTCTACAATGGATTTACACAGCCTACCATCACGAACTCCTCTATTTTTAATTATGATAATCAAAGTTTAGCATGTTGAGAGGATGAACTGATGGCTCCATCCCACCTTTTTCATTGAACTCAACAATGATACTTGTCAACAATCGTAAGCAGTGATAGCAGAAGACTTTGATCTCCCACACAAAGGTTCTGTCTTCTTGCTCAATCACTTTGTATCCTTTGCTCCACCATATAAGTTTCCCCTGATGGTATTTGTGCTCCAGATATGGGTGCTCCAAGTAAGGAATTAACCACCCCATCAACTGACTTTAAGCTCTTTTGCAGGTCTCAAATCATCCCCAGCATGGACCTGCAATGCATTTTCCCTGTATTAGCATACTTAGAAATAATAAGGTTTAATCTTATTAAGATTAACATTACTTTTAAACTCGACTCCTCTGCAGATCAGCTAGTAGAGATGTAGACCTATTTTTCCCCAACCTGACAATCTTGTAGGGGCCATCCCATTTAGGTTTCAACTTCCCTAGAAACAGCTCCCTACGCACATCATAATAGAGGACTAATTGCCATTTTTTAAAGGTATATTTCTTCCCTCTAAGGTCATGCAACTGCTTCATCCGATGTTTAGCTACCTCCTGGTGTAATAAGCTCTGCAACTTCAGCTCATCCAGGTGGGCTATGGTCGTGAAACATTCAAAAAGGGAATCCTCATTTCCCAAAGAATGGTTAATTGCAAACCGTATGGTTGGCAACTCGATCTCGAAGGGTAACACACACTCTTTCCCATAAACCAATTTAAATGGAGTATGGTTGGTAGCTCGCTTGAACGTGGTATTGTACACCCATACTGCCACATACAGCTTCCTGTCCCAGTCTCGTTTCTTCTCAGAGACTATTTTAGACAAGATCCCCACAAGCTGCTTATTAGTACTTTCAACTTACCCATTTGCTTGCAGATTATAAGGGGTCGTTTTATTGTGCTTGATTTGCCAAGCTTCAGTCAAGATTTTGATCAGTTTATTCAAAAAATGGGCTCCACGGTCCGACATTAATTCCTTCGGGGGACTGAAATGGCAGATAATCTGCTCTAAAAGAAAACTTGCAGTCTCTTTCGCATTGTCTTGCCTCGTCGCCCGCGCTTCTGACCATTTTGTAAAATAATCAGTTGCTAGTATAATATACCTCTTCTTAATAGACGACAGGGTAATAGGACCCACAAAATCAATGCCCCACTTCTCAAATGGAAGGATAGCCATAATAGGCGTAAGTGGGCATTTCCTATTCTCTCTACTATCATGTCTTTGACAGGTATCACATTTCTTAACATACTCAAAGGAATCTTGGAAGATGGACAGCCACCAATACCCATCCCTTAAAGCTTTCTGCGCCGTCAACCGTCCCACGAAGTGCCCTCCACATGCATAGTCATGGCACTCTTCCAAGATGAAAGGAACCTCGTCAGGCATCACACATCGACGATAGATATCATCAACACCCTGCCGATATAGTGTCCCTGTGATCAAGGAAAACTTCAAAGCCTGTTGTTTAATTTTTCTCTTTTCAGACTTTGATAAACGAGCTCCCGTCTCTCCTGTTGATAGATAATGCGTAATAACAGCATACCAAGATGGAATGGAAGCTATATCAATTTTAAACATTTCCTCAATGTCACTTCCTTCAGCCAAAATCTGTGTCGGCTCCCCGAAATCCACAAGGCATTCCACAATACCTTGCAACCTCGGTGGCTTACTCTTAATCTCATAATCGAACTCCTGCAAAGTGATTAACCACATTGCCAAACGATCAGGCGACTATAGCTTGTTCATAAGCAATCTCAGCCCTTCCGCCTTCGTATAAAACACTGCCTTTTCATAGAGGATGTAGTGGCTAAATTTCTTAGTCCCAAAGACCATCGCAAGACACAACTTCTCCATGTAGGTATAGTTGATCTCTGACATGCCCAATTTTCGACTAGCAAAAGCTATCGAATGATACTACTTTTTCTCCCATATTTGGGATAAATAGCAGGCTAATACTATGCATGGTGGCTGCTGAAAATATATAGAACACCTCACCTCTTTTAGGTGCTTTTAAAACAGGTTCTTTTACTAGCTCCTATTTCACATCCTCGAAAGCTACCTTACAAGGGTCGCTCCATTCAAATAGACAACTAAAGGATAATAAATTCGTTAATGGCAACGTTCTATCTGCCAAGGCATTTATAAACCTTCGATAGTACCCTATCGATGAAAGAAAGCTATGAACTTCTTTTGGAGTGCATGGTGGACTCATAGCGACTATAACCTTGATCATTTCAGGGTCAGTTGCCATCCCTACTGAACTGACCACATGGCCCAGCAATAGCCCATAAGGCACTCCAAAGACACACTTCCTTGGATTAAAAGCGATACAAAATTGTCTGCAACGCTCAAAGCATTTTCTTAAGATAACCAACATCCTGTCCCTTACAGTGGTTGCCCCCAGGTCATCGATAAACACTTTCAACTCATTTGGGGAGATGTCACCAAAGGTCTTGTCTACTGTTCGTTGCCACGATCCAGGTGCATTGCACAAACCGAAGGCCATCACATGGTATGCAAAAGTACCAAAGACAGTAATAAAAGTTGTCTTCAACTTGTCCTCTTTTGCAATTGCCATCTAGTTATATCCTGCAAAGCAATCCATAAACAAATATATTTCCCTATCCGCTAATTGATCCAAAATCTGGTCAATAAACGACAACGGGTAGTAATCTTTAACCGTCTGCTTTTTCAGCTCTCTAAAATCCACACATAATCGGATCTGGTTGTTTTTCTTCTTCCTAATAACAATTGGTGAACACCATTCTGTGTGTTGTACAGGAAAGATTAAACCAGCTTTCCTTAACTTTTGTAACTCCTCAAACATCCCGTCCCTCAATTCGAAAGGCATACGCCTTACTTTCTGACGCACAGGACGACTGCCTTCTTTTATAGGAATAGTATAAATAGCCAGGTTGGGAGGAATGCCTCTCAGCTCAAGCAAAGATGTCGCGGAATTCCTGAATCAAGGACACATAGTCCTCCCTTTCTACTGAACTAAGCATGGAACCTAATTTAATTGGCCGCGAATCATTCAGCGTGCCAAGGTCTAACTCAATCACATCCACATCTCTTATCCTATCTTGTAGCTCTATCGGCTCATTTAGAGTTATCTTATAAATATCCTCTGTAGTGGACCCCTCTTTAGATTCATCGCTGGATGATGTCTCACTACCAGATGGATCATCTACTGTCTCTATTTCAGTAGAAGATAAAGGAGCTCTCTCACTTTGAGGAGACTCAGGGTAAGCATCGACTATTACTGGATTAGCACCTCTACCTAGAACCACTTGACCAGCAGGTATATCGACTTGACAGTCTTTTCGTAAGATCCAAGGCCTACCTAGCAAAACTCGATAGCTAGGACGTCCTGTAAATCTGATCACCCTAAAGTCCAAGAAACATTCTACACTCGCAACTTTAACATGGACCTTAGTAATGCAACCATCTGGTTATCTTAGACTATCATCAGCAATTCTCAGAAGGGTGGAGCTATCTTTCTGGATGCCTAGACCCAACCTCTCCATCAATTCTGAACTCATGATATTGATAGAGGATCCAGTGTCTACAATGGCATGTTCCACTAATATTCCATCCACATAAGCTAGAACCCTAGGGCAATTATTTTCAACATGATCAAACCAATCTTCCCCTACTCGTGCTATGCCCAAAGGTTCTACAATATAGCCAATACGCAGGATCTTCTTAAATTCCTTGCGTACTCCTAGAGATAATTTAATCAATTGCAAGAGGTTCACGTCTAGTTTAACTTCACAAAGAGAACTTGCTAAATCAAAGTCATGATAAGTAGCCAGAGCTCTCTTTTCTCGCCAAACCATCCTCTCCTTTGGTCTTTGGACCGGTTTTGGTTTCTCTTTCTTAGCTCTTGCCTTCTTTCTTGGCACTTCCTCATCCTTCTTAGGGTCACCTTTTCTGTCAACCGGCCTTAGCTGTCCCCCTTCTATGCTAGGATTCTGGACCTGCATCCCCTTATCCCCTTGTTTAGGGTTTGCCTCAACCGGTTTTGTATTATCTTTATCAACCTCTTTAGCCTTTTGGCCTCTTGTCATGGCTCTTAAGTTAGAGGTTTCAGCATCATTGACTCATACAGCCTCAATAAGGCTGACTCTGTTGCCTTGTGGCAACTCTTCTACACTTGTTTTTCCCCTCTGCAATATTTGTCTTGGTGCATCATTCTGCTGCAAGTTATTTCCTTGCGCTCTATGATTCACTAGGCCCGTCTGTTTACTCCCTTGTTGGAGAGAACTAATCTTACTCCAACAGGTAGAAGCTAAATGGCACAACTTTCCACAAATGTCACATTTCACATTTGGACAGTTTCTGGGAAAGTGCTATTTACCACACCACTTGCAACTAAATCTAGAGGGTCCACCCTCTTTAGGGCGTGGAATCCCTATCAAATTTTGTTACTTCTTCAAGAAATTAACGTCGACAGCTATTTGTCGATATTGTTCGGAAATCATATCGGTATAATGCTTCATCATGTCCTTAACTTTGCCAAGGACATTAGATGCACTCGACTTGTAGCCTCGATCGTCAACCCGTCATTCCATTGGCCTAACAATCTAATTTCGCATTGGTTGTTGACCCACAGGAATATTATGAGAATTTGAAACTTGGCCTCCGACATTTGGTGGAGCCAATTGACTTGCCATAGGCATAGTCACACTGGGAGGAGCTGGCAGCAAATGTACATTCTGAACCACACTCCCTCTCCCATTAGTGTTAGTCATTTCATCCCTTGCGTCAATGATATATTGCCTCCAGGTACTAAACCCCCATTAACATTCATTCGCGAGGAGTAGGCCGTTTGTAATCGTGCTTCTACTCCCTCTGCCCTCGTAATAGCAGTGTATATATCTGCCAAGGCCACACTGCTCAATTGTACTTGGATATTAAATTCTAACCCATGCAAAAAGTATTACAATTGGGCAGCCGACAGAATGGGAATGTAAGTTTGTAACTTACGGAATACTTCTTTAAGCTTCTTGGCATAAGCTTTCACATTCTCATGAGGATCTTGGCATGTTACATTCAAGACCCGCAACCAATATTGACCACCTCTTTCAGGGGTATATTCCGCTCGAAAAGCTGCATAGAATTGATCAATTGTGGTTATGGTCCCAGACTCTATGCCGTGATACCATACCGTAGCCCTTCCTTTTAACGTCGTATTGAAGAACATCATGAGATGTCCCTCGTCTTGGATGCGATAATTGAACATCAATCTTTGGAACTCACAAATGTGAAATTCTGCATCCTCTTCCGCTAACCCATTAAAAATGGGCAAGGGAACTCCTAAGGTTGGTAAATCTGGCATCCCTGCAGGAATTACAATGGGTTGTGCCATGGTGACAATCGAATCAGCAATAGGAGCTTGAACAGGTGAATTCACCCCCCCCCCCCCCACTTGAAGTGGGTAGACTTGGTGGAGGAAAGGAAGAACTTACACTTCCTCCTGCACCTAACGGAATATGTGGAGCAATTGGGTGACTAAAACCACTGATTCTTATACGTATTGGGCTACTCCTTTGAGGAGAATAATGGCTTACGATCTCTAACCGCCATCTAGCCCTCTCAACACGTTCTGCTTTTTTGATTTCGGCTTGACGGTCCTTGTCAGAGGACATAAACCAACTTCCTTTTGGTCCCTAGAAACCCTAGATCCAAAAACCACCACTTATAAGCGGCTCCCGATAGACGCACCACTGATGGGACCTGAAATGGGCTGGCACTGGCTATAGCACTAGCCGGACCTCATGCTTATGATACACAAACACCCTCACGGCCTCGCGGACCAGGAGCGTCAATCTAATGCTGAAGGACAACCTGCCCTAAAGCTTAATTCATGCGTTTATAGTTTATAGTCCAAAATTTCCCTAATACTCCTCAAAGAGAGAACCCAAAGTACATAGGCATAACGCCCCGTCACACACACATAGGAGGCACTTCACCGACTAATAGTCGGAGCCCCATTGTAGCTCTCCTACTTCGCAAGGATTGGCCCTTTGATGCACTGCTAAACATATAACACATACGAGCACAAACTCCTCTCAAGGTACCAATATTTTATGTTTCAGGATGTATCATTCCTCACTACAATTTTTCCCTTAGAACCCAACGACTAACCTACAGCTTAGGACATCCTCTCATGCTCAACGTTCGGCACAACCTAAGGAAGACAGGTGCCATGCATCTAGGAGGTTCTTCTGATACCTTTTAATTGTTATGATTAATGCAAATCGTGTATGGCTATGTACTCAAACAAAAGAAAGATTAGCATCGTTCATAGTGCGTAAAACATTCTTTCCATGAATTTTACTAGCGCGTGCTGTATTGAAAGGAGGCACTGAGCCATATACTCATGCTACCATCCTCTTTATTTACACCGTTTCCTATATGCCAAGTGCAATGTATAAATCAAATATTTTCTTTATCTTTCAGTGTTTCAGCCCCTCTTCATCCAACTCTTAACATTTTGTATCATTGATCGGTTAAATAGGGTTTCTATGCATTTTTCCCTTTTAAAAGAATGATAAATAGACACAAAACATAGAAACGGGGACAAACCGAGGCCAACCTCGTGCTTTTTCATCGTTATACATTGCACAAACATAGATATAATTTTCCCTAATTTTCCTCAGCCCATTTTTCATTTTTTTCCTAATTTTAAACCCATTTTTTGGGTATTTTTCCCTATTTTCTTTAATAAATAATGATTGAAAATGAAAATTGATTGTGGGCTGTGGCCCTTAGGTTCATTGATAGCAAAAACTTAGATTTAGTTGGTGTGACATATCATATTTCTCATTTATATAGCAAAAACCCCAATTTTATCCTTAAAACGTGTGTTTTTAAAGTATTTTAACACTAATTCCGGCCATGTAGCCTTATATTTTCTGGTTTTCAAGTTGCAAACAGTTTAAACTCATGGCAAACAATATCATAATGAACTTTCATCCCATATGAACAAAGTTTCATAAAGCAAATAGCATAAAAAGATCATTTTTCTTTATAAAAATAGCATTACCGCTTATTTTCAGGTCTCGGTTTCTTGGTCTTGATTACGGGACTGATTTACAATATGCATTTAATGATCAGCATCTTCAAGAATAGCACTCTTCATGTCTTCATCCATTCGGAAGCAATCCGATCTCATCGGGACAAGCTTTCCTCCACCATTCTTCATTGTCTTCTTCCACACAAGAACAGGCCCTTAACTGATAGAGAGGGAGGACGAAGAAATACTAAAATCAGAGATCTTCATCCATCATTGCATGAGCGAAGAGCGGCGATAAAGTCAGCATACAGGAGGGAATCAAGCCCCATGATCACTTGGGGGGGTTGCTCACAGGCAGAAGGATGCATCATCAACAAATGAGCGCATTTTTCGGCGCATTCTTGGCATGTTCTTCTCCACATTTTGTTGCCTCTTCTCTCTCCACGATTTGCTCATCTACATTTCATGTGACATTTTACATTTGGGCTCCCAAAGGTCATTTGCCCATTTGGCAAAAAAGAAGTCTATCTCTTCAAATCTTGCCCATTTGTTGGTCATTTCCCTGTTGGGTGTCCAAATCCAGTGTTGTAAATTTCTGCACTTCTGGCTTGACGTCCCACATTGTCCGGTAACTCCTGACAACCCGCACGTCAGTCTGAAAAATTATCAAAAATCAACAAGTGTCGCTCGGGCACCTTTTAAGCACTTGACGCTTAAAATCGTCCTAGCTCGAGCCGCCGCCTTCGACGTTGAATATTTTTCCCTTTATATTTGTAATTTTTAGCTATTTTTAAGCACTTCTCGGCATCAAAACTCCGCTCTCATTGGCAACCATTGGATAGGGTGACTCAGCCCATCGAATCCCACAATAGATCTGCACAAAAACAACCAAAGAAGCATCAAGCTGATACAAAATTAATACACACTAAAACACAGCACAGTGCGCACTCTACCCCCTGACAAAACCAAGGCATGACATCCACAAGGAGTAGGCCTAGCATAATCTGATAAAAGGTCCGAAGCTAGTCACTAACCAACTGCTCCAACACGACCAAATTAAAAAGAACTATCAAAGAGGTTGGCCTGAGTGGTGGTCTGAACTACCTACGTAACTACAGACAATGCAACTAGGAGCTCCTACTAGGCGAGGACTCCTATAGCCTGATCAAGAAGTATTTTTTTTCAGCACATTTCTTCTTTTAGGGTTTTATTTTTTCCATACTCGGGTATGTAAAAAGGAGGGAGTTGAGCGTAGTGACCCAAGGAGAGCAAAGCATCGGACCCAGGTCCTTTCTTGGTACCCAAGAACCTACCAAGCCCTTGCAAGGCGACACTTAATCCTTTTTTGATGCTCACTTTTATTTTCGCTCCAACCTTCCTTAATTTCTTCCTTTCTAGCAAGATGCCACCCCTAGGAAGACAAGGCATCGACCCCAGGTTCTCATCCCCAGGAACCTACCAAGCCTTCGCAAGGCGATGATCAACTGCTTTTAAAATTTCCTTTATTTTCTTTTCGATTTTTATAGGGGTTTAGAACCCCTTTTTACACACCTTTGCATATATTTATTTTCTTTTGGGATATTCAAGGTTTTGATCATCATCATTATTTTTCTTCTAGCAGGCTTCTCTAACTGTCTCACAACTAACAAGAACTCCGAGAACGGCTGCCTAGCAGGTCAACAGAATAGGGCCACTAGGACTCCCTTCTAAAACAGGCCTTTCAATGCTTGACAATGTCTTTACAAGAGGCAACGACCACTCAAACCTCCCTCAGCCATACCTAGCCTAAACCTCGGGACTTCATGCCTTGGATGCAGGTCCCCAACAAGAAAAGAAAAATCCCCCAACAAGTACACAGACACATATAGCATAAAAACTGGTACTCGTAAAGGAGAGATATCACGTGGAGAGGGCCATGAGAAGCTTCTGCTCAACAAAGGCTCCTTCCAAGCTCTTCTTTGAACCTGTCTAGCACAAAACTAAAACAAGAAACCATTAACTGTACCTGCACTAAACAGACAACTGGCCCTCTTGGCCTAATGAAATAAAACATTCAGAACCTCGCAAAACGGGCCCTCTTGGCCTAACGAGATAAAACAGAATAGCACCTACACATCCCTACCTGAAAGAATCCAGATATACAATAATAGGCTCCTTCCCAAGGGGAAAAACCACAGGGCTCCTAGCCCTAAACTAAATGCATAAGGTTATGACCCATCCCTCCTACATATATAGCAAGAGGCGTACGCATAATATGTTGTCTAATCAACCTATGGGTCCAGGATAATAACAATAGATTGGTCTCGGCTACTCTTTGCATCACCCATAGCAACCATCGTCTGCCATATATTGCATGCTCTGATAACATTTCCCACAAGCGACCGGGTCCTGTTTCATCATTGATAGCGATATCCAAACTAGGACCACAGTTGAATAAGAGGTCTTCCTCATAAGCAAGATTTGCTAATGAATCCACAAACTGATTCCAGTAACGTGGAATCAGCTGAAAAGACACTCTCTCAAACTCCTCAAGTAGGGTCATAGCAGCTCGATGATACATACAAATAATGGGATTCCGCACTGTGTATGTCCCATCTAGCTGATTCAGGATCAACTGGGAATCCCCTTTTACTAACAACCGCTGAATACCACATTTTTTGGCAATATGCAGTCCCATAATCAAGGCTTTATACTTTGCCATATTGTTAGTGAATCCTACCCCGAGATAAGCAGCTAACTTCATCGTAACTCTACGTGGGGGATCTCAGATTACTACTCCAACACTCCCTTTTTTATTAGGGCCCCTAGAGGCTCCGTCAAAATATAATGTATACGTCCATAATGGGTTTACACAGCCTGCCATCACGAACTCCTCTATTCATAATTATGATAATCAAAGTTTAGCATGTTGAGAGGATGAACTGATGGCTCCATCCCACCTTTTTCATTGAACTCAACAATGATACTTGTCAACAATCGTAAGCAGTGATGGCAAAAGACTTTGATCTCCCACACAAAGGTTCCGTCTTCTTGCTCAATCACTTTGTATCCTTTGCTCCACCATATAAGTTTCCCCTGATGGTATATGTGCTCCAGATATGGTTGCTCCAAATAAGGAATTAACCACCCCATCAACTGTCTTTAAACTCTTTTGTAGGTCTCAAATCATCCCCAGCATGGACCTGCAATGCATTTTCCCTGTATTAGCATACTTAGAAATAATAAGGTTTAATCTTATTAAGATTAACCTTATTTTTAAACTCTACTCCTCTGCAGATCAGCTAGTAGAGCTGTAGACCTATTTTTCCCCAACCTGACAATCTTGTAGGGGCCATCCCATTTAGGTTCCAACTTCCCTGGAAACAGCTCCCTACGCGCATCATAATAGAGGACTAATTGCCCTTTTTTAAAGGTATATTTCTTATGCTAAGGTCATGCAACCGCTTCATCTGACATTTAGCTACCTCCTTGTGTAATACGCTCTGCAACTTCAGCTCATCCAGGTGGGCTATGGTCGTGAAACATTCAAAAAGGGAATCCTCATTTCCCAAAGAATGGTTAATTGCAAACCGTATGGTTGGCAACTCGATCTCGAGGGGTAACACACACTCTTCCCCATAAACCAATTTAAATTGAGTATGGCCAGTAGCTCACTTGAACGTGGTATTGTACGCCCATACTACCACATATAGCTTCCTGTCCCAGTCTCATTTTTTTCTCAGAGACTATTTTAGACAAGTTAGTACTTTCAACTTGCCTATTTGCTTGCGGATTATAAGGGGTTGTTTTACTGTGCTTGATTTGCCAAGCTTCAGTCAAGATTTTGATCACTTTATTCAAAAAATGGGTTCCACGGTCCGACACTAATTCCTTCGGGGGACCGAAACGGTAGATAATCTGCTCTATGATGGGACCTAAAATGGGCTGGCACTGGCTCATGCACTAGCCGAACCTCTATCATACGCTCAACAACCCCACGGCCTCGCGGCCAAGAGCGTGGATGACACATACATCATCTTCCTAAACATTTTGTGTTTGTATCATGTCTCGTAGTCCAACTCTAACCCAATTAACACTCCTCAGAGGGAGTCCCTAGCACATTGCCAAATAGCATGAAGTACAAACATAGGAGGTCCTCCCACGGCTCACTGCCGTGACCTCATTGCGACTCTCCTACACCTTGGGGATTGGCCCCTCGACGCGTCACTAAATATGTATAACACAATATCGCACATATTTCCACTCAAGGTACCAATTGATCGTATCCAGGAATATACCATTTTCCTCACTTTCTTTCCCCTTTAGACCCAACGCCTAGCCTATAGCTTGGACGACCTTACTCACTCAACGTTGGTCATGTTCCTCTAGAAAGCAATTATCATGCATCCAGGAGGTATTATCTGACACATGTTATCATTTTATGCTTCATGCAAATTATGAATGTCCATGTGCTCAAACAATTAAGAAAATCACCATTGGTGCACATGTGGAAAATATTTCTTTCAATGATTTTGACTATCGCTCGTATGTGGCGTTGCATGAACCTAGCACCGAGAAACCCTCGTGCTACTAGGTTCTTAATTTTTATTTATCGACCAACCTAAATGGTATGCATAAAAACCAACAAGCTTCTCATCATTTCATTCAACATTTAAACACCTTTTATACACTCTATCCCCTCACCCGTTTAGGTTGTGCATGGTGCATAGGTTTAGGGTTCATTTTCCACATTTTTATTGTACAAAAAAGCCATAAAAACTCACTAGAACATAAAGGTAGGGCTGAGCTGAGACTAAACCTCATACTTCAAACCCCCCCCATACATCCACAAACATGGTTTTTATTTTTCCTTAATTTTCGGCACTCAAAATTCCTTTTTCTCCTATTTTTTTCCATTTTTCCTATTTTTCTTGTATTTTTCCACAATATTAAATGAATGAAAATTAAAAATGAAATGTGGGATGTGGCCCTTAGGTTCATTTGCAACAAAACCATAAATTTAGTTGGTGTGTCTTACTATATTTTCCATTTATATCTCGAAAACACCCAATTTTTCCATATTTCACGTGTTTTACGGGTTTTATACTATTAATTTCATCCACAACACTTATGATTTTCTGATTTTCTGATTTCAAACATTTGGAAGACATTGCAAACAACATTATAATGCATAATCATCCCATGGGAACAAATATTCGCGAAGCAAATTGCATAAAACATCAATTTCCTTTGTAAAAATGAGATTACCGTTCTTTGCGGGTTTCGGGTTTTTATTTGTCATATCTCGGGACTGATTTCTAGCCACCATTAATGCTCATGACAGTCCACAATCAGCAATCTTCCTTCCTCTTGCACCACGGAGCAATCCGGTCTTCATTGGACAAGTATCCGTCATCCATTCTTCTTCTTCTTCTTCACCACATGAATCTGCCTTTAGGGGAGAGAGAGGGAGGAGAGAGAAATACTGAAATTAGAATTCTTCATAGAGACCACCATTGGAGGAGCGAAGCATGGCGATAGAGTCAGCATCCAGGGGGGATTAAAGCCCCATGATCAAATGGGGGGGTTGTTTGTAGCAGGCATGATGCATGATCAACAAGAGGGCGCATTTTTCGGCGCCTACAGGCCACGCCCTCTCTCCACGTTTTTCTCTCTTTCATGCATGAAAAATTTCATGCTACATTTAAATCTTGGGCTCCCAAGGGTCACTTGCCCATTTTGGCCAAATTTCGTCCACCTCTTCGCATCTTGACCGGTTTCTTGGCCATTTCCCCGTCCGGACTCCGAATTGAGCTCTGAAAAATCATGGGCGTCTGACTCGGCATCCTGCATTGGCGGATAACTCTTGTCAACCTGCACGATAGTCTGAAAATTTATGAAAAATCAACAAGTGTCGCTCGCGGGCGCCTTTAAAGCACTTTGATGCTTAAAATCGTCCTAGATCGAGCCGCCGCCTTTGACGTTGAATATTTTTCCCTTGATATTCATATTTTTAAGCTATTTTTAAGCACTTCTCAACACCAAAGTTCTGCTCTCATTGGCGACCACAGGATAGGGCGACTCAGCCCGTCGAATCCCACACCAGATCTGCACAAAAACAACCAAAGGAAGCATCAAGCTGATACAAAACAAATATGCAATAAAACTCAGCAAAATGCTCACCCTACCCCCTGACAGAACCAAGGCATGAAATCCACAAGGAGTAGGCCTAGCATAATCTGATAAAAAGGTCCGAAGCTAGTCACTAATCAACTGCTCTAACACGGCCAAACTACAAAGAACCATTAAAGAGGTTGCCCTAAGTGGTGGTTTGAACTACCTTCCTAACTAAGGACAACACGACTAGGAGCTTCTACTAGGCAAGGACTCCTATAGCCCGATCAAGAAGTATTTGCTTGTAGCACATTTCTACTTTTAGGGTTTTAGTTTTTTCCATACTTGGGCATGTAAAAAGGAGGGAGCTGAGTGTAGTGACCCAAGGAGAACAGGGCATCGGCCTCAAGTCCTGCCTCAGTACCCAACAACCTACCAAGCCCTCGCAAGGCGACACTTAATCCTTTTCTGACGCTCACTTTTATTTGCACTCCAACCCTCCTTGTTTATTATTTTCTAGGAAGAAGCCACCCCTTGGAAGACAAGGCATCGGCCCCGGGTCTCTGACTCGTCCCCAGAAACCTACCAGGCCCTCACAAGACGATTAACAACTGCTTTTAGATTTTTCTTTCTTCTTTTTTTTTCTTTGATAGGGGTTAGAACCCCTTTTTACACACCTTTGTATTTATATTTATTATCTTGTCAGATATTCACGGTTTTTTCCCTTTATCATCTTTATTTTCCTTCTGGCAGGCTTCTCTAACGGCCTCACAACTAACAAGAACGCCTAAAACGGCTACCTAGCAAGCTAGCAGAACAGGGTCACTAGGACTTCCATCTAAAACAGGTCTTTCAATGCTTAACAATGCCTTTACAGGAGGCAACAACTACTCAGACCTCCCTCCAATATACCGAACCTAAACCTAGGACTTCATGCCTTGGACGCCGGTCCCCAACAAGAAACGAAAAACCCCTTTAACAAGTACACAAACACATATAACATAACAACCACAGTACTCATAAAGGAAAGATATCACCTGGATAGGGCCATAAGAAGCTTCCACGCAACAAAAGGCTCCTTCCAAGCTCTTCTTCCGAACCTGTCTAGTACAGAACTCAAACAAGAAACCATTAACTATACCTGTACTAAACAGACAACTAGCCCTCTTGGCCTAATGAAATAAAGCAATAACACCTCGCAACACTGGCCCTCTTGGCCTAATGAAATCAAACAGAATAGTACCTACATATCCCTCCCTAGAAGAATCCAGATATACAATAATAAGCTCCTTTCCAAGGAGGAAAAACAGGCTCGTAGCCCTAAACTAAATGCATAAGGTTATGACCCATCCCTCTTGCATAGATAGCAAGAGGCGTACGCATAACATGTTATCTAATTAACCTATGGGTCCTAGATAATAACGGTAAATTGGTCTCGGCTACTCTTTGTATCACCCATATCAACCATCGTATGCCATATATTGCATGTTCTGATAACATCCCCCACAAGAGACCGGGTCCTGTTTCATCATTGATAATAATATCCAGACTAGGACCACAATTAAAGAAGAGGTCTTCCTCATAAGCAAGATTTGCCAATGAATCTGCAAACTGATTCCAGTAACGTGGAATCAGCTGAAAAGATACTCTCTCAAACTCCTCAAGTAGGGTCGTCGCAGTCCGATGATACATACAAAGAATGGGATTCTGCACTGTGTATGTCCCATCTAGCTGATTCAGGATCAACTAGGAATCCCCTTTTACTAACAATCAACGAATACCACCTTGCTTGGCAATATGCAGTCCGACAATCAAGGCTTTATACTCCGCCATATTGTTAGTGAATCCTACCCCAAGATAAGCAGCTAACTTCATCGCAACTCTGCATCGGGGATCTCGGATTACTACCCCAACACTTTCTTTTTTATTAGGGCCCCTGGACGCTCCGTCAAAATATAATGTATACATCCACAATGGGTTTACACAACCGGCCATCACGAACTCCTCTATTCGTGATTATGGTAATCAAAGTTTAGCATGTTGAGAGGATGAACTGATGGCTCCATTCCACCTTCTTCATTGAACTCAACAGGGATACTCATTAACAGTCGTAAACAGTGATGGCAGAAGACTTTGATCTCCCACACAAAGGTTCCGTCTTCTTGCTCAATCACTTTATACCCTTTGCTCCACCAGATGAGTTTCCCCTGATGGTATCTTTGCTCCTGATATGGGTGCTCCAAATAAGGGATTAACCAACCCATCCACCAGCTTTTAAGCTCTTTCGCAGGTCTCAGATCATTCCTAGCATGGACCTGTAATGCATTTTCTTTGTATTAGCATACTTAGAAGTAATAAGGTTTAATCTTATTAAGATTAACCTTATTCTTAAACTCTACTCCCTGTAGATAAGCTAATAGGGCTATAGACCTATTCTTTCCTAACCTAAGAATCTTGTAGGGCCCATCCCATTTAGGTTCCAATTTCCCTGGGAACATCTCCCTATGCGCATCATAATATAAAACCAGTTGTCCTTTCTTAAAGGTATACTTCTTCACTTTTAGGTCATGCAACTGTTTCATGCGACGTTTAGCCACCTCTTGGTGTAATAGGCTTTGCAACTTAATTTCATCTAGGTATGCTAAGGTCGTAAATCGCTCTAATAGGGCGTCCTCATTACCCAAAGAATGGTTTATTGCGAATTTTATGGTCAGCAACTCAATTTCTAAGGGTAAAACACACTCCTCACCATAAATTAGTTTAAATGGCGTGTGGCCAGTGGCTCACTTGAACGTGGTATTATATGCCCATACTGCCACATATAGCTTCTTATCCCAGTCGCGTTTCTTTTCAGATACGACTTTCGATAGGATACCCACAAGCTGCTTGTTGGTACTTTCAACCTGCCCATTTGCCTGCGGATTATAAGGAGTCGTTTTATTGTGCTTGATTTGCCAAGCCTCAGTCAAGCTTTTGATCACCTTATTCAGGAAATGGGTTCCACGGTCTGACACTAATTCTTTTGGTGGACCAAAACGGCATATTATCTGCTCTAAAAGGAAACTAGCAGTTTCTTTAGCATCATCTTTCCTTGTTGCAGGTGCTTCTGACCACTTTGTGAAGTAGTCAGTTGCTACAATAATATACCTCTTTTGCGCAGTTGATGAGGGAGTAATAGGACCCACAAAGTCTATTCCCCACTTCTCAAATGGAAGTATCGCCATAATAGGGGTGAGTGGTCTTTTCCAATTCTCTCGACTATCATATCGTTGACAAATATCGCATCTCTTAACTTATGCGAACGCATCATGGAAGATGGCAGGCCACCAGTAACCTGCTCTTAAAGCCTTTTGTGCTATAAGCTGTCCAGCAAAATGACCTCCGCAAGCGGAATCATGGCACTCTTCCAAAATGAATGGCACCTTGTCAGGCATCACACATCGGTGATAGATGTCATCAACCCCTTGCCAATATAATGTACCTGCGATCAATGCAAACTTTAACGCCTGCTGCTTAATTTTCCTTCTTTCAGCTTTAGATAGTTCAGATCCAGCCTCTCCTGTCGATAAATAATGCGTTATTGCAGCATACCAGGAGGGAATAGACGCCATATCTATTTTAAATAACAACTCCATGTCACTACCTTCAGCCACCCACAGATTCTTTCGGCTCCCCAAAGTCCACAAGACATTCCACGATACCCTGTAACCTTGGTGGGTTACTCCTGATCTCATAATCAAACTCCTGCAAAGTGATTAACCACTTCGCTAGACGATCTGGCGGCTGTAGCTTATTCATCAATTATCGAAGCCCCTCCGCCTTTGTATAAAGCACAACTTTCTCATAGAGAATATAATGCTTGAATTTCTTGGTCCCAAAGACCATCGTCAAACGGGGTCTCAAGACAGTATGCGGCCTCAACACAGCGGAAGATTGACATAAGACTATAGAATCAGCCACAAAGTGCATTGGACGTGCATTAAGAGGCCTGAGAGGTGTCTGCGTCTCATAAAAGACAACATGATGGCTACGTAGAACCTGCTAGGCATCTAAATCCAGAAACTTGTAAGCTGTGAAGTCACCATATCCATAACCAAGGAGTATGCATCCGCGTGACATAGGCTCATGTGGCATACTGATAGATGCCTTGGCAGCCAAACATCCTCAAGTGATCATAGGAGGGTCTCATGCCACTCCATGCCTCATGGGTAGTAATAACATCCAAAGAGAAACATGACGTTTGATTAACCAAGTAGACTGTCGTCATAAGGGCCTCAACCCAAAAGCCATAAGAAAACCTAGCTATGGTAAGCATAGAAGCAACCTTTACCTGTAAAGTCAAGCACGTGCCATGAGCAATCCCATAATACCATGGGCATAAGAAATCAATGCCATATTGTTAACAAGAGATTCCTAAGCTGGGAGAGACAACATGACTCTCAGTCATCAAAATCAACTCCCTTTTCCTCCTTAAAACCCTTAGCAATAAATGAGTCTTATATGCTAGCTTAGAGCAATCGGGGGTGCTCTCTTTAGCTTATGCATCCACTTGCATGGAAATGCATGTTTTTCACTGGGCAATGGAACCAAATATTACATATGATTCTTCTACAATGAATTAAAATCAAACTACATGGCCATCTCCCCAGAGTGACTAGGCATAAACACTACTCTTGCACCTAGATTACTTGTGGATTTAGCAAACGGCAAAGAAGTTTTATCAACACAATAAACTAGCAAGGTAGAATTTAGCTTGGGTGGCAATTTTTCTGAGATGAACTTCCAAATTATAAACTTTGGGGCTTATGAACGTCTCCTAGGTATGGATTGGTTAATTCCAAGTAATGCTTATATCCATTGTGGAAAGGGATAAATCACATTCTAGAACTCAAAGGAAGAACAAGTAACCACTTAGGGAGAAGCAAGGAACCCTAAGGTTCAGCTAGCTAAAGCCTCCCGAATAATAAAATGGCTAAAGAAACAATTATCTGTCTATTTAATTAAACTCAACAAGGCCAAGCAGGATAGTAAAGCCAAGGATGAACCATCTTGGCTAAAAGAATATGCGAATGCTTTTTTAGAAGATCTGACAGAGCTTCCACCAATAGCAAGGAAATTAGGTCACAAAATTCAACTCATTATAGGCTTTGCCCCCGTCCGCTAAACGGCCCTATCGAATGTCAATTCTTGAAGCCATTGATCTAAAAGAATAAGTCAGTAGCTATTAGACAAGGGATACATCCGGCCAAGTAATTCACCATGGAGAGCCCTAGTACTGTTTCAAAAAAAGAAAGATGGAACACTCTACCTTTGTATCGATTACCGTGGATTAAACTAGGTGACAATGAAAAACAAATATCCAATTCCTAGGATGGACGAGTTGCTTGACCAACTCCAAGGAGCAAAGGTCTTTTCAAATATTGATCTCAAATCAGGATATTATCAAATAAGAATTAGGGAGGAAGATATCCCTAACATTGCTTTTATGAGTTTATTGTGATGGTGTTTGGGTTAAAAAACGCTATTTCCACCTTCAACAAGTTGATACAAGACATTTTCTTACCCTACCTTGACGACTTCATCCTCATCTTCTATGATGATATCTTAACATATTCCAAGAATGAAGAAGACCACGGACCACAACTACCAATAGTTCTTAAAACAATGAGAGCCCACAAATTGTATGCTAAAAGGAAGAAATGTGCCTTCTTCAAGAAGTAGATTGAATATCTAGGATTCATAATATCGACAAATGGCATTTTAGTAGATCCTGCCAAGGTTCAATATGTACAAGACTAGCTAGCCCCAACAATGGTCAAGGAAGTGCAAAGCTTTCTAGGGCTAATAGGTTGGTATAATAGCCTTCATTAAAGACTATACCTCAATCGCCGCACCTCTTAGTGACCTTCTCAAAAAGTAGGTCTCTATTACATGGATGTACGCCAAACAATCTAGCTTTGAGAATCTTAAGAAGAGTTTGGTAACTACCCTTATGTTAAGGCTACTTGACCTAAGAAAAGAATTTGAAGTCATAAAACTGACACAATCTCTCTTGCTTTGGGTTGCGTGCTTATGTAAGAAGGATGTCCAATAGTCTATGCTTCAAGAAAATTAAAGATCCACGAAAGAAACTATGCCACACATGATCTAAAATTACTTGATGTAATTCATGTCTTTAAATTATGGCAACTTACCTGCTTGGTAATAAGTTTTCTCTAGTCAATGATCATAAAAGCCTAAAGTGGATTTTTACTCAACCAAATCTCAATATGAGACAACACTGATGGATTGAGACCTTGCAAGAATTTGACTTTGAAATCAAGTATAGACTAGGCAAGAAGAATGTTATTGTGGATGCCCTAAGCCATAAATCATTTCTTAATGCTCTAATCCTAGAGGAACCCTCTAGGGTTGGAACCCTTGCTACAATGATTTAAATGCCTAGTAACCCTCTCATAAAAATGGCTAAAGAAGAGACAACGAAGGATCCAAGCTATCAGAACTTGTTAAGAGAAATTTCCATCAAGGATTCAAATTCAAAACTCAAGACTAAGTATCAGGATTTTTCCATAAACGAGGAACTTGCCTATTATAGGACAAGACTATGTATTCTTACAAGTCAATAACTCAAAAGGAAAATACTATGTTCCTATTGATAACATCATTTGTCTTGTGACTAGTTAGCAACCTACCCCAGCCTAAGTTTAGCTTCCCAAGAGTTTACCTAGCTACTAATGCCATCAGATCTTTAGTCACCATCATTATCTACCCTACATTTTATAGATTTGCTAGATGACTAGCAAATTGCCTCATCTCCAATTGACCTTGTGGAGTATTGATTGCATCATCAATCTACACACAATTGTTCTTTACTATTGGTATTTTTTTTTCTACTACCATCATCATCCAATACTATTAGAGATAGCAAAGGACTACATACTACTCCCTCTAGTACATCAATATATTCATAGTTAGGGCTCAAATACAAGGTTGGAAACAATTAAGCTCCTTTGTCTAACGTTAATGGAGCTCACAACCAAGAGATAACATGAAATACAATCAGCTAACACACCTCTGGATAAATATATATTCTGGATGGATTGAAACATAAGTCCTTCAAGAAGTGGATGTCTAAGTAGAGACTGGAAGATGATGGACTATAGTAGAGGAAGAAAAATGTAGACCTCAATAGTTCTCAAAGAGGAAGAGTATGATGACTAGCAAACCAAGTGTGCTTTAGATGTTGTAGACCAATAGGACAACATGCTATGGACCAAAATGCAATTGCAACTAGTGGAAAGAGGGCTAGAATCAACAAATGCAAGGGTACTTTATGTAGTTTACTACTAAAGGAGCTACCAAGGATGTGGGCCAATAGTTGGAACTACAAAACATAGGGCTAAATAGTTGCTAGTACAACAAATAAAGGCATTTATGGTTTTAAATCAAGCTTACATCAATTACCCTAGGAACATATCCTATAGAAAATCCAAGGGCATATTCCCATGCTCTCCTCTTTTTCAATACATAAGTGATAGTTTCAGTTTGATGAGATGTCCTTTCAGTTACATAGGGAAGGAAGTCATTCTTCTTCCTTCATTGGATGGAGAGGTTATACTTGTGATTCCTTGTGGAAGATAAAACCCTATCTTTTGAAACTATACAAGTTTTTCAATGTGGGAGTATGATTGAGCTAGAGGTTCCCTTACTTTGGTGGTCATGGATTTGGAGTTCCATACCCTACCATGGCTAGGCCTTGTGATCAAAGTTGTTTTACTAACAATTTTGGAAGTGTTTGTGTTAGATAGTGGTTCTTCTTTGACAAGGTTTGCGAGGACGCTTCACATTTCAGTGTGGGAGGAATAAGATGACACTCAAAAGAAGTATAAAAACAAGGCACAAAAGAATCCAAGCATGCATCTTTTTTTTTTGTCACGAGAATAATACTACATTGTTACAAAATCACTAAAATACACACTTACATGAAGGGGCCACATCCACATCCACATCCATAGTAAATAAATGGTATACACAAAAGTGTTACGTGCATGCATTTGTAAAGGGTAGGAATACTCAAAATTAAAGGCTAAAGGCCTTATAATATCAAATGTATCAAAGTTTCAAAGAATTAATAAAAACACGAAGGGATGTGCTTTTTGGGAAAGAGGTGGGGTGGAGTGCACGAGTGGTTATGTGCCTCTTTCCCTTTCCTCTCTTGTCCAATCGCATATTCTCTTTTTGGTGGTGCAAAAAGTTGTTCTCTCTCCTCTCCCCTTTGTCTTTTGTGCAGAAATTCCTCTTTTCCCTTTTGTTCTTGCATAATGGTTGAAGATATGGATGAAGATGAAAAAAAAAATCATTATTAAAAAAGAGATTTATGGTTTCTTTTCAGATTTTGAGATTAATGGCAAAGCCACACACAGAGATTTTGTGTGCTTTGTCTATGGTTTTGTGATTGATTATGTTTGTGGGAGGATTGCTGTCACACAACCACCATGTAAAGCACCATATAGACATAACCAAATTGAACAGAAAGAAATTCAAGTCCAAGTTGAAGAATTGTTAACCTGAGGACTCATTAGGCCCAGTAGTTCTCCATTTGGTGCACCTGTCCTATTAGTGAAGAAGAAAAACAATACCTATAGGATGTGCATTGATTATCGTACCCTAAATAAGATCACTGTTAAGAATAGATATCCAATCCCTAGGGTAGACGATCTTATGGACAAACTACAAGGATCTGCAATATTTAGCAAGATAGATCTTAAATCTCGATACCATCAAATATGATTGGACACATATGATATTTTCAAAGCTACATTTAGAACACAATTTGGACACTATGAATTCCTTGTTATGCCTTTTGGTTTAACTAATGTACCAACCACATTCAGTCGTATGATGAATCACATACTTTTGAAGCATCAGCATTGTGTCATTATTTTCTTTGATGACATATTGGTTTTCAGTAAGAATGAGAATGAGTATTATGAACAAATATATTTGGTTTTCAAATTATTGAAAGAGAATCACCAACAAAGTATTAAACATCTCCTTAGTCAACCACAAATACCTGACTAACACATTAAATGGGCTACTTTTATTCAAAGTTTTCATCCACTTATACAATATCAATTCGGAAAAGAAAATGTTGTTGCCGATGCTTTAAGTAGAAGACGACTATTGATAATATCTCTGTGATATCTTTTGATTCTCTTCTTCCTATGAAAGATACCTATGACCAAGTGTTAACCCCAACACGAAGAAAGCAAATGAAGTGGAAAATATGCAGGGCAAAGGCGGAAAAAAGGTAGCCTGACTGAAGAAAGAAAAGGAGAAAAGGCCAGAAGCTTAATGGCAACCTTAAAAGTCAGCGCAAGGGCAATCTTAAAAGTCCAAGGCAAATACAAAAGGGGAAAGGTGCATTTTTAAATAAAAATACGCACCCTCAAATCTTGTAAAAGAGCGCCGGGCTCTCACTCGTGCAATTTGTAAATGTAGATGGGCGGTGAAAAGGAAGCTAGGAAGATAGAAGGACAATGGGGAAAAGGGCCTAGGCTATGGCCGGCCATGTAAAAAGGGGATGACTGCCCAAAAGGGATTTAGGGTTTTGTATATAAAGTTGAAAAGTGAATGAGAAGCTCATTCTTTGGTGTGTGGCAAAAGGAGTCTTCTTCTTCCTCTCTTCTTCTCTCTTTCTTGCTTGTGTATGCTCTTGAGAGAGGGAGTGTGAGAGTGTGAGGGAGTGAGTGTGTGTGAGAGTGAGGGATCAAGAGGGTGAAGCTCTTCACTATCTCCTCTCCTCTTCTTCTCTTCTCTTCTCTTCTCTCCTCTTGCGCGCACGGCTATGGAGGATGGAGCTTGGAGATGGAGGATGCTTGAGCTAGCATCTAGGATCATGGAGCAACCGGAGTGCAAGAGGGAGGAGGGTACTCGATCGAGCATCAAGGTAAGCTCACTACACTCGTAGGATCAACGGCGCATCGGCTAGGTGAGAGATGGCCATTAGAGCTCGCTTGAAACGCTTGAAAGAATAAGCGGTCCGGGGGTCTTGGCAGTTGAGCAAAAGCTCCTACATTTTGGTTCTGTTGTCGGGACCACGGATTCAAGCTTGAGCACTTGTGTGCCTCATATCGAGCATCAAAGTAGGGTGTTCATCCCCGAAACGGAGCTTGAGATAGGTAGGAAGTTGGGTGTTTTCGATCTTCAGAACAGGTAAGTATTTTGGGATATTCTGGTTGTTTGATGATTGGAAAACATGGAGAAACTAGTTCAGTGTTTTGCTTTCGATTTATGTTGTGTTTAGGGTAGATTAACAGTAGGAAATCACACACGAAGAGGCATAGGGTTGCTGCTGTGAAACAGGGAGAAAATCACAGAAAACAGGGGGGAAAATAGAGTAAATGCGAAGGTAACCGCGTAGGAAACTCCAGGAGAGGGACCTGTAGTGTTCAGGGAAGGACCAGCAGGGTATAAATTCTGGAAGGGCAAGAGAACCCCCATTTCCAACCAATGGAGAGTGAGAGCGAGAGAGAGAGAGAGAGAGCGAGCTTGGCGATCGTCCGATCGACTAGGGCACGGAGGACATTGCATTTGGCACTCCCCAGGTACATCGATCTCCCCCTCACCACTCCAACTCCATCGCTGGTTAATTTCGTGGTCAATAGTAATAGACATCTGGAGATATTTGGGCGAATCCGTGTGCGCAAGCTCATCGAACCAGCGGGCTCGGATGTCCGACTCAGTGTTCTATTCCCAGAATCGGACACTTGGACAACCGTCCGATCGGACCAACCCGTTCGACTACTAGAATCGGACCAACCTGTCTGACTCGGAAGCTTTGACTCGGATCCACCCCGTCCGATCAGACGAATTAATACACGTCCCCAATCAGACCACCTGCCCGGTCCGATTCCCAGAATTGGATCCGCCCATAATCGGACCACTAGGATCAGACACTCAGACCAGCCTGCCCGATTCTAGAAATTGAACCACCCTGTCCGATCGGACCATTCGGATGAATCGGACTGGACCATCCCAGAATCGGACCCCCCTTGTCCGATTCATTGAACACTTACCTGTCCGATTTTTGAGAATCGGACACTCGGACCTTGAGACTGCCACTCAGCCCTAATACACCTGGTTCGATTCCCAAAATCGGACCACTGGTAAATCGGACGTCCGATTCCCAGATTTAAACCAAAACAAAAACCTGACCCATCCAGGGACACACTGGGGCACTCCCCAGCGACCCACCCCCGCGCGAACAACAGGAAGCAGCACAAGACCCTAGAACCCGTAGAATGGCCAGGACTGGAGTAGCAAAGCCTATCAGGCCTGAAACGAGCGAGAGTGAGTGAGATACCGGGAAATTGCTCACAACACTCATGTTGAATTTCCACACTTGAAGTACACTTAGGAAAGCTGAAAGCCTGATTGAGCACAAGTGTACGAGGAACAACACACTCACGAGTGACCATAAGTTGAGCACTGCATTCAAAAATTAAAGAAACTCACTCAGATAAATCGCTCAAAAAACCCACCAATAGGAGAAAACCCAAGGTATAGGCAAACGCGCGAAGCGCAGGGTAGAATCAAGCAAGGAGTGTCAACGATAAGGATCTGTCTCACGATCAGGCGCAAGAATTCAACCATGACAGAGGGAGGCTCAGACCATCAGTTTACCGAGGAGCTTGATGTGAGCGCATTCCTAGACAATATACAGCAGATGGTGAGTAGTTATGATGCGCATGCCCGGTACGAGCACCGTGGCAGGATGGCAGCTGCAATCATTGCGGACCTAGAGGAGGAGAGAAGGCTAGCCCACAAGGCATTGCAGGGCATAGCCGAGTATAATAGGGATCAACAAGCCAGGAGCCTAAGGCAAAGCATGGAGCTGCATGAGGTGCAGCGAGTGCTAAACTTGGTTGGCCGGAACTGGACAGACCAGGAAAGAGCACTAGATGGAGACCTGACGTTGAGCGAGCTCCTCATGAAATGACTGCTCGATAACACCGGGATAGAGCAGAGTGCCACTGCACTAGCAACGTCACTGCTTGCAAGATTGGGGGCAAACCAGGGCTCAAAGAGCCAAGCCAAAATACCTATTGTTGCCAAGCAACTCGACAAGTACCAGCCACCTGGTGACCCGTACAGCTTCGTCAAGCAGTTTGAGCAAGTCTGCGAAGCCAATGGCCTCAACGACCAGGCTCAACGTTCGCAAGCATTCGGACTTTGCTTAAGCGATAAGGGTAGGATGTGGTATACAAGCCTAGACACCATAGAACGAGCCAACTTCAATAACCTCAAGGACATTTTTGTCAAGAGGTTTGCCGAACCCGGATACTCTGACAACCTACTAGTACGCCTGATGTTGAACGTCAAGCAAAAGGAGAAGGAGGGCATCCGCGACTATGTGACCCATGTGAGAAGCCTCCTTAAAAGAATCCCCTTAGGCGAGAGACCGACTGACAGGGCAGTATCGACTGTATTCATCAGTGGAATTTGAGATGAGGAATTGTACAAGACACTGGCAGGCAACTCAAGCTTGTAGCGAGATGTGGCGGCCAGGGTTTTCGAGGAAGCCATCAAAGTCGATGACCAGCTGAAAGAGCGGAGCTCCACGAGCTCAAACCTAGAGGAAACCAACCCACGGAGTTTAGAGCGAATGTCAACCTCTAGCGAGTAATCAAACCCACCATCCCAAGATAAGGGAAAGACCACCGAGACGGGCCGAGGTCAGGATGGAATTGGCCAAAATACAAGACATGTTGAGGCGACCGACGCGTCCGCACGTCCAGTGCGTGTACTGTGGAGGAAACCACCTGCTAGTAGAGTGTCAAGACCCTGCGCTAACTGTGGTAGGTTCGGCCACGATGCCGCACACTGCGGACTACCACGAAAACTACCATACGTGCAACCCTACGGCCAGCCTTATCCCACTAACAGGCTGCAGCCATTCTTCGGACGGGGAGCCCCACTAGCCCTACCTGCGCCTAACGATATGAAACCAGCTGTCCCTAGGCTGGACATAAATCCTATCGGCATTCCTAGACCGCCTGGTCCCTATGTAACCCACCCACCGAGCGATGCTCCCGTACACTACGTAGAGGAGCCCAGTGATGAAGAGACCTACATATACCCTTACGTCTCACATGACGATGAGGGCAACGCGGTCCTCATGGATTATCGACCCATGCCGGTGATGGCATTAGGACGAGGACGGGGTAGAGGCCTAGGAGGGTAGCCACAGGATCCAGTCACTTGTTGGACTTGTGGACATCCCGGTCAAGTCTCATCGTGCTGCCCCGAAAGAGAGCAGCAAAATAGAGACAAAGCTGACCAAAGGTGCGTAGAGTGTGGAATCACCCATCTTTTCATAGACTGCCCAAAACGGAAGTCACCCTCCGGTTTAGCTAATTTGCCATCCATCCCGTTGGGGCTGTTTGGTGTTGAAAACCGCGATGGGGAGGCCACACCTATTCCCTTGCGAGTTATGACCCGAGCACAAACGAAGCAGGCCAGCATCTCTCTGCCAGGACCTAGCAATCTTGACGCGACCTCAGTAGGAAAGAAAAGCCGTAGGCGGAAAAAGAAGAGATCGGAGGCTAAGGTCGCACTAAAAACTGACAGTGTTACGACCTTACCTCATGGGAAGAAAGTCTCAGACGCAGAGGCAGAGACTTCAGCCCCTAAAACAGCCCAAAAGGGAAGTGCTAAGATAGGGGAATACCCACACCCCAAGCGGCAATTAGAGGCCATAGAAAAGGTGAAGGAATGGGTGAGAGAGGCTCAACAGCACCTTAAAGATGTTGAACCCATCACGGAGGACGAGATCGATGAACTCTCCAGCATAAGCACGCCAATGTCACTGCCTCAACCTAAGCGGCCGAGGCTACTATGCCACAAGTAGTGCCATTGAGGCCAAGCCTAGACGCAACAGAGCCGTAGATCAGACGCGGCCATTGGCCCGGACAGTCTAGGCTAAAGAAAGGACGAGTGTTTAGCAATCTCCTGACCACACTAGTAACCATCCCTGTAACGTTTGGCCTGGGAGATCTGCTTAAGCAGCACCCTGCCCTATGGCAAGACCTCAAGCAGTGGGTCGAGGGATCGCAAGAGCAGGCCATGGTAGATCCTCAAGACCAGGATGCGGAAACACAATTGCCAAGTTTGACGCTACACTCCGGGCCTAAATCCTTGCATGTTAATGCCTTCTAGGAGGGCTCGGAGATGCACGCAGTCCTGCCGGTCCTAGCCTTGGGGGATGCAACGAGGAAGGGAATTGTAAACATAGGAGCTGGGGTTAGTGTGCTTAGCCATGCAGTGCTGCAGACATGGGAAAACCTGCCTATCGAAGCTGCTCGGTTTAATGTCACGCTAGCAAATGGTATGCGAGTGAAGCCATTCGGGGTCTTGAAGAATTGGCCAGTAAAGATTGTAGGAGTCCCGTTCTCTGTTGACTTTATAGTCATGAAGGGGGTGGACTATGATATCCTATTGGGTCGACCCTGGATGCGCAATGCTAGAGCTATCGAAGATTGGGGTAACAGCCTGATCTTCCCTAGCAACTGAACTGACGCCGTGAGAATAGAGATGGACACTTGGAAGACCTCGCTAGTCGACCTAGACGCCATCTCTACTATGCTCAAGGGGAACACTAAGGTCAAGGAACCCTATGGGTCCTTAATTAAGTATATCCCATGCCCAGAGGACGAGCGGGATTGGATGCACATTCTTGCTACACTTGACCTGCCGTTCTTAGACCATGAGGCGTACGAGCAGGTTGTCAAAACATTTGGCAAGCCAAATGAAACACTCTCTACACCTGTCTACATGATGGGAGCAAGCCTCCATGAAGGGCCTAAGCCTGTCATCTTCCAAGTGCCTGCCAACAAGAGGGAACTCCAGGGAATACTGGAGCACTTAACGGACCGATTGGCAGGCAATGCAGTCGCCAACCTCAAGCCACTCCAGAACCTCTTGGAAGAGTCCGAGTGGAAATGGACCAGGGTACACGAACTGAACCTCAGGTATAACTAGGCTTTGGTTCCCAACCAATAAGACGAGGCAGAGCAAGCCTTGGGAGACGATGAGCAGTCGAGCAATAAAGATTCCTGTGATGAATACGAAGATTGCTAATCCTTCGCCCCCCTAAACACTTCTCTAAATTCAAAAAAGGGGACAGGGTAGTGGTTCTGCTAAGTGCCAAGCGCCAATGGCAAACCAACGAACCAATCGAAGGGCTAGCCAAGGTCAAGGAGGCAAACCTAGCCTTGGAAGGGGAAGTACCCCGACCAGTGTTCATTGCCGAGGACTTGAACTACTGAAGAGGAGTCCAGTCTTGTCAATCTTTTGTGGGAGTACATAGACGTATTTGCTTGGTCCTTAGATGAGCTACGAGGGGTAGATCCAAGTGTTGTGACTCACAACATACCCATGATGACGGATGCAACGCCGGTCAAGCAGTGACTGTACCCCATGAATCCAAAGCATGCTCATGCTATCAAGGAGGAAATCGACAAGCTGATGAGGGCTGGATTCATTTACGAAATTGAGCACATAGACTGGGTGTCACCCATAGTCATTGTGATGAAGAAAAATGGCAAGATTTGTGTGTGCCTCAATTACAAGAAGGTGAACGCTGCTACAAAGAGAGACAACTACCTCTTGCCATACACCGAGCACATGCTTGAGAGAGTGGCAGGTAAGGAAGCCTATAGTTTCCTGGATGGCTTCTCTGGGTACAATCAGGTGCAAGTGCATCCTGCAGACAGGCACAAGACTGCCTTCACCATTGAGTGGGGCGTCTTTGCGTACGTAGTCATGCCCTTCGGGTTAACCAATGCCCCCGCCACCTTTCAACGCCTCATGTGCACCATATTCAAGGACATGCTTCGCAAGGAGTTAGAGGTCTTTGTTAATGACCTGTGTGTCCATTCGACCTGGATTAAACATCTAGACAAACTCCATGCGGTCTTTGAACGGTGTCACTTATACCATCTCTCCCTGAACCCCTTGAAATGTCAGTTTTGGGTGAAGCACAGATGCATCTTAGGACACGTCGTGTCAAAGAACAGCATTGCCACGGACTTCTCAAAGGTCAAAGTTATCGTTGACCTTCCACCCCCAGGTAATTACAGGGGAGTTCAATGCTTCTTAGGTCACACAGGATACTATCGACGGTTTGTACTGAACTATGCGCTGATCGCTAGGCCATTGTACAAGCTGCTAACTGTCTTCGAGTGGACCGAAGCATGCCAACGAGCGTACAAAGAATTGAAAAAGGCTCTAACAACGGCACCTATTCTACGAGCCCCAGACTGGACCATTACTTTCCACGTACACATTGATGCCTCTAAGTTTGCCGTGGGGGCAGTGTTGTGCCAACCTGGTGAGCATAACCTAGATTACCCAATAAGTTTTACTAGCAGGCAACTCACTGAGACAGAGATGAATTATTCGACAACGGAAAGGGAGGGATTAGCCATGGTGTTTCCCGTGAAGAAGTTCCGACATTACTTGCTGGCCACCCCCTTCACCTTATTCGTAGACCATCAAGCCCTGCTCTATTTAGTGAACAAACCTTGTGCTACAGGACGTATAGCTCAATGGCTTTTCTTGCTCCTAGAGTTCGATTTCTTCGTGGTGGTGCGGAAGGAAAAGCAACATTACATGGCTGATCATTTGTCCCGTATACCCACAGGAGAAGCCGTTGGACAAGGCATCCTGGACGAGTTACCGGACAGCCACTTATTCCATCTGTCTAGCGAAGGAGACCTATTCAGGGCCGATTTGACACCGTACTGGGCAGACAACATAGTCCAAGTGCTCGAGCATGGGCTACCCAAACGACCAATAGAACGGGCATGGCTTAGGCGCTTGATCCTGAAAATCCAGCCCTACCAGGCTGATTGTAGGCCAGCTCTATAGGCTGGGGCAAGACAGATTGCTACGTAGGTGCGTATGTGAGCATGAGATGCACGATGTGCTCTTAGAGGTGCACAACGGTATTGCAGGAGGACACTTTAGCGGAGACACGACAGCATGGAAGGTGCTGCAGTCCCAGCTATGGTGGCCCACACTTTTCTACGATGCTACACAATTTGTCAGGCATTGTGACGAATGCCAATGGACAAAAGTCCCGATTCGTAAAGATCAGATGGAGTTAACCCATGTTATTGCTCGCCAATCCTTTGAAAAATGGGGGATTGACCTCATAGGACCCATCAGCCCCGCGGCGCAATACTCACAAGCCAAGCACATCGTGGTGGCCACGGATTACCTCACCAAATGGGCGGAGGCGAGAGCCACGCAGAGAAATGATGCTAGGACGACTGCCAAGTTCTTATGGGAGCAAGTAATCTCGCACTTTGGTTGCCCCATCGAACTGGTTAGCAACCAGGGAACGCACTTCATCAACGAAGTGATAGCCCATCTCCTATCCGCCTTTCTCATCATCCATCGCAAATCCTCACCATACTACCCTCAGGCTAATGGCCAGGCGAAATCAACCAACAAAATTCTCATTAATGTCCTGACTAAAGTGGTCTCAGCCTCATGAAGCGATTGGGATAATAAGTTGATGGTAGCCTTGTGGGCCTACCGAATAGCTTATAAAATGGCTGTCGATCAAACACCTTTTAGGCTGACCTATGGGACGGAAGCCATTCTCCCATTAGAATTCTTCATCCCTAGCCTGAGGATAGCGCTCCAAGAATGGTGGGAAGGGAAGGAAGCATGAACGCAACGCTTGGCTGAGCTGGAACGCCTGTCAGAGATTCGTCTTCTAGCCACCAACGCACTTATCTGCGAGAAACCCGACGCAAAAGCTGATTTGACAAACATGTCAAGCAATGGGAGTTTGAGCAGGGTGACCTAGTGCTCCTCTATTCAGTTAAAGGACATAAGCAAAAGATGAAATTCAAAGGTCTCGGACCCTTCAAGGTCCGGGCAATCAGCCGAACTGGTAATGTCAAGCTGGAGACACTGGATGGTGAAGGAATGGGCTTCTTCAATGGCAGCCGGGTCAAGAAGTACTACCCGCCCACTCATCCTTTGCATGAGCCAGCAATGGTAGAACCACCCGCCGTCAAAATACGAGTAGCCACAATTACAGAAATCTACGAGAATGAGGAGGAACCTGTAGAACCCGCCTACTTCCGTGTCACGGTCACTGCCGAGCAGACGTGCTCCTTCGATGCCTTGATTGATGAGGGGGAGGATTTTAACGTGTTAACGCACAAGCATTGGATCCAGCTTGGCAAGCCAATACTTCATCCCACAATAGCCAAATTAAGCCCATACGGGGCTCAATCCTACCCACTTCTAGGCACATGCCAAGTCGCCGTTTCTATCGAGTCTGAAACTATCCCCATGCTATTTTATGTATTGCCAAATATCATGGATGCAAGCACAGAGTCATTGCTCGGGCAAACCTTTAAAAACCAGACCCACTGCAATGTTGATTATGAGTCACAATGCATCCACTTAACGATCGGCAACGTACGTATTGTCACGACTTTCAGCAAGGGCCTCGTAACCCTATCACCGCTCATAGGGCCACCGATAGAAACAACCGTACGTAGGACTAAGGAGGGGGCCCATGCATGTCTGCCGCACCCAGATCCCCATAAACTGTAGGCCACAGCACCCAAAGCAAAACCCCAACAGCCTCACTTGCAATGGGTACCTAAGCAGCCTCGAGAACCGCCTAGAACTAGACACGCATGTCTGCATAAGACCTACAAATCTAAATCTAGGAAACCAAGACACCGTCACTGCAAGTGTCGCGTGATTAAACGAATATGGGTCCCTAAAATCCTCCTGCGTGCACAAGGCTACTATGAGGGGAATGCCTCGCTGTGGATCCCTAAAATCCCAACTGCCGAACGCACTAGTTTTATGTCGACCTCAAATCTAATCAGTCCTTGTTCCCCGACGCCTCAAGACCATGAATCGCAGGGCTCACCCCACTCGTCCGACCCCTCTACGTGTCAACCCAAGAGAGTTGCACATGCCTATCGGCCCAAACAATGGCCATCACCACAAGTGGCAGCATCCAACCAACTCAACCTGCCACTCCGTAGCCTAGCTAACGGCGGCGGCATAGCTCCTGAGATCAAACCCGACCCATCCATCTTGCCAACACCCAAGTTGCCGACTCAAATGGACCCCTAGCTGCAACTCTGTACTGTTAGAACCTCTAGCCCCAGCAAACCTCAACCACCCACCACCGGCCTTAAGCCCTCCTATGAATGAAAGTCATTTCTAACGCTGGCCGCTGACCTTGTAGAGGACACTGGAGCTGATGTGGTGGACTGCATTAAACAACTCGATGCCACCTTTGTTGCACTAGCCCTCAGCTATGATCGCCTAGACTTGGGACTATTAGCAGAACCCTTTGCAACAGACGTGCGCAATATGCCTTGCTCTTGGGAGACTTTTGAATTCACCTTTGCATAGGCTTCTCGCTCTGCCGCCGAGTTACTCGCTAGCAAGGTCTCCAAAGAGCAAGCCATTAAGCAACGCCTCATCACATCATTTGACCACGGACAACGTCTGCCATTACTAACCAAGAGAGCGCAAGGTTATCCTCACCCTTCTTGAAGCAGTGGTACGCTCTTAGGTTGAAATGGGAAGTCGACGGATGTTGCATAATGACCAATGCCGAACAACGCCGAGCCATCAAAACGGCCGAGTATGATCCCACCTACGTCACGCCTACCTTGTATAGAGTGTTAACCACTCTTTGGGGTCAACCCATGGACGATCATATCTCAGGGCACCCCTATCTCGACCACCTCTTTTAACAGAGGAAGAGCTCCAGATCGCAAGTCGGATCGACTCCGGTGATTTGCTCACAGATGTCCTCACGTACATCACACATGTAGGCATTCGACCCTGTGACCTGGACTGCGCTGCACACCTGGAATATAGCCCCAACTTCTATGTTTGGCTCCTACACAAATAAACATGAACGCCTTGGCCCCACAACCTCCAATCCTGGGACGGATTCTTCTTTTCCAAAAGGGGGAAGGGGCAGTAAGGGGATAAACGAAGTTAAATCTAAAAAGTAAACCAAGTGTGAAAGGCCCAAAATTGAAATGCCATATAAAAGGAGGTGATTTAAGTCTAAAAGGAAAAGTTAGGGCAGTAAGGGGATAAACGAAGTTAAATCTAAAAAGTAAACCAAGTGTGAAAGGCCCAAATTTGAAATGCCATATAAAAGGAGGTGATAGAAGTCTGAAAGGAAAAGTTAGGGCTATGGGCAATAAAATCTGCTATGCTTTTAGTCATCCAGCAAATTAGTTGCCAAAAAATACTAAAAAGGGAAATGGCTAAATGTGCAGGTGGCGACCATGGCAAGCCAGGACAAAGCAGGCAAGCTCCCCTTCTCGGAGGAAGAACAAGTAAAGTACGGCCTCACAGTGGAAACAAGAGCGTTCAACCAGCTAAAGTTCCACCACATATTCAACCTGGAAGACGTAGTAATCGAAGAACCGGCGGAACGTCAAATTATAGAGCAATGCCACCTACAGAGGTACCTGGACGCAGTGGGCCAAAGGATAAACTACACCCTGTGCGTGCTGAGTTCTTGCGTATCTTCAATAGAAACACGGGCACTGTCACGGTGCGAGACAGGGAAGCTACCAGACAGGTGCAGATCGAGCTAACCCCCGAGTTGGTGGAAAGGGAACTAGGGCTGCCAAACAAGGTGGAAAGGAAACCAAAAAGAGACGTCTATGCCTTGTTGGGGATGGATAAAGTGAAGGTTCACACCAACGACGGAATTAGCCTAGCGGACATCCCCAACCAAGAAATTCAGCTACAGGCAAAGATGATGTATGCCCTGTTCTCAAGCCAGCGGTACAACAGCATTATGACCAGAATGAATGTACCTCTGCTCAACAGCATCGCGACGCAATCGCTGGACAAGGTGAACCTCAATGGGTTCGTAAGAAAGATAATTGAGGCTTCGAAGGCCCTGGTTACAGGAGGAAGAGCCATGGCAGGAGAATCCCCTTCACCCCAATCGACCCGCAAAGCCTCATCCTCCAAGACCTCCACCATAGGGTTTGGAGGTGTCCTTACCGCAATCATTCAAGAAGCGATAGGGCAGGGACAAGCAGGAGAAGACAAACAGAAAAGGTGACGAGAAAAGTGGCGAATCACCGTCACGGTCCCAGCCTCACGCGGAAGAACAGTCTGACGAAACGGAAACGGACACCGACGAGGAGGGAGAACCCAGGGCTACACCAAAAAGGAAGGCGGAACAACGAACTAAGGCCCTACATGGAAAAAGAGAGGAGGACGAAAGAAGAAAGAGAAGGAAGAGCTCAAATGGGCCCAAAGGGAGTCGGTAAGGGATGAGGAGGAAAGAAAAAAGAGGGCCGAGGAGGAGCTGAGAAGGAAGGAAGAGGAAGATTTGGAGCTGGCAACCCGTCGCTCCATTGAGGAATAGCAAAGGAGAGACGAGGAAGGAGCAGGGGGTCCGCACCAACCTCAGGCACCCGGTCCCAGTACTGGTGTATCGGAAATTGTGCACCTGCCCCCTGCAGAAGGAAAAGGAAAGGACCTAATCAGGCCAGCTTCCCCTCTCCTCATGCCACCCATGCAAGCCACCCCTATCATGGTGACACCCCCTGCCACCGCCACCCGGGGGCACACCCCAAAAGTCGACGAGAGCAATGTGGTCACCTGGCTGCAGTTTCTGGTGGAAAGGGAGCTGGCAAGGGAAGCGGCCGTGGCCACCCCAGCTTCAAGAGCCAAAAGGGCAGCCACGGCCGAACTGGAGCCAAGGTCGGAATTGAAAAGACAAAAATTAGAAGAGGTTGCCACCACTACAACCATGCCCCACCCCCCACCTCCAGCAGGCCAATACGACTAGTAGGTGAAGGAGCTGCTCGCACAGTTGCAAAGAGCCACACAGGAAAGGAGGATAGCCATGGAGGAGCTAGCAGTGGAACGAGAATCACAAGCCGCCCTCCAGCTGGACAGAGTGAAGCAGATAACAGAATATCAAAGGGAAATCGCTGTGCTCAGGGAGGAAGCCAGCACTAAGGAGGCAGAAGAACTAAGAGCCCTGAAGGAACGCGACGCTGTCTGGGAGGGAAGAAGGAAAATCTTGATGGAGCGTCTCAACGGGGAGAGGGAAACGAATGCCCACCTTCGTCGCAAGAATGATCAGTTATCTGTAGCCAACCTGGAAGTGCAAAGCTAGCTTGACAAAATCAGACAGCAGGCTGCAGAGCTGGATCAATTAAGGGCAGAACAGGTGCGAAGGATGCAGGTGAAGCTAGACCAGCTCAATGCGCAAATCGCAGAGGAACGCCAGGAGCAGTCCCGCCTGCACCGTGAGCTCGAAGCCCAGCAGCAACAACTCATGGCAATGACCCTCCATCAGGGGCAGAGCCTGGAAGATATGGAAAGAAGGGAAAAATAATGGTCCAATCATAACGAGCATAGAGTACGGGACTTAGCACGCTGGCTAGCCAAGGCCGAAGGAGACAAGGTGCTGGCTGAGAATCAGGCAGAAGCAGCCCAGCTCTCCATGATAGCCCAGCAGCATACCTTTCTCAATACGCTGCTCCACGCCACTAGACCAGAAGGAGATGAAGCCAATGATCAGATGCAAAGGAAACTAACCATTGCGTGTAGAGCTCTCACAGTAGGCCTGCACGTGCCGCTGTAGCTAGGAGGCCCGCCGTAGAGCCGAGAAGAGCAGAGAAGATGTCTTGCATAGGTAGGCCTGATGGCGCAGGAGATAGATGACCTCGGTTTCACAGAGGAAAAAACAAAAGAAGACAAGCAAGCAGAAGGGGGTGAACCAGAGCTCGATCTGGGACCTCTGGAGGAGGAATACGTCACACCACCCCCTCAACCATAACAAGCCGAAGTACAGCCCCCTGATACATCTGCCGACGAGAGAAGAGCGGCCCAAACCAACCATAGGAAAGAGATGGTGGAGAAGGCAAGAAGAAAGCTGAATGCTAGACCTGTCCCGTGACAGCCTGCCCCTCTCCTATTGCGCACCCAAGACTCCCCTGCCAAATTCCGTGCCGAATTGATTATCTGGGAACAGCAGGAGTATAAACGCGACCCCTTTGACTTGCGCTTTGAGTTTTCCACTGCCTTGAATAGGGTACTGCCCATTCAACTGGTGGAGGATGTCATTGCCATGGGGGCAAGGCTCAAAGCCAAATGGTTAGCGGAACATGAGGCTCACCCAACTGCTTGGGGAGCTGAGGACCGCGAGTTTTGGCAAGATAAAGTCCTCCAAGTGCCTAGATCAATGGAAGGCTATAATTGCCAACCCATTTGGAGGAGACACATTTTTGACGTCAACCTAAAAGCGTGGATGGCATTTTGCAACACCCTCCCTTCAGAGAGAAACGACCCCACTTTTATGCCGTATCCTCGAAGGGTAGGAGTGGACTTCAATCCGTCCATCCACGGCAGGTTCGATTTCCCCATCATCTATAATACCAATAGCACCTCCCATAAAAACGCCCTCCTTTTCACCCTCCCTGACTTGTATAGCTATATAGATAAATTTCTTAGCGAATTCACCTCTTGCCCCGACCCCGCATTCATCACCACTTGTAATTATCTTAGGTTAATTAGGATCCTAGTCCACCAAGAGCCCGCACCCCAAGAATGCCACCTCCCACCCCTTTATTTTGACCCCAATGCCATAGACAGCAACACCATGACTCGCCTCATGATGCATGCTTCTCTTTTGCCATCTTTCTGTGGTGCACTACTCGAAGACATGAACGACAACAAATTCACCCAGTGCAACCACCCCTTTCTTTCTACCACCACCCTCAAAACCTGCCTCCACATCAAAGGCTACTTGTTGAGTCGAAAATTCCTTAACAAGGCCCCCCGCCCTCCACCAACCCCTACCCACTATTCAGATGACGAGGAGTAAACTCCTGTCATGCCGTTGTACGGTTGCCTCCATGTATATGCCTCCTCATGCTATTATATTGGAAAAAAAAGAAGAAGAGAAAAAGCACACACGATCACAGCACCGCACCTAGGGGTCCTCAAATTAGGTATGTCTAGCGACCTTGGTCGGCTAGCTCCGTCCCTAATCCCCTAGCCCTTTCATACATCCCCCACAATTATTGAGGGCACATTAAGGGCAGGACATACCTAGGGAGCTCGCCTCGACCATGATATTCTTTTGCACTCATCTCAATGCCATTACAACCCACCGTGGTAAGCAAGGCTTGAAAGACAATGGAAAGACCATAATGACGTCTCCAGCAATCTTCAAGTGTACTCCCAATCTTCATTGACACATTTTTCCATCAACTTAGCCCCTTGCTTCACCGACCCCTTGCTATACAAGGAACCAGGCCGACAGTCTTCTAACTAAGTAATATCTAAGTATGTACAAGCACTCACATAATGCCTGCACTGAAGTATATTCACAGTTTGGGTCCTGAAGTGCAAGACAACACTCTCAACTTGCTTAGAGTTCGACCTGTCTCCCAAACTAATCAAATATGACTTGTGCACAATAGAGAAGACTAGTACTACCCTTAGGGAGAGACCACCTGAGAGGTTTTCAATTGCAGGTATTGAAGACCACAACGGAGGTGTCATTCATTCTTCATCAACACCCAACTCTGACTGCTTACCCCTCACCATCCGACAAGCCCGGAAAGAATAGTCTTGTGCAGAATCCCCAAGAAACCAACACGTGTGCCGGCCACCAATGCAAATCCCACGAAAACCATAGGCGTCCTTGTCACCCACGTCTTCAGTGCATGCTACCACCTACTACCTACGACAATGAGTGCCATGGGACTGGCACTCGTCTAGGAGGGCGGTAATGTTAACCCCAACACGAAGAAAGCAAAAGGAAGTGGAGAAGACGTAGGGCAAAGGCGGAAAAAAGGTAGCCCGACTGAAGAAAGAAAAGGAGAAAAGGCCAGAAGCGCAAGGGCAACCTTAAAAGTTAGCGTGCAAGGGCAACCTTAAAAGTCCAAGGCAAATACAAAAGGGGGAAGGTGCATTTTTAAATAAAAAGGCGCACCCTGAAATCTTGTAAAAGAGCGCCGGGCTCTCACCCGTGCAATTTGTAAATGTAGATGGGCAGTGAAAAGGAAGCTAGGAAGATAGAAGGATAATGGGGAAAAGAGCCTAGGCTATGGCTGGCCATGTAAAAAGGGGAAAAGGGGATGACCGCCCAAAAGGGATTTAGGGTTTTGTATATAAAGTTGAAAAGTGAATGAGAAGCTCATTCTTTGGTGTGTGGCAAAAGGAGTCTTCTTCTTCCTCTCTTCTTCTCTCTTTCTTGCTTGTGTGTGCTCTTGAGAGAGGGAGTGTGAGAGTGTGAGGGAGTGAGTGTGTGTGAGAGTAAGGGATTAAGAGGGTGAAGCTCTTCACCATCTCCTCTCCTCTTCTTCTCTTCTCTTCTCTTCTCTCCTCTTGCGTGCGCGGCTATGGTGGATGGAGCTTGGAGATGGAGGAGGCTTGAGGATGCTTGAGCTAGCATCTAGGATCGTGGAGCAACCGGAGTGCAAGAGGGAGGAGGGTACTCGATCGAGCATCAAGGTAAGCTCACTACACTCGTAGGATCGACGGCGCGTCGGCTAGGTGAGAGATAGCCATTAGAGCTCGCTTGAAACGCTTGAAAGAATAAGCGGTCCGAGGGTCTTGGCGGTTGAGCGAAAGCTCCCACACCAAGACCCTAGTTTTCAAACTGATTAGAATAAATTAGTTGCAAATAATTGGATTCCAATTGATTCATTGTGTTACACTAATGGATTTATGGTTTATGAAAAAAGATTATGTGTAACTGTTCCATTTCGATCATTTGTCTTGCACGAAATTCATTGTCCCCCATATCAAGGCCATAGAGGAATTATTTCTACTTTGCGTACACTGATTGAAGATTTTTATTGGCCATAGATGGAATCTGATGTATCTAACTTTGTACCTGAATGTTTAGTTTGCCAAAGGGTTAAACGACACCATGGTAAACAATATGGTTTATTTTAATGCCTTTACCAATTCTAGAACAACCATGGGAACAGATTTCAATGGATTTTATCATTGGTTTGCCTAACACTAAAGCTAATCATGATATGATTTGGACTATTGTTGATAGGTTTAGCAAACAAGCATATTTCATTCCATGCAAGAAAACGTTAACTGCATCTCAAGCTGCTCAATTGTTTTTGAAAATTGTTTTCACTAATCATAGTTTGCTAAAAGTTATTATTATTTACCATGATTCTAGATTCTACAATAATTTTTGGATTCCTTTATTCGCTAATTTAGGAACAAAGATTGATTTTTCATCTGCATTTCATCTTGAAAAAAATGGGCAAACAGAAGCTACTAATAGTACAATTTTAGATCTTTTGCGTGCATACACAATTTCAAAACCACAAACATGGGATACACATTTCCATTTACTTCAGTTTGCATACAATAATACACCACATATAGCTAACACAAAACCATTTGAAATCATTTATGGATATAGATTGCCTACACCAGTTACATCATTGTCAAACAAAGTTTAAGTTGCTGATGATATTGATAACATGCATGCTACTATTTTTGATGAAGTTAAAGATATGATTACAAAAGCCCAACAATCATATACAAAACAAGCTAACAAGAAAAGAAAAGCTATGAGTTTCAAAATTGATGATTATGTTTGGTTATGCATTGAAAAGAGAAGATTACAAAGTGTTGACAAACACCCTGTTGTAAAGTTAGCTCCTAGATTTTATGGACCTTTCAAGATCATTCACAAAATCAATGACAATGCATTTAAACTAGAATTACCACAACACTGGAAATCCACAACACTTTTCATATCAGTTTATTACGACCTTTTAGAGGCCAATTACCTGTATACCCTGTCTATGAAAACCCTCCTTTGTTAGAAACTGAAATCCTTGAACCTGAAACTATTCTAGATACTGACTTTATGACCATTAGAACTAACCGTAGATATTCTAGATATTTGGTTAAGTTTAAAAATCATCCTTTTGAAGAGGCCCAATGGATGCACGCTCGTGACCTAAGTGCTTATTCCTCACCGTTGGCTCCACATTGAGCTAATTGCAATTGAGGACAATTGCTATCACACCCTGGGGGCGTGATGCCAAGAGGCATATTCCACGGTGGATTCCGTGAGGTTCTGCGATGGATTCTCTAAAATTATATTTATTGCCGGGGCTCATACACAAGGTGGATTCCTTGTGCAAAAAGTCGATGGGGATGCCTGTCCTTTTTGGACGTCTCGTTAATTTAATGTGCAAGTGGGTGATTCTGCAAAATACATATTTAAATTAATGGACGTTTATGAGTTTAGAGTGCGCACTTGTAATAAGTTAAGGTTAGGATTGAGTTCTAACCAATTTATTTATTTTGTAGCTAAAGACTGCTAGGTATTCACTTTTGTTGGTTTAATTTTATTATTTTCTAACAATTGTGAATGCTTCAGTTGATGTGTAGAGCAAGCAATGGTGGCATTGGGAAGCACTAGGCAATAGCATGTATCCAAGTTATTTAGAAGAAATTATCATTTTGATGGGCGCGCATCTTAGGCGTGGCACTAATATTTATTTTGATACACTTGTTTATTAAAGTGCTTGACATATATTTATTATTTTATATGCACATTGGCGCACGATTTAAATATTTGTTATTGGACATTGTATTTGGACATAGCCCGGCTCTTTGGGTGCCCAACCGCTTTATTCTTTAGTTGGACAAAAGCAAACACAAAATCTAAAGCGTGCTAATTGTAAAATTGGGCTATTTTTTGAGCTTGGAGATGAATAATATATTAAATACATGATTTGTGGAGTGCTCACACAAGGCATGGGGGGAGATTGTACCCAATTAGTCTTTTGCTTCATGTCGTGAAGTCTTCTCTCTTGTTTTTTGCGCGAAAATAGAGTTCTTTTGTTCTTTGGGACCTTCCGACACTTGCTACGTACGAATACAGCATCCGATCTGTGCATCATCATCATAGAACACATGCTTTGGAATCCTGACACTAGAATGGGGCCCTCCAACTCTCTCAAAAGGAAATAGTTGAACCAATGATGAGTAATCTAAAATGACCATGTCACATACGATGCCTACTCAACCACTGTTGTCATAGGCCCCAAAAGTGATCAATCAAGGTCCTAGCTCATATTGCTTTATGTCTCTTAGAAAGTGAAATGAACCTATAGACCTACCAAACCTAGTTATGAACCATGGGCCCTATCATTTGATCTAAAATAAGAGCTCCTCTCTGCTCTAATGGCTTGTGTATCTAGCTCTCCGATCCTCCAAGGCCTCCACCATGTTAAAATCACACCCTAGTATCTCATGATCAACCTATATTAAGGACTAGCTAAGAATAGTATAAAATTGTCCCTTATATCTCTAGCTATTTGAGGCATAAACAACCATTAGACCAATAAGTGCATCCTCTACTCACAAAGATTCACATAGCTCTCCTTGGTAGCAAGGTTCCCTTTAGTGGCTAATATTTACAAATTGACTGAAATTTTATATATTTGTACTTTTTTTGAAAGTTAATTAGCTTAAGTTTTAACTTTGGGATTTTTTATTTGTCCACATCTCTAAGGTATATTGAGGTTATGAAGGCTCTTTCGCCTTTATGTAAAAGAAAAATTCAAATAAATTGATTAAATTTACCCCAACATTTATAAATTTTAGGATATATATAGAAATATTTGCCACATTGTCCTATACTTAGGGTTTATATAGATATTTGAGAATATTAGAAACATTCTAACCATTTAAGAAATACCACATCAAATGTTAAGATAAGGATAGCCTTATTGATAAAAAGGTAAGGCATAGCTCAATATTATTATATTGAGCACCATAAGAGTAAGCATCCAAATTGGGGAAAAGATAGATGGTTGGTGTCAAGGAGAGGACTGAAGAGAAGAAGAAGATAGATGGTTGGTGTTAAGGAGAGGATTGAAGAGAACAAGAGAGATGGCTATAAGCTATGAAAGGATAGAAAGAGCTAGAGAGAGAAGAATGACAAAGTTGTATTATTGTGTAAAAATTGATATCCTATACATATATCCTTTTCCATTTTATATGCCCCTAATTCCACTCTTTACAATTGGGGTTTGTGGGGATATTATTGAACATATATAAAAGGCATCCTCAAATAAAGTTTACACACTATCTAAAAGTCTAGCTAAGGTTTTAACTTATAATACATGCATCAGTCATTATTGCTCATGTAAATATGTTGAGATGTTTTTTTAAAACTACATTACTTTATTAACTATTTCGTTCCTTTATACCACAATTTAGTTCATATTTTGTTGCAAGTCATTCCATAACACACATACACTCTGTGTGTGTGTGTGTGTGTGTGTGTGTGTGTGCGCGCGCGCGTGCCACATATTGCAACAACATGTGTCATGTATACACTCGAATATAGATATCGAGGCCCATCAAGCGGGTAGTATGACAAAGCCATTTTCACACAACAATTCTATTTCATCAGTGTAGAACTCACTTTGAGCCACATGGTTGATTCTAGGTTTTGCTCACACATGGATAGCATTCCATGACATTTTAGAGCTTCAAGGGCATGATGTCTGATCATATTACACAAATCCTTTCATTTGTGTTGGATGCAATTGGTAAAGGTATTTTAAGCGTTTTTCATAATTGGCATTGTGAATTACGTTCTTTTTTGTTAGAATTTCCTATTAAAATTTATGCTTTTAAAATGGTATAGTGATGGTGTGCCTTCATTAGAAACTTAGTCTTAGTTTGATTGAGTTAAAAACTAATTTAGTTCAAGTTAACATCACAAATTTGTCCAAACTTTCTATTTTTCTTGAAATCAAAATATTTAAAAGGAAGGAATAAAAGGTATGTGCTCTATTGAATGACAATCAGCACTTGTTACTACTCCTAGAAAGCTTTTGCACATTGCCAAGACTTTTCAAATCGCAGTATACCTATTTTTGAAGAGTGCTTGTGATGCTCTCATGCTATTCAAAAATGGGATTTACACGTGTGATGTTGATCAAAGAGCCAAACATAATTAAAAAATACATTGAAAACTAATAATCATTAATGGAAGTGCAAATATGATGCTTACCTCGGACTGCAACTAATTGAGCAAAATATTATATCTTGGGTAGAAAAGTTTTAGTTTGAGCCATGAATAAGCTATGTGGCTCTATTGATGCCATTATGGAAGCACCTTTTCTCAAATTGGTTTTGTTAAGAAAACATTTCTCTTAAGTCTACAAGTTTAGATCACTTTTCAATGTAGCTAATTGTTGTTTTAAGTTTGTATGCACTTTTTCCCATCTTGCCATTCTTTGCTTAATAATCTATGTTTGTTATACAATTGAACAATGCCTTTGATGCCTCCTTGTGTGAAAGTAAAAAAAGAGCACATCTTTGATATGATTGTAAAACAAGATGGAATGTGTGTAGAGGGTCACAATGTATAAAAATGTGTATTACGTGAGTTCAAACAATGAAATATTTAAAAAAAAAGCTTACAATGTACATTCTTGGAAGGAAATATTTTTAAATGTATAATTTTTTTTACAAAAGGGGCTTTTATATTACACTTGTAAATCTTTTTACACAAGGGTATTGTTAAATCATAAAATTGACTTGGATATTTGACAAAAGGAGTATGATGAATCTCAATGAGTAAACACAATACCCCTATTCTTTATTGTAGTATTACATCCACTTGCCCAAGTCGTGAACTTATAGAGTTGAGATTAATATTATCCATCCATACATTATTCAACTTGACTGTGTTAACATGCATAAGGTGATGCCATGCATAAGACTTGGATTTCAATACCCCTTTTATGCATGGTTAGGATTTGATAGCAATCCACCTATCCAAGGGTCCCAAACATGTTACATGAAGGGAAAACAAAAGATTGTAAGTGTCCAAAGAATGAGAACATTCAAATTTTCCAATCCTAAAGGAAAGATAGAAAATTTTGTAGGAAATTTCTATGAATGGCCAAAAAGTACTAATATCTATCCCAAACAAATTCTAAAGCTAATCAACATTAATGCTAACTACTACCATAGAAGCATATAAAATTATAGAGGTCACTTATCTAAATAATGTAGGACTCCGGATGACATAAAAATAGCATGTTATATGTTTAAGATCTATATGTGAAGGTGACTGTGAAGCACCAAACTCAAGCTCAAATGTTGTAATGTTTCAACAAGCATCTCACTTTCACTTCACACATATTAGCACAAAGCATAAACTACCAACCTCATGTTTTTTGGTTGGTGCATACCATGCACTAGACTATGCTCAGGAGGCACTAGATTATGAGAGAGAGAGAGAGAGAGAGAGAGAGAGAGAGAGAGAGAGAGAGAGAGTAGGTACATCTCAGTTAGTGAGTTGTTGTTTCCTTAATTATAAAGTAAATGCTTTTTTTTTGCCTTATGATAGATGACAATGGTCTCTTTATGGGAGGCTGGGATTGAACTCACACATACTTACTCATTATCATGAGCTATAACTAGATAGGCTATGTCCCTAATCTCAACTTGTTATTTATTAGTGGTGGCTACTAAGTGCTTATCCACCCATTTTTAAAAAACATATTTTTGGCATTTTTCTTTATACATAAGAAATGCCCACTAGTGGATAAGCTAAAAGTAGTAGAGTATCCAAGGGAAAACTGAAGACAAATTTTTAGGTGAGAATCTCTCACTTAAAAGACAACCTTGATATGTAGCTTGCAATTAGTCCCAATTATGTTGATATTAAATCAATTGAATACACTAGTTGTACAAATGTATTGCCGCAAAGAAATATAAATATGGATTGCATGTAGCTTGCAATTACTCCCAATTAGGTTGATATTAAATCAATTGAATACACTAGTTGTACAAATGTATTGCCGCAAAGAAATATAAATATGGATTGCATGCGTGCGCACGCGCGCACACACACACACACACACACACACACACACAGCCATAAAAGGGGATTGACATTACAAAGCTAATAGTCATGGTGGCAAAGGGGGTGATTTTGATAGATTGCTTCCACAGATATATAAATTAGTGCTATCCATGTTGTTTAACAAGGGGCTAGAGCAACATTTTCTTTGACAAAAAGGTGAGGACTAGAGAAGATAGGGCTCATTGATACATAACCAAGGTGAGAGAAATGGTTGCAAGGAGAAGAGAAGGGCTAATCAAAGGCCTTTAGGAAGATACACACCTATTGTGTGGTGCATGCATCCATGGCATGTATTCTTATGTCATACTTCATGTAGACAATTTACTCTATTGACTTTTTGTTGGAATGTTAGCACATGAAGCAAAGGCAGGCCATGCATATGTTCTTCACCCCCTCCCACAACATTGACCTCATGTGCCTTTCAACTTCTTTTTGTTGGACCTCCCATCTTTTTCTTACTTGATGAGAAATCTTGTCTTCCTCATGAGCCTATTTCTCTACACCTATAGTGGCCAATGCTTCTTGCCTCTTTTCTTCCTTCATTTTGCATTTCTCATCTTGCAAATGCTACACCTCTAGACTCGTTGTTGCATTTTTACTTAGCATGCTTTAGATGTATTGATTTGATGTAAAGATGAGAGAGCTTTAGTCAATATGTGCCTCTCTTGAACAACCTAGTGTGTGCATACCCGCTCTCTAGGATTGCGAAGCAAATCCATAATGCTTTGGGCTAACAGTTCAATGGAAGGGCCATTGCTTGATGGTGGCTCCTCACCTTGTATACCCAAGCAATGAGTACATAAGTAACTTTTCCTTTACCCCCTCCTCAAGGGGTGTGGTTGGTACTTAGCTGCATTGATTTAAAGGATCACCATGGATGACACCATTGTTCACACCATCTATGGTGCATTTAACATTAATGTTAGCATTAGATGATTGAATGTGAGAATGCTGTAATTCAATGGCCAAATGTATGTGGATTCCAAATTAGTCTTGATATCTATCTAGTTACAATCAAATGTTATTTCTCTTGATGCCACACTTTCTAGCTTGAGAGGCAAAGGTGCAAACTTTGCCAAGGGTTCTTTTTATTGACAAATTGGGTTTTGAACGGTTTGAAGACCAAGACATCTACCTAGTTCTCCTTGCTTGCCCATGCTATGGAGCATATGGATACCTATTGTGTGGTGCATGCATCCACGGCATGAGGCATTTAGAATCAATTTTTCTAGCTTAGTTCTCCTTGCTTGCCAAGAAGGGGTGAAAAATAGGTTACAACATCCCTCTTGATAATTAAGAGCAGCTCACTATATTAGCATATGTTAATATTACTAGTTTTTCTCTTCCAATGTACTATATAGTCATAGGAAAAATAGTAATGCAAGACTATTTGGTTGAGTAAGAGAACGAAGCAATCACGTCCATGCAGAAATAAGGCATGGATGGCATGCCATCTCTTTGAGGTATGGCTTGATCACTTCATTCTCAAAAGTGTGGTGCTAGATCCACCCTCTTATGCAATCACCATCTTCTCATTGTTGATGGGTGGCCACGAGAGTCACACCCAAGTATAAGTGATGCAGAAGGTGAGGGAATGTGGGGTTGACATTATCACCCTTCCATCACATACCTCATAGAAATTACTAGTATCATCACATGCTATGTATCCACATGCAAATCAAACCAAGGACATTAAATCTATTTTTAGGATGCTTCAAGTGGCATCGATTTTCGTTAAATTGGTGGTTCTTCTTTTGAGGAAAGATGTGCACTCAATTGAACTCTAAGTAGTTGAAGATGGAGTCATTGTAGAATATATTTCACATTTCATGAGATCCTTTTATTAGATGTTCTCTACATATCATGTTTTTAGATGCATCTATAATCTTTGAGAGAATAGATGGCACAAATCACTTTACAAGAATTTTGAGAAAACTTGAATAAAACCTCTTGCTAGACTACATATGAAAATACAAGTGAAAATAGAGTAGAGAGACACATCATATTATTCTAGTGATGACATAATGTGAGCCCTATTGCCCCTTTAAATTGAACAAGCCATCACTTGTGCACTTAGATATGAGTATTCTATCTTTGCAAAAATAAAATATATTATTGCACCTACTAAAGACTATTGCACACCCATGAGAGTCCTATCATTTCTATTTTCTTAGTGGAACCCAAAGCTTCAACCCTTTGAGGCTTCTTAATATGTGTCTAGGTAAAATTGATTATTCTTTATCTTAATATTATAGTAATTGCAAAATTTAAAGGATGATGTGTGGCTATTCCATCAGCATATTACTTTGCCTCCATGTAGTCTACACAACATGGTATGCTACATGTATGTATGCAGCCAATAGTTTTCAAAGAGGCAAGCCACTAGCTAGCCTTTGCTCCCTTACCTCCTCTCGCATATCTATTAGCCCTTGCATCATGCTCTCTCTAGCTATGCTTGCATCAGATTTAGCTTTTCTAAGAGCCTTATGAGATACTTGGACAATGAGCCTAAGCTTGTAGGATTTGCATTAGGACCAAAAACACTTCCAAAAATGCACTTTTGTTAATCACGGGATTAAGAAACAGGTCAAAGAGAGTTTGTCACGTGTGCAAGAATATGGTATTCTTGTCTCCTCTTCTTTAGAGATAGTGGAGTCCATTTCGTGATTCTTTCTTCTTTTTTAGCCAAAATCTCCGAAGTCTAACATGTTTTGGAGTCCCAAATACCTTATTTACTAACAAATCTGACAAAATACGTAACAGAGATGTGATGAAATTAATAATGAGTTTTTTGAAAGTCGGGAGATCTTTCAATATTCTTTTTGCCGCCCAATACATATTCATCTGTGTTGTTGACGCTACTTTTTAGTTCATTCACCCCGCTTATTTCTCTACGCTTTCATTCTTTTCATGGCTTTCTCTAGGCGCGCTTCTCGTTTAATACACTCTTGCACAGTCTATAGCCAGGGAGCAGATGGAAATTGGGAGCCCAAAACCTTTAGTGTAAACAATTGGGTTACCATGCTGCCATCTTGCAAGGGCTCTCATGAGGTGAAAAGAAGAAAACGAGATGATATAAAACATCACTGGAAGGGGCATATCATTGCCTTCAAAATTATGCCCAAAGGGTGGTTTGTCAAGGTGCAACATGTTTACATGGCCAAGGATATGCACTTGCCTCCAAACGAATGTGTTCCTCAACAAACACATTGTAAGTTATTAGTTGAATAACGTATGCAATTCTTTTCCACTTAGGCAAGTACTAACAACCAACTTGTCATTGCAGATATCTTTCCGTCAACAAGTATTGAATAGCAACCTGTGGAAAGCCTAAGTGGGACTTTCCATGCCATTCATAAGGTATTGACAGACATTATTTATGCCGATCAAACTATGTCTTTTTTTAGTGAATGCAAGGTTTTCATATATTATGCACAGTATGTGGTTCCCTCTACAGCAGATAGGTATGGGCATATCGAAGATTTTCCATTGCCAAGTCTTTCATCTCTAAACTAGGAGATTCTTGACAAGGCAATGGTGCAGAGTTTCAAATTCAAAATATCTCAGGATATTCAAAAGTCCATGATAGCTGGAATGATCTCAAGAAGAATACATTTATCATGGTTTTACCCCTCTATATCTTCGTGGCTTGCTTCAAAAGAGCAAATTTACAAAGAACGAAGGTATCCTGGCTAAGTAGAAACTTTTCGGAAGAGGATTTGGACAACACTATAGGGACGCTTTGGAAATCTAGAGAGTGCGACCATAAGGGTGATATCTTGAGGTGCAGTGCATGCCCTCAATCCTTGGCTTTGGCTTATAGTATCACTCATCAAACTCTTGCTTTGGGCTTTGATTACAGGAGATACAAACTAAGATTGGGTATTCGGGTTCCCTTGGATTCCGATACAGATTGTACACCGTATAAACTTGCGGTGCACATTTTGCCGCATGAATAAGCAAAGGAGGTGAATGTTACTTCCAATTGGAGTCTGAAAGGTGTGAGGGATACCTTGGAATTGCTAGACAATACATCCCCTAGATATAAGTTCAAAGTGAATGGCGTAACAATTGGTAAAAGAGCTGAGCGCTCTTTCTCTTGTACGAGTTGTTTATCTCCCACAATTGTGAGTTTTGAGCCTTGAGAATGAAAACTTTGTAGGAATTTATCTTAATTGAGTGACTTTCCTTAAGATATTTCTTAGTGGGAACTCATAAGCTATCATGAAGCAAGTTGCCTTTTGAATGTATAAAAATAAATGTACATTACATTCCATTTATAAGTGAAAAAGAAGTTCATTACATCATGAGGTACAAAAATGTTATATAAATGTACAAAGCCAAAATAATAAGGCTTGGGTATGCTTATGTTTGCTCTTTTGATTCTTCTTTATATGCTGCCTTCTTCTTTGTTGGCTTTGTGGCTTCTTTATCGATTTCCTCAAAGATGTTTTTTCTCACAGGGCCTTTCTTCTTTGTTTGTTGAAAGAATTTCACCTTCACAGGTACTCTCTTTTCTTGGGGCTTAAGAGGGGATGGATCAAATTTCAGAGGAGAAAGCATTGGCATTCCTTTTCTTTTAGACTCGGTAGCAGTGGTCTTTGTGGCTGACTTGCCATTACCATTGCCATTGCCATTGCCATTGCCTTTGCCCTTGCCCTTGCCCTTGCCCTTGCCATTGCCGTTACCATTGCCTTTGCCCTTTCCCTTGTCATTTCCATTACCATTGCATTTGCCCTTTCCCTTGCCATTTCCATTACCATTGCCTTTGCCCTTTCCCTTGCTTGTGCCCTTGGCCATTGAAGTTTTGGGAGGAAGAGGAGAGTCAGGATCATATGGTGCGATTGCCTTGTCCAAAATCAACTCAATGCATCTCTCTCTTATCCACCAAACATACAAATCAGGATAGTCTCTACACTGTAAGAATAAATGTTGTAAGTTAGTGAAAAGACATCATGATAAGGGTCACACAAAAATCAAATGAAATTAATAACTTACATTCACTCCTTCTATTTGTAGCAACTTTGAATCCACTGTTATGAAAATATTTGATATAACTCTCCATCCACAAGAATGCACATCACTTTGCAATGGTACTTCTTGTAGAAGAAACAAATAAGGCTTTTGAGGATCAGCAAGATCCTCATATGTAGTATCGAAAAACCTAGAACAAGTCTACCAGCACTACAAAAGGAAGATTTGTTAGTTCAAAATATAATTTATAAATATAATCAAAGCAAGTAATTTTCTTTCAACATACATTCGTGCTTGGCCATGAACACCGCTGAGAGAGTTCATAAAGATAATTTCTCTAGTAACATAGTTGATATAGATAAGACTCCAATGCCCTCTACAAATTCAAAATAGAGGTGAGCAGAAGGGTGAAAACAAATGAATATAGATTTTCCTCTATAGAAAATAAAAATACAGTTCTACATAAGGGAAAAAGATGTGGTAATTTGTCACACTATCAAAAGTATAAAAGAATGGTGCAATATTAGACCCAAATCTTGCAAATAGTTCGATTGAGAGAAGTGGATCAACAACATATATCTTCTGCTTAAGTGACTGGCTTGCCAGTATGCATAGCCTCATTCTATAGTAGACAAGTCCACTATTGATAGAGAATTCATGATACTTAGCCTGTAGCTTTTGCTCCTAGTCCTTGATAGGGATTTACCTTAGCATATTTTGATAGGCTGGATCATGGCATGCTTCTTCTCTAGCCAGCTCAAGTATTGGATTGTTTGGCATGGATACCTTTGTGGCTAGAGATCTAGCTGTTGATGGATTTTGCAAGACTAATGAATTAAGGAATGCCTTGCGAGACTGAGTGCATCATCAACTACATTCGCCTTTCTTGGTCGGTACTTGATTTCAAAGTCATACTCCTCTAGCACTTCAATCCACCCACGTTGCCTCATGTTGATCTCATTCTGGGTAAAGATCCATTTGAGACTTTTATGATCAGTTACTAGTGTAAACTTGTTACCCAACAGATAGTGTCTCCAAAGCTTTAGAGCATGGATGAAAACTAACAATTCTAGATCATGGGTAGCATAATTCTTCTCATGGCTCTTCAGTTTCCTTGAAGAATATGCTATAGGATGACCTTCCTGCATGAGCACACATCCTAAGGCAAGTGCGCTAGCATCAGTTACTACCTCAAACTCCTTACTAAGGTCTGGAAGTTTTAGGATAGGTGCTGATACCACACTTTTCTTCAATCTATCAAAGCTAGATTGTTCGGCAGTTGACCATGCAATGGATGTTTGCTTCTTCAGTAAATCCGTCAGAGGTGCTGCAATCAAAGCATAATTTTCTATGAAGACCCTATACCATCCTGTCAACCCAAGAAATTGTGTATTTCTTTGATGGTTGTTGGTATTGGCCATTCTAGCACATCTCTGACTTTGGATGGGTCCACTGAGATTCCTTCCGCTGATACGACGAATCCCAGGTATTCAATCTGAGGTTTGAAGAATGCACACTTCTTCATCTTAGCATACAGCTTATGTGCCCTCATTGTCTCAAGGACAATCCGAAGTTGGGGTTCATGATCTTCCTCCTATTTGGAATAGACTAAAGTATCGTCAAAGAAGACGAGTACGAAGTCATCAAGATATGGCCTAAAGATATCTTGCATTAACCTGTTGAAGGTGGCAGGCGCATTCGTAAGATCGAATGACATAACCAGAAACTCAAAGTGTCCATATCTTGTGTTGAAGGCCGTCTTTGGGATATCCTCTTCCTTGATTCTTATCTGATAGTAACCAGACCTGAGATCAATCTTAGAGAAGATCTTTGCACCCTGAAGATGATCAAGAAGCTCATCTATTCTAGGAATAGGATACTTGTTTTTGATTCAACCCTCTGTAATCAATACACAGTCGAAGCATTCCATCTTTCTTTTTTTGGAACAGTACTGGAGCTCCCCATGGTGAACTGCTAGGACGGATGTAGCCCTGATCTAGCAGTTCCTTGAGTTGTTCCTTCAGCTCAATTGCTTTCGGGATGGACATTCTATAAGGTCTCTTTGCAATTGGCGCAGCTCTTGGTACTAGCTTGATCTCATGATCCACTTCTCTTTGAGGCGGGAGTTCTGTTAACTCTTCAGGAAATACGTCCATGTATTCCTTTAGCCAAGAAGGTCCTTCACTAGACTCCTACTTCTGATCTAACTTATTGAGTTAATCAAGTAGACAGGTAGTCCCTTTTTAACTCCCTTTATAATTCGAGATGCTTTGGCTAATTGAATTTTTGACTTCCCAGCCTCACCTTGAGTTGTGACCAATTCCCCTTTAGAGTTTCGAAAGGAAATTTGGCCCTTTCCACAATGAATGTGGGTGCCATTAGGTTTAGGCCAATCCATTCCGAGTAGACACTCATGGATACCTAGGCTCATGACTCTGAATTTGACCGAAGTCGTCTTTCCTCCCATAAAGAATTCCACCTTAGCAGTTTGCCTGGTACAAGTAACCTCATGACCATTTGCCAATTCCATAAGCAAGATAGGTGCTTCTACTGTGGCTATTTCTAATCTTTTTGCACAAGCTAGTGAGATAAAGAAATGTGTACTGCCACAATCAATCAAGGTCTTGAAACCTTTACCTTGATAGTCCGACGGTATCTAAATCACCGACAACTAGTGATTCGGCCCTTTCTTGTGAAGAGTGGCATGGATTGTCGCCCTTTCAAACTCTGCTTCCATGGTTGTATCTTCTTCTTCTTCACACATTTTCCTATTGGCAACACAAGCAGTTATTCCTCTGCCTCGGGTAGCGGCTCCCTAACCACGACCAGTTCCTTGGAAAGGTTCTTGGCAATGTTCTCCTCCAAGCTTGGGACATTGCCTCTTGAAATGACCGGGCTCGTTGTAGTGGAAACATCGGAGGTTTCGGCCATTGCTTTGAGTAGGAACAAAGTTGTTGACATTATTACTCCTTGCTTTCTTTCTTTGTCCCTGATTCTAACCTTGAGCTCTCTTCATTTGAGGCCTAAATGCTCCTCTATTCGGGTCAATATAAGACCAAGTTTTGTTACCTCTCGGTCTAGCCTGCACCTCCTGAATTATAGAGGCAGCTCGAATGAGTGTGTCCTGAAGATCTGATGGGCGCATAGATTCGAGATGGGTATTCATGGTGGGTTTAAACTAGCACAAAATTTTGACACCTGCTATGTCATGTCCATCTGTGGCGCATACTTAAGAAGTGAGACAAATTTAGAGTGGTATGCATTAAGAGTGAGTCCCAGCTATTTTAGCTCGTAGAACTCATTCATTTTCTACGTGCGATACGCAAGTGGTAGGTATCTTCCCTGCATGGCTTTCTTCAGTTTCTCCTAGGTAACGGATCCTTCCGCAATCCCTTGATCTCTACACCATTGCTTCCACCAAAGCCTGGCTTCGCTGGTGAGCTTTAGCTTGGCGAGCATTGGCGGGTGCAGTACCGGCTGCTTCAAAGTAATCCTCCATGGACTCAATCCAAATTTCAGCATCTGCTTGGACGGACCTGCCTCTCTCGTCAAATTCGGGCGGCTTAATCTGCTTGAGAAGAAACTTCTTCTCATGGATTACAACAATACTTGAAGTAGGAGGCGAACTGGGGATCTGTACCTGGGGTTGTGCCTGGATAAAGGTTTCTTAATGTTATTACTCGTTAATCGTTATGATTTATATTTCATCTCCATTTTAGCTATCAACCAAGCAATCTAACCACTTAACTTCTTATCAATTTTCCTGAACAAAATAGATATTGATAAAAAGAAGTCTTATTGCATTTATATGGATCTAGCCCTTTTGGAGTACAACATTTTCAAAGATGATAGAGCAAGTGTTTACATTTAGTTTGGGGAGAATAATGTTGTATTACATTTATCTACAAGAACTGGATAATAGTATGGTTTCGGGTCATGGATCTTCAGGAATCGGTAAGTCATTGGAAGATCAGGATATCCTTTCCTTTGGAACCCATTCTTCTCATAGCGCCCCAATACCTTGATCCTATCAGCGGGGATTACACGGGTTACTTCATCATATACATATGAGTTCAGCTCAACCCTCTGACCTCGAATATGTAAAGTTAAGTTTACGTGAGCCTCCACAAAAATGAATAGCTTCACGATCTTCAGGTCTTCCAATCACTTGATCCTCTTTAGGTTGGTCTGAAGGTATGCAAACCGGTGGGCAGCTATATAGTAGATTCCTGAGGCACCCGTCCATCTTCGTTCCATGTACAAAGGCGATGGATTATAAATACGCTTTAGGATGTTCATCATCCCAATCCTTTGTTGACAATTGGGGGAATGCATCACAGTCATAAACATGACTCAGAACACTATGAACCTATTCCATGCTTCATAATTCTGCAAGTCAGCATCGAAAGTAAGGAAATGTTTGGAACAGCAACATTTGCTTTACTTCATCTTATCAAGATTTCATAAAAACAAATCTTCATTGGTTGGCTCTGATACTAGCTATAACATGTCCGCCTATAATCTTCAGGACATGTCTTGGTAGTCCATTGGAAAGGATGTCTAGAAAGCTCCGCCCAGTACTCCCATGGAATGTCACAGGGTTTGCGATCTAGGACTTTCTACGTCTGCCATGTAGCGAAAGTATTCTGGCCATTCCCACTTAGGAACGACCTGAATCAGGGTTTTCCCTAATGGTCATCTCCTAAACGGCAACTAGCGTCGAACCCCAAGCAAACTACTTTATGCAAAAATGCCACAGTCAAAGCAAATTCATGGTGCACTTGGTTCAAGGAGAATGGGAAACGAGAGGGATGCAAGGCTCAACCTCTCTGCCATAAGGCATTGTCCCATTCCATTCCCCTAAAATAGTGTAAATCAAGATTATTATAACTTAGACTCCACGTCAGTGCCCTTGCTGTTCGCGTCCTTTGAAAACGATCTTCCTGCTATCCATCGTGATTGAGAAAAGTACCCGGCCAACCGGGACCACCTTTCCATAGGACGGCGGACCCATCGCCACATCCACCGCACTTTCCTCATATTGTTTTAGTTATCTAATTACCTACCATGTTTAGTTGGACATCCATCATACAGCTTCCTTAATTAGTCCGTTAGGCACTAGTTTCTTTACGTAATCATAGCACTTCACATAGAAAAGCAATCTCAAACAAGTTCCTTTTTAACAGCTTATCATATTTATATTTGGAATACATTTATAACATCCAGCCTGTGACTTATCCATAATCCTCCCAAAGGCTATCCAGCAATCCATAGGGATTATTAATCCAAGATTGCGCCCGTAGACTACTATGCGGGCCTCGAGATCCAATCCCGAGTCACATTGGCCTCTTGTGCAGCGCGCAGAAGGTGAGGGATTTACGGTGAGAGCCCCCTCTAGCACCCAAGTGTCCTCCTGCTCCAAGTAGCGCTCAACAGAGAGACCTCTTCTGGCGGGTTTGGTCCACCTTCTTCGCACAGTTAACAACCCCCTTGGTTAGGGTCATGCAAGCAGTCGGGGATAACTCAAGCTGCCTCTCCCTTCATGCCTTCAACCTGAAGCATTAGATATCTTTTCATCCTTTAATTCTTTGAGCAAACAAAACAAAACAATGCTCTAAAAATTGTTACAAGCACAATCATTTCCATTGGTCGTTATTTTTTTGGCCAACTGTTAAGGACCGAATCCTTCTTTCCGAATGCATCCAGCACTCGATCCGGGATCAATTGCGACTTGGAAAGATCCCCAAGGGTTTGTTTGTTAACCCTATATCCTTGGGTTAGGGGCGTACCCTATTAACCCAACTTAACCAATACCTTAAGTTCAGTTAACAAAAAATATGTTGCTCCAAACTATTGATTGGTCCTTTGCTTCCAAGCAAATATCTAATCCCCGTATCTTGGTTACTTTACCCAAGAAAGGTACTATATTAGGACAATTATTCATCCTCTTGCAAGATAAACTTGCGTAAGAATCTACCAATCTCATTCCAAGGAATTGGCCATTCCCTTGTGATCAAATCACAAGATCATGCGACTCTGCAACTTGTTGCACAAGTGTCACATCAAACTATGGGACTATTTACCCATCGAATGGAGTCTTATAATCATGAAATCATGATTAGATATAACAATCCGTAACTGATTGCATTAGGCCAACATTGTCGATCCTAGGGTTCCAAGTTCAAACCGAGTTTCATCTTTTTAGCGAGAGATCCTTAGGGTAAAAACCCTAGATCATTTCTCGCAAGTATGTCCTACTGTCCCTACATTCCGTGAATGTGGGCAAGTCTTTAGGGTATAGGAGTTTCAACTTTGGGAATAAGAGTGACTAGGTCACGTCCTCAATGTGTTAAATCCTAGTTAGCTGTTTGGGATATGTTGCATTGAATTAACCCTTTCTAAACGAGTCCCTCGCAGTTTTTAGGTGTTTAGGTTTAAACCAATTTACTTTTCTATTCTTGAAGATATTTACGAAACCATTTTCATAACCACATTGATTCATTGCCTACATTTGAGTAGATTTAGAAACCCTACTTTTTTGGAGAAAATCAAAGCATATATTAAGTTATGACATAATTCCAATTGATCCTCCTATGATGTGCAAACAAGATTCATGCTACTAAACTTTAGGGTTTTATGATTGAACCATGCAGCTTTTTCTAACTTCTTTTCTAAATGAGATTTTTGTACACTGAATGAGCATTACACAACCTCTCGTAACTTTTTACATAGTTCTTTGAGATTTAAGCCAATTGACTAGTGTTTAATCTACTTTAAGAAGCTCAAGAACAATTTCCTTGCCTTGCAATTTCCTATGGATTATTAGCAACTTCTTTTAATGAATCCTTTCGAAGGAAAGATGCCTAATAATGCGACATGTGATTTATTCTTTCCATGCCTAATCGAAGTGTACAATAATAATTTCAAAAAGATGATTTTTGATTGATCTAAATTCGTTACTTGTAATGCATATAAGAAATTGTTAAGAATGCATAGACATCTTATGTCCTTTCATTCATTCCATTGGAAAAATACAAATGACCAATTCCTTGACCGTAAGCTATTTCCTTTTAATTTATCCAAAGTATTTTCATTGAAAAAGTGCATCCTAATTTTCGTAAATGAATCATGCACAATGGAATTATTACTACGTAAATCAAAATTAGGAAGAAAAACCTGGACTTGCGGTGAAATGTCCACATGGATGTTAGGAGATGATCCTCCTGCATTTGCGCCTTGTGCATTCTTAGGAGCCATCGCGAATTCGGTCTTTTCATCTTGGACGCAGATTTATGATCTTGGCTGATCTTCTTCGAATGCGAAACTCCCTTTGTGACCGCTTGCACCATCTTTCGGAGTTGGCTTTAGAAGGATTTATAGGTTTCCTCCTTAAACTCGGCTAATGGGAACTTGTGGGGAACCCAAAGGGGTGAAGAAGGCCTTAACTCCCGGTTTAAATGAGCTTTTAAAGGGCCTTGGGTGAAATGGAAAAGGGGGGAAAGAGGGTGTTTTGTGAAGGCTAATAGAAAGGGGATTCTAAGGTACCCGAGGTTAAAATGAACCTTTGTGTAAGAATGCAAGGGGGGAGACAAAGGGCTTAATGGGATTTTAAAATCTTGGATGGGACCCCACGGGAAGGGGGGCTTTAGATCCAGGGGGGGGAGAGGGGTTTGTTAAACCCACTTGAAAAGGGGGCTTATAGAAACCGACAAGAAGGGGGGCTTCCAAGGAGACTTTAGAAGCTTCCCCAAGAAGCTTCTAAAGCTTCTGGGTAAATGGAGGCCCACGTGGAGGAAGGAAAAGGTGGAAGATGGCAATCCCCAGGCAGCAGTTCAACAGTGAGGTGTGTTCCCCTGTGGCGGCGGTGCTGTTGCGGTAGCTCACGGCTCTCTTCTCCCCTTCAATGGCGGTGGCAGTGCAAATCCTCATGACCCTCTCCCCTCCTCAACTACAGCATGACGGCTTCCAGCTCCCTCCTCACTTCCCCCAACAAGGCTTTTACAGGTGAGGTGTTGAGATATTTGCAATCACACCTACTTTAGTCCCTTTGTGAGAAGCAGTGAGGGCTTAGGACCAGAATCCCATATGCACAGTAGGAGAAAGTACCACCACTCAATTCCTATAAAGCATTGTACTTGCACTCTTTTTCTAATGCAATGATAGTACTCTTTTCTTTCCAGTAAAGTGTCATGTCACTGTCAATACGCAAGATTGTGTTTATGAGTCCAAGTCTCAATCTTGGAACCGAATTCACTTGTGTAACAATTTGTCCTAGTCAGGTTCAATGTCATCATGAGTTTCTTTTTCCTCTTTCAACCTCCATAGCTTCCGCATCTGCCATGCTCTAGATCCCGCGTATTTCACATGGTGTTAGAGCTCGTTTGAGCATGGCCCAACTCTCCTTTCAATCCTCTCAGCTCCTTTCCATCTCCTCTCAGCTTAGTTTGAGTATTGGACCCTATCTCCAATTTTATTTGCATTCCTACCTTCAATGAAGCTTCCATGGCAGCCATAGACAGCAGCACCCTCTCAGTTTGAAGCTTTCATATCTCTCTCCACAGGCCAAATCTCTTTGAACTTCCTTCTATATAAGTGTTTCTATACTTCCAAAGCTCCTTCTTGGCACCTCAATCATTGAGATTGGGCAACTATAGCTTCAGCATTGGCTCTTTTCAGAGTTGCTGCCATAACTGTGTCTGTGGATAGCACCTACCTATCTCTGTTGGAGCATCCATATCTCATCAACCAGGCCATATCTCTTCAAGATTTCATCTAAAGAGTTTTTCTTCAGGTCAAGGCACAACTTCTTGGCACAAAAATCAAGGAGATTGATGCACATCATACTCGGTATTTGCATTTTCCCAAATCTAGGCATAGTTTTGATAGCGACCACTTTGAAGGCTTAGATCTCTCAACTGGAGCATAATGTGTACAAACCCTCTTAGGGGCAATTAGACCATTAGTGAGGGTCCTCCATCTCAAAGGGTTTGAGGAGATTCAACCTGTGGAGAGTGTAGGATCTCATTTACCAGTTTTCGGTCCCTGTTTTGACAGGACAGCCATAGCCATTTACCTTTAAACTCATTTTTCCTTCATTTTCTCTCTCCTGCCACTTAAACCAAGCCAAGGCCACTCTAATTTGAAGTTTTCAGCAAGTATTCAACCATCAAATTACCAAGGAGGGAAAGCTATGAAGATTTTTTGAAGATCATCAAGTCAAACTCAAGCAACAAACATCAAATTTCAAACTAGTATCTTTTGATTCTTCACTACCATTGCTTGTATCTTTTGACACATACAAAGATCAACTCATTCCTGGTTATTCTCAGTAATTTGAAGCTAATTTGCTACTGGTCTCTCAAGTTGAACATGGGCAAAGATTCTCCAACTGCCCATTTCAAAGGAGTCAGGTTTCATACCTGGCAGACCCGCATCAAATTGATCCTGATGAAGAAGGGCTTCTGGGCCATTACCACTGGAAAAGAAAAGAAGCCTCGTGACGCGGATCTTGCTGTCACTTAGCAAAAGAATGATGATAAGGCTCAGGCCATTATCAAACTGGAGCTAGATGACAGCTATATCCACCATGTGGATAACTGTGAGACCTCAAAAGATACATGGAAGAGACTTGACACCTTGTTCGGTGCACAGTCTAAATCATCAAAGTATGGTCTCTTAATTGAGTTTTTCATGCTTGAAATGAAGTCCAGCACATCACTTTCCACACATCTAAATTACATGGAAGGACTTCTAACCCAACTTGTAGGAATCAACATTAAAATGGAAGAAGATGTTTGCATCGGTGTTCTACTTAAGAGTTTGCCTCCTGAATATAATAATGTATCAACAACTTTAATCAACATGCCAAATCCTGAACTTGTTGATATCCAAGAATCATTGTTAGAGGAGGAAAAGAAGCTAAAAACTAAGGAAGAACCAAGTACCTCTAGAGATGAGCATGCATTATATGTTGGCAATAGGTACAAAGGCAAGAAGGATCAGCTCTTCTATGACTTCTGCAAAAGCACCAGACACACCAAGAAGTTCTGCCATGCTAGAAAGAGGTCCCAAAGGCCTATCTAGCTGCAGCCAAAGAAGAAGAAGAAGAAGAAGAAGAAGACCATCAGGAGAAGGACAAACCTCATCAGTCCTTCTATTCAGATATACTTTTTTAGTTTTGTATTTCCTAGCCCTAATGCCTCAAACATAAACTTGTAAACTCCTCAGTTATCCTTGTACTACAGCCTCTGTACACTTTGTGAGGTCCCTGCTACAGCCTCTAGATGTCCATCATGTTTGTGGTACCCACACTTAGCTTTTCTGCAACCTCTGGTATTTTTGCCATGTTTATGGTGTGCCCACACTTTGCAGGTGTTGCTTTCACTAAAGCCTCTACACACCTTGTACTTTTGGTTGTGATTGAGGAGGGGTGTTGAGATATTTGCAATCACACCTACTTTAGTCCCTTTCTGAGAAGAAGTGAGGGCTCAGGACCAGAATCCCATATGCACAGTAGGAGAAAGTACCACCACTCAATTCCTATAAAGCATTGTACTTGCAATATTTTTCTAATGCAATGATAGTACTCTTTTCTTTCCAGTAAAGTGTCATGTCACTGTCAATACACAAGATTGTGTTTATGAGTCCAAGTCTCAATCTTGGAACCTAATTCACTTGTGTAACAATTTTTCCTAGTCAGGGTCAATGTCTTCATGAGTTTCTTTTTTCTCTTTCAACCTCCATAGCTTCCACATCTGCCATGCTCTAGATCCCACATATTTCACATGAGGGGAGGAGATCCTCCCTCCCCCCACGCGGCCTCCTGCATGGCCTTACTCCTCCAACAAGCTCCAGCAAGGAGCTACATCATAGCGCCTTCCCTCCCTCTCCTCCAACACGATAGTTGGCTGGGGGAAGAGGGGGATAATTAAATTTTTTTGTCAAAATTGTAAAATTATCCTTTTGGCCTCCTAATAGGAGGTTCATATGAAGAATGCAGTTTTAGGAATCGGAATTATTACATGTAGTAAGCTTAGTATCCATATCCCAAGTCTAATATATTTGGTACTAAGGGATACCACGATTCACTATAAGTATGTAATGATTGCACTAAGATTAGCCCATATATCCCAAGCCTTATAAATTTGGCACTAAAGGATACCAAGTTTAGTGCAATCATATATATATAATCTTAACTTAGTCATGAAATTGAGTTTTATTCTCCACGTACTCTCTCTGAGACGACTGAAACTCTCTTTGGGCTTAAGTGTGTATGTTTCTAGTCTTATAGATTTTGTACTAAGAGGTATTATGTAATCTAACTATATATCATCTAAGAAATAAAACTCTATAATTATATAGTCCACTATAAGTGCCTAACAATACTTTTCTTTGAGCTTAGTATGTATGTCCCTAATCATACATCAAATGGATGTACTAAAGAGTTGGGTTTTGAATGCTTGGTGTGTGTATTTTAAGTGATGCTCATAGTTAAGAAATATCTTTACATTCGAACTATTATAAACTTAGTAGCAACAAATACTAGAATCCAGTGCAAGTATTCATAATATGTAAGTTAGTAGTAAAAATTATAACCTAATTATAGCGCATGCACATCAATATAGATGTTTTAAATAAATAAGTGTCTATATCATCATGATATATTGTCAAACTATATAATTGCTTGAATATAAAAAAGGGTTATAAAATAAAATTTTATTTATGCACCATATAATAGTAAAAAGGGTTTCATTTAGTCCTTATATAAGTCCAAAATAGGCGTATTTTCAAACTCTTGCTCGATAGTGACGTGTCTTTTGAATCATGATGTACGTTCAATTCATGAGATATCTTTGCCTATCCAGGAAGGAAAAAGGCTTATCAAGTAAATAATTTCATATTGACATCATCTAAGTTCTTTGGTGTTGTTAAGAGTAAGCTTACAGATGTAGTCAAACATGTGAAGTTTATAAAATTACAAGTTGTTGGCTAGCCTAGAAGTTTGGTTTGGAAGCACTCCATGTTGAATAGAAGAGTTGGGCTTTTGATGCATGATGGTGGGGCCCTTACTCATGCAATGGGGAGGTCCCCTTAGTTTGCATACACTTCCTCCAAATGGTAATTCTTTCTTAACCCAAATGTAATTAATTGTTAATCTAAAAACTAATCTTTCAACTTATCGTATTTTGGGATTAATTGTGTATGCTATCGATTTGATGAATAATTTATTTGTTTTTTCTTCTCTTTACATTTTGTGCTCCATTTTTTGTGCTATTCATTCATGTAGGAACCAAATTGATAGGATGCTCATGACCAAAGTTTTAATAGTAGACACCTAAATTCTATATTCTTGGCTATGTATAATTTTTTTGGAGTGGGGGGTGTGGTTCTATAGATAGCCACAACATGTACAATGGTGGTTTTTTGGAAATTGCATTACTCCATTACATAAACTAGGGGATTCTTCCTCTAGGTAAGTTACAGGTAGAAATCCCACAACATGTATAATGGTAATCTGTTGGTGGTTGTCACTCCATTGCATAAAGTTGGGATTTCCTCTAGCCAAGTAAACGTCATGATATTGACTATTGTAGATGATAAGCAACCTTAAGTTAAGATGAATTGTTAGCCTTTTACTGATCTTTCATGTTGCTTCTAGGATGGCAGGATCCTAGCCTACTAGTTTTCATGCAAGAGCTATTAATGTCCCAATGATCTAGATGGCTAACTTTGAATTAGTAGGCATTGCGTGCAAGAAAGATGGTAATATATACTTGCGCTAGAGTAATGGATTTGTTTAGGTTATTAAGATTCTACTTATAGATTGGTATATGAAACATAAGTGGCTCAACTATATTCTGTTGTAATAAATTCTATGTCATATGATCTTTACCATGCTCTTGTTTAGATATTAAATAGTCTCATTTTTCAAATGGTTTAAAGCAACAGAGTCTCTCTTGTACACTCTTGGAAGTGATAGATGGTTGTGAGACCAAGAACTACTATATGAAGGCAGTAAGGTGCATGCAAATATTCTTAAGACAAGGTTGCTTAAATAGTACATTCATGTGAGCACCACCCTACTCCACATGTATGCCAATGCAAGTACTTACAAAAGCAGAAGATGTGTTTGATGAGATTTCAGAAACAAATGCAACTTCTTGGAATGTAGTAATTGCTACACACACTAAGCATAAACATGATAATGAAGCTCTAAAATGTAGTGGACTCATGCGAGTGAAAGTGCCTTCTCAAATGTAGTCACCTTTACTTGTATTTTCAAAGCTTGTGGTAGTAGAGGAGCAACTGATAAGAGCAAGGAGATCTGTGCTAAGGTCCAAATGTATTTATTACATAAGGATTTGTTACACTCTTTTATAAAAAAAGTAAACTTACAATAAGGGTTTTATAAATTATAGTAAAATGTAATAGAAGGGTTTTTAAAAAAACCAAATAGATGTAAGGACATATAAAACATATCATGAACACATGCGATACATAGTGATCCCCAAGCAGTTTAATGAGCTTATAGAGCCTACAACATCAAGTGCTATCACCTAATTATGGAACAAGTTGAGCATAAGCTAAGTTTTTCAAATCATATGCATGAATATTTTGACTTGCTCACTTGGCTTAAATAATGATTTTAGGATTAGTGGAGGATGAAAGAATATTTAGCATCATGGGGTTTTTTAAAATAAGGTGTGCAATAAGCTAAGTACAAACTTAGATATTTTCTTGAGATTATATGCTTTCCCAATACTCAAGAACTTTTTGTATGATTGAGCTTTAGTATATTGGACATCAATTAATGCTCAGCGAAATCATGTGGATATCAATATAAGGTCGACCATACCAATACCTTCAATAAACCTAGATGAAATTAATGAAGCAGCTAGTGCCACTGGATGGCAACCTTGAGATATTCAAGCATTTTTCTTTGTATATAATAGACCTAAATAGAAATGCTCTTCAATAAAACATGGCGGTCAACATTGTATTGTATCTAATGAATATATTATCGATGGATATTTTTTTTCAACAAGGATAAGCTTTGATAATTTTGTATTTCGTGATATACCTTACTTTATCATATTTTTTCATTTCCATTAACATGGTTAGACTATCTTTCATTCTATGATTTTGGTATCTTATTATTATCAATTAAACTCTACCATTATTAGTCTGAAAACAATCCTTTTCAAGTTCTGTATCTTTATGAGTCTCATTGGAATTATTCACTGATCTTCACCTAATGACCAAAGAGTTATGGAGACGCAGACCATAGTGGTGCATCTCCACTCTATAGTACCTCCTAGGAGGAGATTGGTGTTATTTCCTTTAAACACAATATTGATAAATGTAAATCTCCCCAAAAAATTGGATTCGTGGGTAAAACTTTGTTTTTATCACAACTTGGATGCTATTGCTCCAAATTTTACACTAAATCACTCAATACATTCCATTTTCAAAGCACTTTTCCAACAATGCATCACATGATGGGGATTTGAGATAGTTACATAAATATTACCCATGTCCCCCTTTCCAAAAATGTAAACATGGGAATTGAGAGATTCCCAATTTCATGAATATGGAGTTCTTACAATAGACTACAACACTGCAAAATAAGGAGCTATGTCTATCTAGGGCTATGGAATCTTTGGCTCATGTATGGTGGGAGAAGTATCTATAGAGGCTATGGAAGGCTTGGGTGGCATCACACGAGTTTCCAATCTAACCTCATTGACCACTCTCCACCATCCCTCATCTATCTTGACTGCTTGTGGCTCTAGGCCTCTTTGCTCCTCTCCTTCTCTTATATCTACACTCTCTGGCTATCACTAGTGTTGCCTCCTCTATCTAACACTATGTCATCTTTGGCATTCTAGCCACTCCTCCATGGGTTGGATTTGCCTCCTCCCTCATCCCTAAAGGAGGCATGTTTTTTATATATCCTAGGGCATTTTATTGCTAAATGTTGAATCAACATGTAAGCAAAGCACTAGCTTCATGAATTAGTCGCTATGGATAAAAGGGATCCTAAATGATTCAAGGGATAATATGCATGGATCATGGGCACGATGACTTTTGGCAGATAGGTAGTGATATGGGCCCTTCAAGTCTATGTCATCAAACACTACAAGGAATTAGGCATGTAGACGACCAAACAAATACAATTCTCAAGCTAAGAAAAAAATTTAGGGTGCTTGTACAATCATGAAGAATATCACGTCAAGAGACCTGCATTGTCACATGCATATATACAATGAAAATGTAATCATGATTTTAAACATGACTTTTACCACATACGTTGTAAACTTTCACACACTCGCGCTACTTAACATGTACATATACATTCTACGTCTACACTTTTCATGCACACATGTGAATTTAAATGCACTCTATCGGGGTGCCAAAGGGGGGGGAGGGAAGCAAGGGGGAGCAAGGAGACAAGGGAGAGCTACAAATTTCAAAACTATGCTTGGAGATATAGTTATGTAATAAATAGCTCCCTAGTTTATTTTCCCCCTTTATTAGATGCTCATCATGCATTATTTATACAAATAGAACTAATGTCATATGAAAAATTAAAGGAAAAAACTCTTTAAAATTAGAATACTATTATAAAATTATTTTTTGTATTATAACTAAAAATGATTTTACATTAAAAATGAGTTTACATAAGAGGTAGGAGCCAAAGTTGGCTTGCACATAAAATGAAAGAAATCTAAGCTACCAAATCTTAGATATCATTACAAAGTACAAGTCAAAGTATAAATTCTACCTGCATGTAGATAGGAGACATTCCTATCATGCACATTTGCATGATGGGTTTGGAATGGTAAATCAAAATTACCCATTGAGGCCCTAGAATTTCAAGATAGACATTTCAGCAAATTTCTATAACAAATCTCAAGCAAAAGGAAATTCATATGATCATTCTTGTAAAATTTGTACCATTCATTGGAAGAGTAATTTAATTTTGATTCTTTCGTGGAGGGGTAAAACCATACTAGATAGTGTGCGACTTAGTCCCAATAAATAAACCCCTAATACTAGATCTTAGAATCCAAACCACAAGCTCTGGTTTACCTAGTCACCAAACTAAACTCAAAGGCTTATTTCTTAGATGTTAAATCTACCTAGCCATCACAAGATCATAATTGCCTAGAATCAAATCTTGCTAACCTAATCCAACATGGCTCTATATCCTAAACCGTCTACCTAAAACATTTACTAAAAAACCTAAACACTAAAGGAAGTGAGCCTCAAGTGAAAGCATAGAGTGAAAGCAAGAGCTATGGTAAAAGGAGAGAGAGACAGAGAGAGACATAAGATATGGGAACTCCAATAGTCACAATATGTGACTGGCATTCCCTTTATTCAAATTTCACTAAAAGAATAAAGAATGAAGTGGCAGTGATGGGCACTTGCCACACGTGTAGTGTACAAGTAACTAATACATGGTGCAGATACTCTCAATGTAGCTAATACATGAGTGGCTAGGCACAGGTGCCTTTACCCCCAACAACCTTCCACTTAAAGACAAATGTGTCCCTAGTGAGGAGAGAATAAGAAAAAAGTGACAAAGTACAAATGTATATAAGTGCAACAAGATGAGGAAAGACATCATCTCATCCACCACCCATTAACTTCCTAAGGCAAAACACTTCACTAAAAGACTTTTACTAAGCAGATGTGCAAGATTTTGGTTAGTTGAGATCTTGATAAGTTCAATGGACTTGTCCTCAATGGCTCTCTAATAAAGTGATAACACACCTCAATGTGCTTCATCTTTGCATGGAAGACCAAATTCTGGGCCAACTAAATAGTACTCATAGAATCCGAATGCAGTGTAAGGACCATATCAATAATGCTATAGCCTACCACTAGACGGCATAACAAGAGAGTCTCCTTGCAAGCCTCAATGGGCTGCAACATACTTTGCCTCTGTAGTAGATAGAGCCTTGCATTTTTGCACCCTAGACATCCAAGAAACAGCACCTTGAGCAAAGGTGAAAACATAGCCAGATGTGGACTTCCTACTCTCTACATGTCCTGCATAATTAGATTTAGTGTCTCCCACGGCTTCTATATTGTGGCCACCATTACAGATGCACATAGCTGATGTGCCCTTCAAATATCTCATGATACCCTTGACAACATCCCAATGTCGTCTACCAAGTGTAGTCATATAGTGTGCCACACCTCCCACTGTAAATGCTATCTCAGATGGAGTGGCTATCATGGCATACATCGAAATGCCCACTACAGATGCATAAGGGAGCTTGGCCATCTCGTCCTTCTACTCATTAGACTGTGGAAAATTGACTTGACTAACCTTCACATAAGGTAAAGAATAACCAATAGGCTTAACATCCTACAAATGAAACTCCTCAAGGACCTTCTAGATGTACTCCTTTGTATGACAAGTAAAGGAGCCCCTTAGAGCGATCATGCGTAATGCACATCCCAAGAATATGTGAGACATGTCCCATATCCTTCATCTCAAACCTCTTTTTGAGCTAACCTTTCAAGGTATCTAGTTCATCATGAGTACTCTCAACAATCAACATATCATCCACATAGAGTATCGAAATCATAAGGTTGCCATCATGAGCCTTCTTATGTACAAACATGGATCCATATAACTACGTGAACATCCCTGTGAATGGATAACAGCATCAAAATTGTGATACCATTTCCTAAGTGCCAAGGCCATAAAGACTCTTTCTCAATTTACAAACTACTTGTTCCCTACCAGGATCTACAAAGCCCTTAGGCTACTCCATGTAGATCTCATCATGCAAGTCCCTGTGAAGAAAATATGTCTTAACATCCATCTGATAAAGATCCAAGTCAAGTTGAACAACCAAAGCTAATACCAAGCATAGGGTAGTCATCTTCACAATAGGAGCAATGATTCATCAAATTCCTACATGAAACCCTTAGCAACCCATCTAGCCTTGTATGCTAGCTTCGAGCATCTGAGGGTACTTTTCCACTTGTACACCCACTTGCATGGCAAAGCACGCTTTCCACTATGCAAAGGAACCAAATCCCACATATGATTCTTTTTTTGTGAGTCATACTCTAACTGCATGGCCCTCTCCCAAGAGTAACTATCACCTCTACACATAGCCTCACCATAAGTAAAAGGCTCATCACCATGTATCACTATAACATAATCCATAGAGGGCACAAACCACTTAGGTTATCGTCTATCTCTAGTAGACCGCATGTAGAGGGCCTATATATCCTGTGAAACATCAAGAACCTGGGCCAATGGAGCATGAGAAACTGCTACAGGTTGTCTAGTTGATTGTATAGTAGAAGGAGACTCCTCTTTAATTATCATCCTGCATATCTCAATATGCTCAGTCTGCTTATGCATTTTATCATCATGAAAAACAATATCCTAGTTGCGAATAACCTTTCAAACCTGTGGATCCCATAGGTGATAGCTCATCTCACCTATATCTCCATAACCAAGAAAGATGCATTTCACAGACTTAGGATCTAGCTTATTGCATTTGTCCTCGAGAACATGGCAGAAAGCCTCACAACCAAAGATATGTAAATGAGCATATGATGGAAGTTTTTCATACTATACCTCCTCTGCCACCTCATAATCAAGAGTAGTACATGGGGACCGATTAATCAAGTGTATGGCAATAGTAACTGTCTTAGCCCAAAAATGTTTTGGTGAACCTACTTGGCTAAAAATACGATGGACTCACTCTTGAATAGTCCTATCCATGCACTCAGCCACCATACCATTCTATGGTGGGATGTATGGGGTAGTGAACTGATGCTTAATACCACTCTTGCCACAAAACTACTTAAAGTCTTTAGAGTCATACTCACCCCCATTATTTGACCTTAGGCATTTCACTCTATACCTAGAATGGTTCTCAACCAAAGCAAGACAATGCTAAAATGTAGCCAAGACTTCTAATTTCTACTTAATAGGGTATACCCAAATCTTATATGTATAGTCATCAATGCAAGAATGAAATACTTTGCACCACTTAATGACTTGTAGGACATGGGACCACATACATCCGAATGAATAAGAGCCAAAGGCTCATCCATGCATATCATACTAGAATTTTTATGTGTATTACATATCTACCTGCCATATAAACAATGATCACAAGACTCAAAGTACTTATAGTCAAAGAATGAAAGTTACTACAAACAAATAAGCATTTTCATTTCTTTTAAGGACATGTGTCCAAGCCTACGATGTTAAAGAGATACATGTAGAATTGCATTCACTACTAAAACATGATCAACTGACCCAGATAAAAGCAAGGGGTAGAGAGTATTAGACTTAGCACCATGTGCAATGATAAGGTTCCCACGGGTAATCTTCCATGAGGAATCACCATAAGAGACAACATAGCATGTATAATCCAAAGTGCCACCAGAGATAAGACTCTTTGTGAAAGCCAATACATGATGTACATCATGAAGAGTGAACATGCTACCTGAACCAAGTTGCATCTAAACATCACCAATACCAACTATCTCTAATGCCAAGTCATTATCCAAACATATATTTTCATTCATATTGTGATAGGAGTGAAACTAATCTTTATGAGGGGTCACATGAAAGGAAGCCCCTAAATCTATCAACGAAAACTGAGTTTATCCTAAAAAGTCAACATTCAACTGTGAAGTATTAAGAGAAGAAGCTGGAAAGTATGAAATTATCATAAAAATCAATTTGCACGATATTAATCTCTTCAATCTTAACACTAGACTTGCTAGAGACAATGTTGTGATCATCATTTTGTCCTATACTTTACCAAATTGCCATTCTCCTTGCACTTTTCCTCATGCATGCTATACGCATTGTGGCAAAATATGTCTTTCTTTTCCATACTGAAGACAAGTTAATGATGCCTTATGGCCACAAGACTTACTACGAACTATCCATGTGATTGGAGATTGTTGAGAATCTCTCACGACAGTCATTATCACTCCTACCATTATTGCCTCTAAATGTCAAAGCAGCATAAGAGATGCGGGAAGCATTGACATTCTTTTTGTAACCCTCTTCATTCAAGAGTGAACCCTCTATATCCAATTGCTTTAACCCATCAGTAGTCATGTTTGTACATATAGCAATATGGAATGTATCCCATGATTCAAATAGTATAACCAAGTGGAACAAAGGCAAAAATTTACCTTTGAATTCAATCCCTTGCAAGGACAAATGGCTAAGAATGAAATGAAACTCATTTAAGTGGACTGACATGGAAGTGTCCTCCTTCATGTGAAGGTCCATTATTGCTTCAACCAATACATCTGAGAAGCGGGGCTCTGCTTTTCATAGATATTGTGAATCTTATCCCATAAATCCTATGCAGACCGCCCATCAGAGACAATATTATAGAAAACCTGCTTGGACAAGGACAAAATGATTGTGGACTTACATAGCTTATCCAATTCAACACAATCCTCTGCATCAATATGTTTTAGCTTAATACGGTCATGTTTCAAAGGGTTAACCTATATTTTTTGCAATAAAACTTGTTAGATCTAGGCCTTCCAATAGTTATAGTTGAAGCCATCCAACTTGTCAATATTAAAGATAGCACTATCGTTAGAACCATCAGCCATATTGAGACCAAGAAAAATGCACAAAAGGGAAAAATATGTTGCTATAATAACCTACAAATCAGTCCCAAAACTACTACCAAATCAAGCTAAAAACAAGGGGTATTGACCAAGTAATGAGTTGTCCACAAACTCACTGCAAAATAATGTCAAATGGAGATGACTGCTTACATAAGTAGTGCAGTGAACTACAATTACAACATGTTGAAAATTAAGTACAATAGTAAGAAATCAATGCCAAAGAGGGGCAATCATTGATACAAGATAAACTACAGCTGCCAAGAAATAGCTATAACTAGCAATGAGTGAATATGTGATTAGCATCGAGAACTATCAAAGAATCAATGTGTTAGATTGAGAACATCCAATAGGCACAACCATCATGTATTGAGTAGGCCTCACGAGTAACTAGAGAGACCAATCAAAGGCATAATTGACTAAGCAATGTAACGAAAGCTCAATACATAGTCAACCAGGATACATACATCATTAACAACAGTATGACAGGGATAGGTGCTGGCCCAAAAGCAATGTTAGATCAACCCACTAAGCATTGACTTATGTGTACATAAATCATGATGAGAGCATGTACATGTCACCAAGTCCCATAGTCTCACTATAGGATCCTCAAGCTCAACTGCATAACCAAATACTCAATGTAACATCCAAGTGTAAATTGGGCTCAATAAATAAATCTGAGTGGCTCCCGTTGTAATAAAATTTGAATGCCAGATGAGTAAATAAGGCTCAAAACATCATGTGAAAGATATCCATACATCAAAGATCCAAGTAGCATATATCTCAGAGCATCCATTCCAAGCAACTTGCAAAGTCTTACTGTAGCATCCAATGACTATCTATAACAATGATTGACAGCCAATGTCAAGAGTGAAAGATTCAATCTCAGCTCAAGAGCATGTAAAGAACATAATCAAGAATGTAAGATCAATGGTATATCCTAGTGTAGCATCCAAAGTGCTCAAGAAACATCCAATGGCAATAGGCATACAAGATCCCTAATAAAATAGTATTTAGCCTTGCTTATTATAGTAGTTAAAAAACCTCTGTAAAATTGAGCAAATGAGTGCTCAAATCAATCCAATAGCATCTCACATCAATGCCATATCATCTCCCAAGTATTCAATATCAATACATAAGGATATGAGCATCCTAAAAAGCATATACAAGCTGTAATGTCTGAGAAACTCTATTCAAACCTATATAACAACTCTATTGTATATGACAATAAGGAATGGAGGTTGGGAGCTCCAAAACTCACGTGACTAATGCCGGGAGTATAGGAGATGATTGTCCAAGTGCCAATGACCATACAAGAGCAAGAGGAGTGATCAGACTAAGCAGAGATCCAAGCCAATAAACTGGCGTAAATCACACTGATTCATTGGTCTTGTTGGTTGCCATTGCTTCCCATAGTAGGGCCCCAAATCAATGCTAAATATGTCCAACAGAAGGCTTGAAGCAAGCCTCAACAAGTAATTGATTAGCAGGAAGGAGAAGTGTACCAAGTCATACCTCTCCAAGCTAAGCCATGGTTGCCATGAAACCTATGAAGTGTAGGAATTCTCCACAAGTTGAAGCAATGCTAGGTTGAGCTCAAGCTCTTGGGGTATGCGAGTGACTAGTCACAGGCATCTTTACCCCCAACAAACACTTCGCTCTTTATCCAAAGCCTTAGACCCTAAACACTAAAACTTTAACCTATGATGTGACATGGATTACGAAGCACACCGAATACACTTGGCTTTACCTAGCATAAAGATAAACACAACTTTCTACAAATGAAATCTTGCTAACACTCAAGGAAAGGGAAAGCAACCTATCTCCGAGCTAGAAAGAAACCATCTACATACATATACGATGTAAGCTTGGATGAATGTAAGGTGCAATCTAATGACCATTAGATAAAGAAATAAGCAATGATGGAGGATGTTTTTTCCATGGAAATGGATTATGATATACTCTTGGTATAAGGCTACAGTTGCAAAAGGCCCCTTGAGGAATGTGGCAAAGATTGACAAGTTGGTCTATCGAGAGTAACACACCTTCAATGAGATGTGATGGGTTGAGGGAACGACAATAGGAAAGAAATACTATCAAGCTATTATCTTTGTATCTTGGAATTTAAAATTCTTTCATATGGGATTGCTTAGTTCAATAGCCAACTGAGTAGGATTGGGTTCTTAAGTGTGCAATGGGATATAATGGCAATTCAGTTTTGCTTTTCCATGGAGTGGGACCTTCACATCCCATGCTCTACTTCAGCATGAATGTCTAGTATGGATCATCTTTCACAATCTTCCTACTTGGTTGGATGATGAAGTTAGAACTCTGGTAAGTTCTCTTGGGAAAGTTTTAAACATACCCAACCCAACATCAGTGATTGGTACACTTAATCTTGAGAGATATGCGTAGATTCTTTTCAATCACAAAGTATATTGCTCTTCAGTCCTTGAAACCTGAATATGCTAACAGCTTTCAAGTTGACTTGCAGGTTAATTTTGTTGGGACTTTTCCTGTATCGATCATTCTCAAGTAGCAAACATATTCGAATAAACATACTACCCTAGTGCTCAGTACACTCAATTGCATACATCTCTACATAGAGCATATTTGCATTGGATCCAAAGTATCAAGCCCATATTCAAATAAACGTACTACCCTAGTGTTGAGTTGTAATATCTCCTTCCCCCCCTAATTTTTTTAAATTTTTTTTCCTTCTCTCTCCCCCTGCCGGCGGGGAGAGAGAGAGAGGGGGGTGACGTGTGGGAGCTGGGGGGCATGCAGCCCGTAGGTGTGGCAGCGGATAGTTGCACCCCCTATAAAACCTCCCCCTCCTCCCTCGCACGGGCAGCGGTCCCCCTCCAATGTCCATAGGTGAGCCCCCTCTAGCTGCCTCGCCAGATAGGCGGCCCCCCTCCAGCCTGCGACAGCATTTTTCCCCCTCCACCCTGTGATCACGCCGCCTTGCTGCTCAGGAAAAGAAGAGAAGGAGAGAAAGGAGAAGAAGTAGAAGAGAAGAAGGAAGAGGAGAGGGAGAGAAGAGATAAGAGGGAAGAGAGAGAAGAGGGAGAGAAGAAGAGAAGGAGAAGAAAAGAAGGAGAAGAGAAGAAGGGAAGGAGAAGAAAAGAAGGAGAAGAGAAGAGGGAGAGAAGAGAGAATAGGGAAGAGAGAGAAGAGGGAGAGAAGAGAGAATAGGGAAGAGAGAGAAGAGGGAGAGAAGAGAGAGGAGAGAGAAGGAGAAGAAGAAGGGGAAGAAGAGGGAAGAGAGAGAAGTAGTAGAAGAACAAAAGGAGAAGAGAAGAGGGAGAGAAGAGAGAATAGGGAAGAGAGAGAAGAGGGAGAGAAGAAGGGAAGGAGAAGAAAAGAAGGAGAAGAGAAGAGGGAGAAAAGAGAGAATAGGGAAGAGAGAGAAGAGGGAGAGAAGAGAGAGGAGAGAGGAGAGAGAAGGAGAAGAAGAAGAAGGGGAAGAAGAGGGAAGCTCGGGGGGTTCACTATATATATACTCTCTATATAACGTGCATTCATGGCCTACTTATAAATATCCTAATTTGTGAATTTTTCTTGAATAAAACACAACCCTTTTCTATTCAATCTGTAAGTAACCCCTTTATATGACACCCTTTTGTATGTAAAAAATGTATAAAACTAGTGTTTTAAAAACCTCTTATTTTGAACTCATGTTATATATACATATATTCATGAGTGACCCCCCCTCCCCCGAGGAGGGAAGAGAGAGAAGAGGGAGAGAAGAAGGGAAGGAGAAGAAAAGAAGGAGAAGAGAGAGAGAAGAGGGAGAGAAGAAGGGAAGGAGAAGAAAAGAAGAAGAAGAAAAGAGGGAGAGAAGAGAGAATAGGGAAGAGGGAGAAGAGGGAGAGAAGAGAGAGGAGAGAGAAGAAGAAGAAGAAGAAGAGGGAAGAGAGAGAAGAGGGAGAGAAGAAGGGAAGGAGAAGAAAAGAAGGAGAAGAGAGAGAGAAGAGGAGAGAAGAAGGGAAGGAGAAGAAAAGAAGAAGAAGAGAAGAGGGAGAGAAGAGAGAATAGGGAAGGGAGAGAAGAGAGAGGAGAGAGAAGGAGAAGAAGAAGGGGAAGAAGAGGGAAGAGAGAGAAGAAGGGAAGGAGAAGAAAAGAAGGAGAAGAGAAGAGGTAGTAAGAGGAGGAGAAGGATAGGGAGAAGTAGAAGATGAAGAAGAAAGGGTGGAAGGAGAGAGAAGAGAAGTAGTGGAAGAAGAAGAAGAAGAAGAAGAGATAGTAGGAGGAGAAGAAGAGAGGGAGGGAGAGAGAGAGTAGGAGAAGAGAGAGAGGGAGAAAGAAAGAAGTGAGAATCGGTAATTGCAAGGAGCCACGCCCAAACCACCCTCTCGAAAAAGGAGAGAGAGAGAGAGTAGGAGAAGAGAGAGAGGGAGAAAGAAAGAAGTGAGAGTCAGTAACTCCAAGGAGCCATGCCCAAACCACCCTCTTGGAAAAGGACCCCATCTAGTGGTCTTTTCTTCCGAGCCTGTCAACCCAAAACCCATCAAGGTCGAGAGTGCCCAATCCCCACGAGGCGAATGCCTCCCAAGAAGAAATTCGCCAAAAATGTAGGTGCCCAAGCCACCGTTAATGCTGGAGGGGTGAGCGGAACGACCAACGCAACACACACGAATCAAACCCAGGTCCTAAGCATTAAAAAATTAACTTAGAAACTATTTCTCGTGGAAGGGATGAAAGCATTGATGTCGTGCATAGGGTTTTTTTAAACTCTAAGAGCTAAGTTGCATGCGTAAAATGGTAGAGTTGGAATTCGCACAAGATTTTAGGCACGAAATGATAGCTTTTACACACATAAAATAATAAGGTTATCACCTTGCTTCACATAAAATGATAGCTTTTTAACTAGTTCAGTGCATGAATAGTCATTTAGAATTCATGTTTCACAATCATGGTTAAAAGAAACACATGAAATGTTAATTTCTGTTTATGAGATACACTTGCATCGTTAGACAACCTTAGACTTTCATAGACGCGGGTGGCATGTGATCCGGTGCATTAGGAATGTGTATAATTGCCTGCAAATTGTTTTATCGATCTTGCTATGGACTATCCAAAATGGATATGCTCCTAGCTTAGTTGAAGCTGGTGACCTAACCCTAAATGGATTGTTGACCCAAATATGCTTGGCGGTTTGAAAAGGTTGTAAATCCCTTAAGCAAGTGTTTTGATACATCCAATTAAAATTCCGATTGTGCATGCAATGGGATTGCGATGCCTTGAAGCAAGAGATTGTGCATTCAACTGTTTGTTAATGTGATTTTGGATGTTAATCCAAGGGGGGAGTGTTTGATAATTTCATGGACAGGGCCTGAGATGACTGATTGCCATGGAAACGAAAGCGATGTTTTCCCTAGTAATTGTTACTTTGTTGTTTGCTTCAGCTATGGTTGATTTCCTAAAGGGATAATTAAGGAAGGATAGCGCTAGCTACCCCCCGCGAGCTGCCAAACCCTAACCAAGGGGGTTATGAATCTGGGCCGGGAATGTGGACTGAACGCGCCGCGAGAGGTCTCTCTGTGGAAATCACTTGGCATAGGAGGACTCTTGGGTGTTAGTGGGGGCTCTGATTGTAAATCCCAATGCCTCCGGGCCCTACACAAGTGTTCTACATGACTTGAGATGGGCTCTCTAGGTCTTGATACTACTTACAAGGTAGAATCTTAGAAGCATAGACCTTCGGGTTTTATTGCCGAAAGACGGAAGGATTTTTCTGTGGAGGAAGAAAGGAGCACTTAATTCTCCTGTATGGGCAGGAGACACACATTAATCCGAAGATAAGTTAAGGAAGTGTTTGATCTTGTTTGATCTTGTCCTCATGTCTGTGGCCTAAATTATGTAAAGGAACCTGTGACTAACGGGGTAATTAAGGAAGCAACTTTTATGTGTCAAGCATAAAGTGGTAGGTAATTAGTTAACTAAAACAACCCTCGAGGAAAGCATGGTGGATGTGACCAATGGGTCTATCCTATGGAAGGGTGGTCTCGGTTAGTGGAGAACTTTCCTCAAAGGAGATGTTAACAGGAAATGTTAGGAAAGAGTCGGTCTATGACCTTAGACAATATTGACTAGGAACCCAAACTTCAGGTCAATGCTATTGGGAACGGCTGGATAAGTTCCATTGCGGGGCAGACTCGAGAGACCCTAATTGGTAAACCCCGTGTCATTCCTTGGGAGTGCCGGGCTGCATCTTCTAGATATATCTCTCGATGGACTGTTAAGACGTGTCTCGTGATTTGAGGAGCGGGCATGTTATAGTTGGTATCAGAGCTAGGTTCTTCTTAATGATGCATGATTGATTAATGTTCAGATCATAGACATAACCTAAATAACCTAAGTGGTATGGCTTAATTGTCAGGCACCTTCTGCACCCACGAATGCTGACATGCAAGAGAAGAAGTTCCTTCTCAAGCAGCATAAGCCACCCTAGTTTGATAGCAAGTGACAAACTGTTCAAGCTGACGCCAAGATCTAGATTGAGTCCATGGAGGACTATTTTGAGGCAGCGGGAGCTGCACCTACTAACCAAGCCATGCTCACCAAACTGAAGCTTACAGGCAAAGCAAGACTTTGGTGGAAACAGTGGTGCAGAGACCAAGCAATCTCAGAGGGGACAGTCACTTGGGATAAGCTTAAGGAAGCTGTGCGAGGGAGGTATCTGCCACCTGCCTACTGCACACAAAATATGAATGAATTTTATGACTTAAAGCAGCTAGGATTATCCCTTGAAGCATATTATTCAAAGTTTGTTTCACTCCCCAAGTATGCACCCCCGATGGATATGACACAAGAGGTGTCCAAGTTCTGTGCTAGGTTAAATCCACCCATAAACACTCAATTGGAATCAATCCGCCCAACGGACTTGCAAGATGCATTACTCCTAGTAAATCCAATCAACCAAGAACTTGAATCCAGCAACTATGATGAAGATGACTCACCGGATCAAGACAAGAGGTGCCACAAGTGCAGAGAGATAGGACACATCCGTAAGAGATGCCCCAACTGCCAATGTTTCCACTGTAATGAACTAGGACACATCCAAACAGATTGTCCTGAGTTGGACCCTGAGAATTAGGAACGTGTAGTCAAACAAAGCCATCTAAACTATACTTTTGCCTTATATTATGAACCACATGATGATGAAGGCTTGGAGCCTACTGTAACCTTTGAGGATGACTAGATGTCCTAGGAAGATCCTCTCAATAAGTCATGTACTTGGAATAAATCCTATTGCATTCTATGAGTTGTGGCAAGTTGTCATTTCAAGAATTTGAGTAATCAAAGTAGAGTAGTGAAAGCGTGATGGGCCCTAACCCACAGGCTATAAGCCCCAATTGCGCTTGTCTTCCCCAGTTTCTCTCGAGATGAGGACATCTCGATTCCTCTAAGGGGGAGAGGATGTAATGTCTCCTCCCCCCCCCCTAATTTTTTTTTAAAAAAAATCTTATCTTTCCCCCTGCCGTGGCATGGCGGGAGAGAGATAGAGAGAGGGGGGTGACGTGTGGGAGCTGGGGGACATGGAGCCCGCAAGTGGCAGCGGACAGCTGCGCCCCCTATAAAACCTCCCCCTTCTCCCTCGCACAGGGAAGCGGCCCCCCTTCAGTGTCCACAGGCAGCTCCCCTCTAGCCTCATAAGACAGGCGGCCCCCTCTCCAGCCTGCGACAGCATTTTTTTCCCTCCACCCTGTGATCACGCCCCTTACTGCCCAAGAAAAGAAGAGAAGGAGAGAAAGGAGAAGAAAAAGGAGAAGAAAAGAAGGAAGAGGAGAGGGAGAGAAGAGAGAAGAGGGAGAGAAGAAGAGAAGGAGAAGAAAAGAAGGAGAAGAGAAGAAGGAAAGGAGAAGAAAAGAAGGAGAAGAGAAGAGGGAGAGAAGAGAGAATAGGGAAGAGAGAGAAGAGGGAGAGAAGAGAGAGAAGAGAGAAGGAGAAGAAGAGGGAAGAGAGAGAAGTAGTAGAAGAAGAGAAGGAGATGAGAAGAAGGGAAGGAGAAGAAAATAAGGAGAAGAGAAGAGGGAGAGAAGAGAGAGGAGAGAGAAGGAGAAGAAGAAGGGGAAGAAGAGGGAAGAGAGAGGAGTGAGAGAAGAGTGAGAGAAGAAGGGAAGGAGAAGAAAAGAAGGAGAAGAGAAGAGGGAGAAAAGAGAGTATAGGGAAGAGAGAGAAGAGGGAGAGAAGAGAGAGGATAGAGAAGGAGAAGAAGAAGAAGGGGAAGAAGAGGGAAGAGAGAGAAGAGGGAGAGAAGAAGGGAAGGAGAAGAAAAGAAGGAGAAGAGAGAGAGAAGAGGGAGAGAAGAAGGGAAGGAGAAGAAAAGAAGAAGAAAAGAGGGAGAGAAGAGAGAATAGGGAAGAGAGAGAAGAGGGAGAGAAGAGAGAGGAGAGAGAAGGAGAAGAAGGAGAAGAGGGAAGAGAGAGAAGAGGGAGAGAAGAAGGAAAGGAGAAGAAAAGAAGGAGAAGAGAGAGAGAAGAGGGAGAGAAGAAGGGAAGAGGGAGAGAAGAGTGAATAGGGAAGAGAGAGAAGAGGGAGAGAAGAGAGAGGAGAGAGAAGGAGAGAGAAGGAGAAGAAGAAGGGGAAGAAGAGGGAAGAGAGAGAAGAGGAAGAGAAAAAGGGAAGGAGAAGAAAAGAAGGAGAAGAGAAGAGGTAGTAAGAGGAGGAGAAGGAGAGGGAGAAGTAGAAGAGGAAGAAGAAAGGGTGGAAGGAGAGAGAAGAGAAGCAGTGGAAGAAGAAGAAGAAGAGGTAGTAGGAGGAGAAGAAGAGAGGGAGAGAGAGAGAGTAGGAGAAGAGAGAGAGGGAGAAAGAAAGAAGTGAGAGTCGGTAACTACAAGGAGCCACGCGCGAACCACCCTCTCGAAAAAGGAGAGAGAGAGAGAGTAGAAGAGAGAGAGGGAGAAAGAAAGAAGTGAGAGTCGATAACTGCAAGGAGCCACGCCCAAACCACCCTCTTGGAAAAGGACCCCGTCCAGTGGTCTTTTCTTTCAAGCCTGTCAACCCGAAACCCGAAACCCGTCAAGGTGGAGTCTTTTCTTTTGAGCCTGTCAACCCAAAACCTGTCAAGGTGGAGACTGCCCAATCCCCGCGAGGCGAATGCCTCCCAAGAAGAAAGTTGCGGGAAACGTAGGTGCCCAAGCCACCGTTAATGCTGGAGGGGTGAGCGGAACGACCAACGCAGCACACACGAATCAAGCCCAGGTTCTAAGCATTAAAAAAATAACTTAGAAACTATTTCTCGTGGAAGAGATGAAAGCATTGATGTCATGCATAGGGTTTTGTTTACTCTAAGAGCTAAGTTGCATGCGTGAAATGCAGAGTTGGAATTCGCACAAGATTTTAGGCACGAAATGATAGCTTTTACACACATCAAATGATAAGTTTATCGCCTTACTTCACATAAAATGATAGCTTTTTAACCAGTTCAGTGCATGAATAGTCATTTAGAATTCATGTTTCACAATCATGGTTAAAAGAAACACATGAAATGTTAATTTTTGTTCATGAGATACACTTGCACCGTTAGACAACCCTAGACTTTCATAGACGTGGGTCGCATGTGATTCGGTGCATTAGGAATGTGTATAATTGCCTACGAATTTTTTTATCAATCTTGTTGTGGACTATCGCAAATGGATACGCTCCTAGCTTAGTTAAAGCTAGTGACCTAACCCTAAATGGATTGTTGACCCAAGTATGCTTGGCGGTTTGAAAAGGTTGTAAATCCCTTAAGCAAGTGTTTTGATACATCCAGTTAAAATTTTGATTGTGCATGCAATCATGGGATTGCGATTCCTTGAAGCAAGAGGTTTTGCATTCAACTGTTTGTTAATGTGGTTTTGGATGTTAACCCAAGGGGGGAGTGTTTGATAATTTCATGGCCGGGTCTGAGATGACTGATTGCCATGGAAATAAAAGGGATGTTTTCCCTAGCAATTGTTACTTTGTTGTTTGCTTCAGCTATGGTTGATTTCCTAAAGGGATAATTAAGGAAGGATGGTGCTAGCTACCCCCCATGAGCTGCCAAACCCTAACCAAGGGGGCTATGAATCCAAGCCCGAAATGTGGACTGAACCTGCCGCGAGAGGTCTCTCCGTGGAAATCACTTGGCGTAGGAGGATGCTTGGGTGCCAGTGGGGGTCTAGCTATAAATCCCAATGACTCCGGGCCCTACACAAGTGTTCTACGTGACTCGAGATGGAATCTCCAGGTCTTAATACTGGTTACAAGGTAGAACCTTGGAAGGATAAACCTTCAGGTTTTATTGTCGGAAGACTGAAGGATTTTTCTGCAAAGGCACAAAGGAGCACTTAATTCTCTTGTATGGGAAGGAGACACACATTAATCCGAAGATAAGTTAAGGAAGTGTTTGATCTTGTTTTATCTTGTTCTCATGTCTGTGGCCTAAATTACATAAAGGAACCTGTGACTAACAGGATAATTAAGGAAGCTACTTTTATGTGTCAAGCATAACATGGTAGGTAATTAGTTAACTAAAACAACCCTCGAGGGAAGTGTGATGGATGTGACCAATGGGTCTATCCTACAGAAGGGTGGTCTCGGTTAGCCGAGATCTTTCCTCAAAGGAGATATTAACAGGAAATGTTAGGAAAGAGTTGGTCTATGACCTTAGACAATGTTGACTAAGAACCCGAACTTCAAGTCGATGCTAGTGGAAACGGCCGAATAAGTTCCATTGCGGGGCAAACTCGAGAGACCCTAGTTGGCAAACCCCGTGTCATTCCTTGGGAGTGCCAGGTTGCATCTTCTAGATATATCTCTCAATGGACTGTTGAGATGTGTCCCGTGATTTGAGGAGCAGGCATGTTATAGTTGGTGTCAGAGCCAGGTTCTTCTTAATGATGCATGATTGATTAATGTTCAGATCATAGACATAACCTAAATAACCTAAGTGGTATGGCTTGATTGTCAGGCACCTTCTGCACCCACGAATGCTGACATGCAAGAGAAGAAGTTCCTTCTCAAGCAGCATAAGCCACCCGACTTTGATGGCAAGGGGCGAACTATTCAAGCTGACCCCGAGATCTGGATTGAGTCCATGGAGGACTATTTTGAGGTAACGGGAACTGCACCTACTAACCAAGCCATGCTCGCCAAACTTAAGCTTAGAGGTGAAGCAAGACTTTGGTGGAAACAATGGTGGAGAGACCAAGTGATCTCAGAGGGGATAGTCGCTTGGGATAAGCTTAAGGAAGCTGTGCGAGGGAGGTATCTGCCACCTGCCTACGGCACACAAAAGATGAATGAATTTTATGACTTGAAGCAGCTAGGATTATCCCTTGAAGCATATTATTCAAAGTTTGTTTCACTCCCCAAGTATGCACCCCCGATGGATATGACACAATAGGTGTCCAAGTTTTGTGCTGGGTTGAATCCACCCATAAACACTCAATTGGAATCAATGCGCCCAACGAACTTGCAAGATGCATTACTCCAAGTAAATCCAATCGTCCAAGAACTTAAATCCAGCAATTATGATGAAGATGACTCACCGGATCAAGACAAGAGGTGCCACAAGTGCAGAGAGATAGGAACCATCCGTAAGAGATGCCCTAACCGCCGATGTTTCCACTGTAATGAACTAGGACACATCCAAACAGATTGTCCTGAGTTGGACCCTGCGAATCAGGAACGTGTGGTCAAACGAAGCCATCTAAACTATACTTTCAGCTCATATTATGAATCACATGATGATGAATGCTTGGAGCCTGCTGTAACCTTTGAGGATGACTAGATGTCCTAGGAAGATCCTCTCAATAAGTCATGTACTTGGAATAAATCCTATTGCATTCTATGAGTTGTGGACAGGTTGTCATTTCAAGAATTTGAGTAATCAAAGTAGTGTAGTGAAAGCATGATGGGCCCTAACCCACACGCTATAAGCCCCAATTGCACTTGTCTTCCCCAATTTCTCTCGAGATGAGGACATCTCGATTCCTCTAAGGGGGAGAGGATGTAGTTTCTCCTCCCCCCCCAAATTTTTTTATACCGTGGCATGGCGGGAGAGAGAGAGAGGGGGGTGATGTGTGGAAGCTGGGGTGACGTGCATGGCGGGAGAGAGAGAGAGGGGGGTGATGTGTCTTATCTCTCCCCCTACCGTGGCATGGCGGGAGAGAGAGAGAGGGGGGTGATGTGTGGAAGCTGGGGTGACGTGCAGCCCGGAACTGGCAGCGGACACTTGCGCCCCCTGTAAAACCTCCCCCTCCTCCCTTGCACAGGGCAGCAACCCGCCTCTAGTGTCCATAGGCGGCTCCCCTCCAGCCTCGCCAGACAGGCGACCCCCCCTCCAGCCTGCGACATCATTTTTCCCCCTCCACCCTGTGATCATGCCACCTTGCTGCCTAGGAAAAGTAGAGGAGAGAAAGGAGAAGAAGGAGAAGAGTCTAAGGAAGAGGAGAGGGAGAGAAGAGGGAAGAGGGAAGAGAGAGAAGCGGGAGAGAAGAAGAGAAGGAGAAGAAAAGAAGGATAAGAGAAGAAGGGAAGGAGGAAAAAAGGAGAAGAGAAGAGGGAGAGAAGAGAGAATAGGGAAGAGAGAGAAGCGGGAGAGAAGAGAGAGGAGAGAGAATGAGAAGAAGGGGAAGAAGTGGGAAGGGAGAGAAGTAGTAGAAGAAGAGAAGGAGAAGAGAAGAAGGGAAGGAGAAGAAAAGAAGAAGAGAAGAGGGAGAGAAGAGAGAACAAGGAAGAGAGAGAAGAGAGAGAGAAGAGAGAGAAGAGAGAGGAGAGAGAAGGAGAAGAAGAAGAAGGGGAAGAAGAGGAAAGAGAGAGAAGAGGGAGAGAAGAAGGGAAGGAGAAGAGAAGAAGGAGAAGAGAAGAGGGAGAAAAGAGAGAATATGGAAGAGAGAGAAGAGGGAGAGAAGAGAGAGGAGAGAGAAGGAGAAGAAGAAGAAGGGGAAAAGGAGGGAAGAGAGAGAAGAGGGAGAGAAGAAGGGAAGGAGAAGAAAAGAAGGAGAAGAGAGAGAGAAGACGGAGAGAAGAAGGGAAGGAGAAAAAAAGTAGAGGAAGAGAAGAGGGAGAGAAGAGAGAATAGGGAAGAGAGAGAAGAGGGAGAGAGGAGAGAGGAGAGAGAATGAGAAGAAGAAGAAGAGGGAAGAGAGAGAAGAGGGAGAGAAGAAGGAAAGGAGAAGAAAAGAAGGAGAAGAGAGAGAGAAGAGGGAGAGAAGAGAGAATAGGGAAGAGAGAGAAGAGGGAGAGAAGAGAGAGGAGAGAAAAGGAGAAGAAAAAGAAGGGGAAGAAGAGGGAAGAGAGAGAAGAGGGAGAGAAGAAGGGAAGGAGAAGAAAAGAAGGAGAAGAGAAGAGGTAGTAAGGGGAGGAGAAGGAGAGGGAGAAGTAGAAGAGGAAGAAGAAAGGATGGACGGAGAGAGAAGAGAAGTAGTGGAAGAAGAAGAAAAAGAAGAGGTAGTAGCAGGAGAAGAAGAGAGGGAGAGAGAGAGAGAGAGAGTAGGAGAAGAGAGAGAGGGAGAAAGAAAGAAGTGAGAGTCGGTAATTGCAAGGAGCCACGCCCAAACCACCCTCTCAGAAAAGGAGAGAGAGAGTGTAGGAGAAGAGAGAGAGGCAAAAAGAAAGAAGTGAGAGTCGGTAACTGCAAGGAGCCATGCCTAAACCACCCTCTTGGAAAAGGACCCTATCCAGTGGTCTTTTCTTTCAAGCCTGTCAACCCGAAACCTCTCAAGGTCCGAACTGCCCAATCCCCGCAAGGCGAATGCCTCCAAGAAGAAAGTCGCGGGAAACGTAGGCGCCCAAGCCACCGTTAATGCTGGAGGGGTGAGCAAAACGACCAACGCAGCACATACGAATCAAGTCTAGGTTCTAAGCGTAAAAAAATTAACTTAGAAACTATTTCTCGTGGAAGGGATGAAAGCATTGATGCCGTGCATAGGGTTTTGTTTACTCTAAGAGCTAAGTTGCATACGCGAAACGATAGAGTTGGAATTCGCACAAGATTTTAGGCACGAAATGATAGCTTTTACGCACATAAAATGATAAGGTTATTGCCTTAGTTCACATAAAATGATAGCTTTTTAACCATTTCAGTGCATGAATAGTCCTTTAGAATTCACGTTTCATAATCATGGTTAAAAGAAACACATGAAATGTTAATTTCTGTTCATGAGATACACTTGCATCATTAGACAACCCTAAACTTTCATAGACGCAAGTCGCATGTGATCCGGTGCATTAGGAATATGTATAATTGCCTACGAATTATTTTATCGATCTTGCTGTGGACTATTGCAAATGGATACCCTCCTAGCTTAGTTGAAGCTGGTGACCTAATCCTAAATGGATTGTTGACCCAAGTATGCTTGGCGGTTTGAAAATATTGTAAATCCCTTAAGCAAATGTTTTGATACATCTAGTTAAAATTTTGATTGTGCATGCAATCATGGGATTGTAATGCCTTGAAGCAAGAGGTTGTGCATTCAACTGTTTGTTAATGTGGTTTTGGATGTTAACCCAAGGGGGGAGTGTTTGATAATTTCATGGACGGGTCTGAGATGATTGATTGCCATGGAAACGAAAGGGATGTTTTCCCTAGCAATTGTAACTTTGTTGTTTGCTTCAGCTATGGTTGATTTCCTAAAGTGATAATTAAGGAAGGATGGCGCTAGCTACCCCCCACGAGCTGCCAAACCCTAACCAAGGGGGTTATGAATCCAAGTCGGAAATGTGGACTGAACCCGCCACAAGAGGTCTCTCCGTGGAAATCACTTGGCGTAGGAGGACACTTGGGTGCCAGTGGGGGGTCTGGCCATAAATCCCAATGCCTCTGGGCCCTACACAAGTGTTCTACGTGACTCAAGATGGGATCTCCAAGTCTTGATACTAGTTCCAAGGCAGAATCTTGGAAGGATAAACCTTTAGGTTTTATTGCCGGAAGACGGAAGGATTTTTCTGCGGAGGTAGAAAGGAGCACTTAATTCTCCTGCATGGGCAGGAGACACACATTAATCCGAAGATAATTAAGGAAGTGTTTGATCTTGTTTTATCTTGTCCTCGTGTCTATGGCCTAAATTACATAAAGGAACCTATGACTAACGGGGTAATTAAGGAAGCTGCATTTATGTGTCAAGCATAACATGGTAGGTAATTAATTAACTAAAACAACCCTCAAGGGAAGTGAGAGCGGAGTTTTGATGCCGAGAAGTGCTTAAAAATAGCTAAAAATTACGAATATCAAGGGGAAAAATATTCATCGTCGAAGGCGGTGGCTCGAGCTAGGATGATTTCAAGCGTCAAGTGCTTAAAAGGCGCCTGAGCGAGACTTGTTGATTTTTTATAATTTTACAGACTCACGTGAGGGTTGTAAGGAGTTATGAACCAATGCGCGACGTCAAGCCGGACGCGTAGAAATTTACAACACTTGATTAGGACACCAGACAAGGAAATGGCCAACAAATGGGCAAGATTTGAAGAGGTGGACTTCTTTTTGGCGAAATGGGCAAGTGACCTTTGGGAGCCCAAATGTTAAATGTCACATGAAATGTAGATGAGCAAATCGTGGAGAGAGAAGAGGCAAAAAAAGTGGAGAAGAACATGCCAAGAATGCGTCAAAAAATACGCCCATTTGATGTATCCTTCTGCATGTGAGCAACCCCCCCAAGTGATCATGGGGCTTGATTCCCTCATGTATGCTGACTCTATCACTGCCCTTCGCTTGTTCAATGATGGCCTGGATGAAGATCTCTGATTTTAGTCTTTCTCTCTCCACCCTCTCTCTCCCTTAAGGGGTTGTTCTTGTGTGGAAGAAGACAATGAAGAATGGTGGAGGAAAGCTTGTCCGGATGAGACCGGATTGCTTCCGGATGGATGAAAACATGAAAAGTGCTGTTCTTGAAGATATTGAGCATTAAATCCATGCTAGAAATCAGTCCCATAATCAAGACCAAGAAATCGAGATCTGAAAATAAGCGGTAATGATATTTTTATGAAGAAAAATGATCTTTTTATGCTATTTGCTTTATGGAACTTTGTTCATATGGGATGAAAATTCATTATGATAATGTTTGCCATGAGTTTCAACTGTTTGCAACCTGAAAACCAGAAAATATAAGGCTACATGGCTAGAATTAGTGTTAAAATACATTAAAAACACGCGTTTTAAGGATAAAATTGGGGTTTTTGCTATATAAATGAGAAATATGATATGTCACACCAATTAAATCTGAGTTTTTGCTGTCAACGAACCTAAGGGCCACATCCCACAATCAATTTTCATTTTCAATCATGATTAATTAAAGAAAATAGGGAAAATATCCAAAAAATGAGAAAAATTGGTTTGAAATTAGGAAAAAAATGGAAAATGGGCAGATGAAAATTAGGAAAATTTATATCTATGTTCGTGCAATGTATAACGATGACAAAGCATGAGGTTGTCCTCGGTTTTTCCCCATTTTCATGTTTTGTGTGTATTTATCGTTCTTTTAAAAGGAAAAAATGCATAGAAACCCTATTTAACCGATCAATGATATAAAATGTTAAGAGTTGGATGAAGAGGGACTAAAACACTGAAAGATAAAGAAAATATTTGATTTATGCATTGCACTTAGCATATAGGAAACGATTAAAATAAAGAGGATGGTAGCATGAGCATATGGCTCGGTGCCTCCTTTCAACGCAGGACGTGCTAGTAAAATTCATGGAAAGAATGTTTTATGCACTATGCACGATGCTAATCTTTCTGTTGTTTGAGCACATAGCCATACACGATTTGCATTAAGCATAACAATTAAAAGGTATCAGAAGAACCTCTTAGATGCATGGCACCTGTCTTCCTTAGGTTGTGCCCAATGATGAGCGTGAGAGGATGTCCTATGCTGTAGGTTAGTCGTTGGGTCCTAAGGGAAAAATTGTAGTGAGGAATGGTACATCCTGGAACGTAAAATATTGGTACATTGAGAGGATTTTGTGCTCGTATGTGTTATATATTTAGCAGCGCATCAAAGGGCCAATCCCTGCGAAGTAGGAGAGCTGCAGTGGGGCTTAGTCGGTGGAGTGCCTCCTATGTGTGTGTGACGGGGTGTTATGCCTATGTACTTTGGGTTCTTCCTTTGAGGATTTTTAGGGAAATGTTGGACTATAAACTATAAACGCATGAAGTAAGCTCTAGGGCAGGTTGTCCTTGAGCATTAGATTGACGCTCCTCGTCTGCGAGGCCATGAGGGTGTTTGTGTGTCATAAGCATGAGGTCCGGCTAGTGCTATAGCCAGTGCCAGCCCATTTCAGGTCCCATCAGTGGTGCGTCTACCGGGAGCCGCTTATAAGTGGTAGTTTTTGGATCTAGGGTTTCTAGGGACTAAAAGGAAGTTGGTTTATGTCCTCTGACAAGGACTGTCAAGCCGAAATCAAAAAAGCAGAACATGCTGAGAGGGCTAGACGGCGGTTAGAGATCATAAGCCATTATTCTCCTCAAAGGAGTAGCCCAGTACGTATAAGAAGCAGTGGTTTTAGTCACCCAAATGCTCCACGTATTCCGTTAGGTGCGAGAGGAAGAGTAAGTTCTTCCTTTCCTCCACCAAGTCTACCCACTTCAAGTGGGGGGGTGAATTCACCCGTTCAAGCTCCTATTGCTAATCCGATTGTCACCGTGGCACAACCCATTGCAATTCCTACAGGGACACCGGATTTACCAGCCTTAGGAGTTCCCTTGCCCATTTTTAATGGGTTAGCAGAAGAGGATGCAGAATTTCACATTTGTGAGTTTCCAAGATTGATGTTCAATTATCGCATCCAAGATGAGGGACGTCTCATGATGCTCTTCAATATGACGTTAAAAGGAAGGGCTGCGGTATGGTATCACGACATAGAGTCTGGGACCATCACCACAATTGATCAATTCTATGCAGCTTTTCGAGCGGAATATGCCCCTGAAAGAGGTGGCCAATATTGGTTGCGGGTCTTGAATGTAACGTGCCAAGATCCTCATGAGAATGTGAAAGCTTATGCCAAGAAGCTTAAAGAAGTATTCCGTAAGTTACAAACTTACATTCCCATTCCATCGGCTGCCCAATTGTAATACTTTTTGCATGGGTTGGATTTTAATATCCAAGTACAATTGAGCAGTGTGGCCTTAGCAGATATAGACACCGCTATTACGAGGGTAGAGGGAGTAGAAGCACGAATACAAACAGCCTACTCCTCTCTAATGAATGTTAATGGGGGTTTAGTACCTGGAGGCAATATATCATTGACGAATGGAAGTCAAATGATGCCTATGACTAACCCTAATGGGAGAGGGAGCATGGTTCAGAATGTACCTTTGCTGCCAGCTCCTCCTAGTGTGACTATGCCTATGGCAAGTCAGTTGGCTCCACCAAATGTTGGAGGCCAAGTTTCGAATTCTCATAATGTTCCTGTGGGTCAACAGCCAATGCCAAATTAGATTGTTAGGCCAATGGAACGATGGGTCGACGATCGACGCTACGAGTCGAGTGCATCTAATATCCTTGGCAACGTTAAGGACATGATGAAGCATTATACCAATATGATTTCCAAACAATATCGACAAATAGCTCTTGACATTAATTTCTTGAAGAAGCAACAAAATCTGATAGGGAGTCGACGTCCTGAAGAGGGTGGACCCTCTAGATTTAGTTGCAAGTGGTGTGGTGGACAACACTTTCCCAGAAACTGTCCAAATGTGAAATGTGACATTTGTGGGAAGTCGGGCCATTTAGCTTCTACTTGTTGGAGTAAGATTAGTTCTCTCCAACAAGGGAGTAAACAGTCGAGCCTAGTGAATCATAGAGCGCAAGGAAATAACTTGCAGCAGAATGATGCACCAAGACAAATATTGCAGAGGGGAAAAACAATTGTAGAAGAGTTGCCACAATGCAAAGAAGTCAGCCTTTTTGAGGCTGTACGAGTCAATGATACTGAAACCTCTAACTTAAGAGCCGTGACAAGAGGCCAAAAGGCTAAAGAGGTTGATAAAGATAATACAAAACTGGTTGAGGCAAACCCTAAACAAGGGGATAAGGGGACGCAGGTCCAGAATCCTAGCATAGAAGGGGGACCGCTAAGGCCGGTTGACAGAAAAGGTGACCCTAAGAAGGATGAGGAAGTGCCAAGAAATAAGGCAAGAGCTAAGAAAGAAACACCAAAACTGGTCCAAAGACCAAAAGAGAGGATGGTTTGGCGAGAAAAGAGAGCTCTGGCTACTTATCATGACTTTGATTTAGCAATTTCTCTTTGCGAAGTTAAACCAAACGTGAACCTCTTGCAATTGATTAAATTATCTCTAGGAGTGCGCAAGGAATTTAAGTAGATCCTACCTATTGGGTATATTGTAGAACCTTTGGGCATAGCACGAGTAGGGGAAGATTGGTTTGATCATGCTGAAAAGAATTGCCCTAGGGTTCTAGCTTATGTGGATGGAATATTAGTGGAACATTCCATTGTAGACACTGGATCCTCCGTCAATATCATGAGTTAAAAATTGATGGAGAGATTGGGTCTAGGCATCCAGAAAGATAGCTCCACCCTTCTGAGAATTGCTAATGATAGTCTAAGATAACCAGAAGGTTGCATTACTAAGGTCCATGTTACAGTTGCGAGTGTAGAATGCTTCTTGGACTTTAGGGTGATCAGATTTGCAGGACGTCCTAGCTATCGAGTTTTGCTAGGTAGGCCTTGGATCTTACGAAAAGACTGTCAAGTCGATATACCCGCCAGTCAAGTGGTTCTAGGTAGAGGTGCTAATCCAGTAATAGTCGATGCTTACCCTGAATCTCCTCAAAGTGAGAGAGCTCCTTTATCTTCTACTGAATTAGAGACGGCAGATGATCCATCTGGTAGTGAGACATCATCCAGCGATGAATCTAAAGAGGGGTCGAGTTAGACCTTGGCACGCTGAATGATTTGCAACCACTTAAATTAGGTTCCATGCTTAGAAAGGGAGGACTATGTGTCCTTGATTCAGGAATTCCGCGACATCTTTGCTTGGAGCTATGATGAGCTGAGAGGCATTCCTCCCAACTTGCCTATTCATACTATTCCTATAAAAGACGGTAGTCGTCCTGTGCGTCAGAAAGTGAGGCATATGCCTTTTGAATTGAGGGACGGGCTATTTGAGGAGTTACAGAAGTTAAGGAAAGCTGGTTTAATCTTTCTTGTACAACACACAGAATGGTGTTCACGAGTTGTTATCAGGAAGAAGAAAAACAACCAGATCTGATTATGTGTGGATTTTAGAGAGCTGAATAAGCAGGCGGTTAAAGATTACTACCCGTTGTTTGCCATTTATTGACCAGATTTTGGATCAATTAGCGAATAGGGAAATATATTTGTTTATGGATTGCTTTGCAGGATATAATCGGATGGCAATTGCAGAAGAGGACAAGTTGAAGACAACTTTTATTATTGTCTTTGGTACTTTTGCGTACCATGTGATGGCCTTCGGTTTTTGCAATGCACCTGAATCGTGGCAACGAACAACAGACAAGACCTTTGGTGACATCTCCCCAAATGAGTTGAAAGTGTTTATCGATGACCTGGGGGCAGCCACTGTAAGGGACAGTATGTTGGTTATCTTAAGAAAATGCTTTGAGCGTTGCATAAAATTTTGTATCGCTCTTAATCCAAGGAAGTGTGTCTTTGGAGTGCCTTATGGGCTATTGCTGGGCCATGTGGTCAGTTAAGTAGGGATAGCAACTGATCCTGAAAATATCAAGATTATAGTTGTTATGAGTCCACCACGCACTCCAAAAGATGTTCATAGCTTTCTGTCATCGATAGGGTACTATCGAAGGTTTATAAATGCCTTGGCAGAGAGAATGTTGCCATTAATGAATTTATTATCCTTTAGCTGTCTATTTGAATGGAGTGACCCTTGTAAGGTAGCTTTCGAGGATGTGAAATAGGAGCTAGTAAAAGCACCTATTTTAAAAGCACCTAAAAGAGGTGAGGTGTTCTATATATTTTCAGCAGTCACACCATGCATAGTATCAGCTGTTTAGCCCAAATCTGGGAGGAAAAGTGGTATCATCCGATAGCTTTTGCTAGTCGAAAATTGGGCATTTCAGAGATCAACTATACCTACATGGAGAAGTTGTGTCTTGCGATGGTCTTTGGGACTAAGTAATTCAAGCACTACATCCTCTATGAAAAGGTAGTGTTTTATATGAAGGCGGAAGGGCTGAGATTGCTTATGAACAAGCTACAGCCGCCTGATCGTTTGGCAAAGTGGTTAATCACTTTGCAGGAGTTCGATTATGAGATTAAGAGTAAGCCACCGAGGTTGTAGGGTATTGTGGAATGCCTTGTGGATTTCGAGGAGCCAAAAGAGATTTTGGCTGAAGGAAGTGATATTGAGGAAATGTTTAAAATTGATACAGCTTCCATTCCATCTTGGTATGCTGCTATTATGCATTATCTATCAACAAGAGAGACGGGAGCTCGTTTATCAAAGTCTGAAAAGAGGAAAATTAAACAACAGGCTTTCCTTGATCGTAGGGACACTATATCGGCAGGGTGTTGATGATATCTATCGCCAATGTGTGATGGCTGACAAGGTTCCTTTCATCTTGGAAGAGTGCCATGACTCTGCATGTGGAGGGCACTTCGCGGGACGGTTGACGGCGCAGAAAGCTTTAAGAGCTGGGTATTGGTGGCCGTCCATCTTCCAAGATTCCTTTGAGTATGTTAAGAAATGTGATACCTGTCAAAAACATGACAGTAGAGAGAATAGGAAATGACCACTCATTCCTATTATGGCTATTTTTCCATTTGAGAAGTGGGGCATTGTTTTTGTGGGTCCTATTACCCCGTCGTCTACTACTCACAAGAGGTATATTATAGTAGCAACTGATTATTTTACAAAATGTTCAGAAGCGCGGGCGATGAGGCAAGACAATGCGAAAGAGATTGCAAGTTTCCTTTTAGAGTGAGAGCGAAATTTTGGTGCTAGGAAGTGCTTAAAAATAGCTAAAAATTATGAATATCAAGGGAAAAATATTCAATCTCAAAGGCGGCGGCTCGATCTAGGACGATTTTAAGCATCAAGGTGCTTTAAAGGCGCCCGAGCGACACTTGTTGATTTTTCATAAATTTTCAGACTGTCGTGCGGGCTGACAAGAGTTACCAGCCAATGCAGGATGCCGAGCCAGACACCCAAGATTTTTCAAAGCTCAATTCGAAGTCTGGACGGGGAAATGGCCAAGAAACCGGTCAAGATGCGAAGAGGTGGACAAAATTTGGCCAAAATGGGCAAGTGACCCTTGGGAGCCCAATATTTAAATGTAGCATGAAATTTTTCATGCATGAAAGAGAGAAAAACATGGAGAGAGGGCGTGGCCTGTAGGCGCCGAAAAATGCGCCCTCTTGTTGATCATGCATCATGCCTGCTGCAAACAACTCCCCCAATTGATCATGGGGCTTCAATCCCCCCTGGATGCTGACTCTATCGCCATGCTTCGCTCCTCCAATGGTGGTCCCTACGAAGAATTCTGATTTCAGTATTTCTCTCTCCTCCCTCTCTCTCCCCTAAAGGTAGATTCATGTGGTGAAGAAGAAGAAGAAGAATGGACGACGGATGCTTGTCCAATGAAGACCGGATTGCTCCGTGGTGCAAGAGGAAGGAAGATTGCTAATTGTGGACTGTCATGAGCATTAATGGTGGCTGGAAATCAGTCCCAAGATATGACAAATAAAAACCCGCAACCCGCAAAGAACGGTAATCTCATTTTTACAAAGGAAATTGATGTTTTATGCAATTTGCTTCATGAATATTTGTTCCCATGGGATGATTATGCATTATAATGTTGTTTTCAATGTCTTCCAACTGTTTGAAATCAAAAAATCAGAAAATCATAAGTGTTGTGGATAAATTTAATAGTATAAAACCCGTAAAACACGTGAAATATGGGAAAATTTGGTGTTTTTAAGATATAAATGGAAAATATAGTAAGACACACCAACTAAATTTATGGTTTTGCTGCAAATGAACCTAAGGGCCATAGCCCACAATTCATTTTTAATTTTTAGTCATTTAATATTACAGAAAAATACAAGAAAAATAGAAAAAATGGAAAAAAATAGGGGAAAAATGGATTTTGAGTGCCGAAAATTAAGGAAAAATAAGAACCATGTTTGTGGATGTATGGGGGGTCTGAAGTATGAGGTTTAGCCTCATTTCATCCCTATCTTTATGTTCTAGTGAGTTTTTATGGCTTTTTATACAATAAAAATGTGAAAAATGAACCCTAAACCTATGCACCATGCACAATCTAAACGGGTGAGGGGGTAGAGTGTATAAAAGGTGTTTAAATGTTGAATGAAATGATGAAAAGCTTGCTGGTTTTTATGCATACCATTTAGGTTGGTCGATAATTAAAAGTTAAGAACCTAGTAGCAGAGGGTTTCTCGTTGCTAGGTTCATGCAACGCCGCATACGAGCGATAGTCAAAATCATTGAAAGAAATGTTTTCCACGTGTGCACCAATGCTTATTTTCTTAATTGTTTGAGTATATGGACATTCACAATTTGCATAAAGCATAAAATGATAAAATGTGTCAGATAATACCTCCTGGATGCATGTCAATTGCTTTCTAGAGGAACATGATCAACGTTGAGTGAGTAAGGTCGTCCAAGCTATAGGCTAGGCGTTGGGTCTAAAGGGGAAAGAAAGTGAGGAAAATGGTATATTCCTGGATATGATCAATTGGTACCTTGAGTGAAAATATGTGCGATATTGTGTTATACATGTTTAGCGACGCATCGAGGGGCCAATCCCCAAGGTGTAGGAAAGTCGCAGTGAGGTAGCGGCAGTCAGCCGTGGGAGGACCTCCTATGTTTGTACTTCGTGCTATTTGGCAATGTGCTAGGGACTCCCTCTGAGGAGTGTTAATTGGGTTAGAGTTGGACTACGAGACGTGATACAAACACAAAATGTTTAGGAAGATGATGTATGTGTTATCCACGCTCCTGGCCGCGAGACCATGGGGTTGTTGAGCGCATGATAGAGGTCCGCCGGCTAATGCATGAGCCAGTGCCGGCCCGTTTTAGGTCCCATCAGTGGTGCATCTGTCGGGAGCCATTTAGAAATGGCGGTCCTCAAATCCTGGTTGTCTAGGGACGGGTTAGCAGTTTATGCCAAAGGATACTGAGATTGACCCATTATTCATCGATAAGCATTGTCTAGCCGAAATCCAAAAGCAAGAGAGAGACGAAAGAGCTAGGCAACGTGCTGAAATTTTTAGGAGATATTCCCCTAAGCGTAGCAGTGTTGAACCCTTATGAGGGAGTGGATCTAGTGGTTTGGGTGCCACAAGCAGTAAGTTAGGAGAAGGTGGAAGCTCTAGTGCTCCCCTTTCTTCCAGAAGGTAGTGTACATCAAGTGCAGGAGGTGTAACCTCACCGTCCCCTATTTCTAGTGCAAGTCCAATTTCCGTCATGGCATAGCCTATTGCAATTCCTACAGGAACGACGGATTTGCCGGCTCTAGGTTACCCGCTATCCATTTTTAATGGGCTAGTTGAGGAAGATGTGGAGCTCCATATCATGGAGTTTCAAAAGCTGATGCTTAACTGTCGCATCCAAGAAGAAGGACATTTAATGATGTTCTTCAACATGACTCTCAAAGGAAGAGCTGCCATATGGTATCATGGTTTAGAAGCTGGAACCATATTGAATATTGATTCATTTTACGGAGCTTTTCAAAGGGAGTTTGCCCCTGAAAGGGGTGGGCAATATTGGTTGCGTGTACTCAACATGACCCGCCAAGAACCACATGAGGATATTCGTGCTTATGCAAAGAAGCTAAAAGAGGTTTTCCATAAGTTGGACACCTCTATTCCTATCCGTGCAGCTGCCCAATTGCAATATTTTCTACACGGTTTGGACTTTAATATCCAGTTGCAGTTGAGTAGTGTCCCTTTGGGGGATATAGATACTTCCATTACACGAACACAAGAAGTGGAATCCCAACTATAAGAAGCCTATGCCTCTAGAGGCAATTTGAATATGGGTCTAGCATTGGGAAATAATATGGCGACGGTCAATGGCAGTAGTAGCCAAGGGATAGCGATGGCTAATCCTAATGGGAGAGGGACCATGATGTAGAATGTGCCTTTATTACCAGCTCTCCCTAGCATGTCGATGCCTATAGGCAATCAAATGGCTCCAAATGGTGGAGGCCAGGCAGTTAATCCTAATACCATGCCTGTGGTTCCACAACCAGTGCCTAATTGAATTGTTAGGCCGATGGAACGATAGGGTAATGATCAAGGCTACGAGTCGAGCACTTCTAATGTTCTTGGCGAGGTTAAGGACATGATGAAGCATTATACCGACATGATTACGGAGCAGTATCGACAAATAGCCGTTGATGTTAACTTCCTTAAAAAACAACAAAACTTGATAGGAAGTAGATACCCAGATGAGGGTGCACCTTCGAGGTTTAGCAGCAAATGGTGTGGTGGGCAACATTATCCATGAAATTACCCAAATGTCAAGTGCAACATCTATGGAAAATCCGGCCATTTAGCAGCCACTTGCTGGAGTAAGATCAGTTCTCTCCAGCGAGGTAGTCAGCAACCAGGGCCTGTTAATCATCGTGCGCAAGGAAATGATTCTCAGCGAGAAGACGGACCTAAACAAATACTCCAACGACCAAAGTCTACAGTGGAGGAGCTGCCTAGTGGTAGTGGGGTTAGTTTGATTGAGGATGTGCGTGTTAATGACGCTGAAACCTCTAATCTGCGAGCTGTCCTTACAAGAGGTTAAAAGGGTAGAGAGGCCGACAAGGATAGGCCTGTCGACGGAAACCCTAAGCAGGACAATAAAGGAATGCAAGTTCTCGATCCTACCATGGAAGGGGGACCTCTGAAGCCCGTGGAGAGTAAAGCCGATGTTAAGAAGGATGAGGAACCACTGAGGAAGAAGGTAAAAGTTAAAAAAGAGGCAATAAAGCTGATTCAGTGACCTAAAGAGCAGATGGTTTGGTGTGAAAAGCGAACTCTATCGAACTATCATGAATTCGATTTGGCGAGTTCTCTTTGCGAAGTCAAGCCAGATGTGAACCTTTTACAGCTTATTAAGCTTTCTCTAGAAGTATGCAAGGAATTTAGAAAGATCATGCGTACCGGGTATATCGTGGAACCTTTGGGTATTGTGCAAGTTGGTGATGACTGGTTCGAGCATGCTGAGAAGCATTGTCCAAGGGTTGCAGCCTATGTCGATGGGATATTAGTAGATTATGCCATTGTCGACACGGGATCATCTGTTAACATTATGAGTTCTGAACTTATGGAAAGGTTGGGTCTTGCGATCCAGAAAGATACCTCCACAATTCTCAGAATGGCAGATGATAGTTTAAGAGAGCCGGAAGGCTGCATTTTCACGTATTTTGGTGATACGAAAGAGTGAGTACTTCCACAGTTGATTAAAATTTGAAAGGATTTACCTTGATAATTAGATGGTGTTTGGATTACTGAGAATTGACAATTTGGATCCTTCTTTATTGGGAGTGGTATGTACTCTGAATCTTTTCATATCAGATTCTATTGTGGGATCTGTTACCATGTTTCCGACTGCGTTATCGCAGCACAAAGGAGCGGGAACTAGGAAGAATGAAAAATAGCGAAAAAGGCACAAAAGCTGAAAAAGGTACCTTGACTGGCAACCAATCCCTAAAAAATTCAAATGTTCGGACACGACCCTCAAGAGGCTTCAGTGTTGGGCCACGGTAACGAAAAAGGAAAAGGCACACCATTAAAATGTGGAACCGTCCCCAAGTCTGTGTAAAAGAGTGCCAGGCTTGCTCCTGTACAAAGTGTATGCATTGGTGGAAATAGGATAAATTAGAATGGTGGGAAATGGGAAAAGGGGCCTAGCTACGGTCGGCCATGTAAAAGAGGAAAAAGGGGATGACCGCCCGAAAGAAATTTAGGGTTTTGTATATAAAGTTGAAAAGTGAATGAGAAGCTCATTCTTTTGGTGTGGCAAAAAGAGTCTTCTTTTTCCTCTCTTCTTCTCTCCTCCTTGCTTGTGTGTGCTCTTGAGAGAGGGAGTGTGAGAGTGTGAGGGAGTGAGTGTGTGTGAGAGTGAGGGATCAAGAGGGTGAAGCTCTTCACCATCTCCTCTCCTCTTCTTCTCTTCTCTTCTCTCTTCTTCTCTTGCACGTGCGGCTATGGAGGATGGAGCTTGGAGATGGAGGAGGCTTGAGGATGCTTGAGCTAGCATCAAGGATCGTGGAGCTACCGGAGTGTAAGAGAGAGGAGGGTATTCAATCGGGCATCAAGGTAAGCTCACAACACTTGTAGGATCGACGGCGCGTCGGCTAGGTGAGAGATAGCCATTAGAGCTCGCTTGGAATGCTTGAACAATCAGCGGTCCGTGGGTCTTGGCGGTTGAGTGAAAGATCCCACATTTTGATTCCGTTGTCGGGACCACGGATTCAATCTTGAGCACTTACGCACCTCACATCGAGCATCGAAGTAGGGTATTCACCCCCGAAATGGAGCTTGAGATAGGTAGGAAGTTGGGTGCTTTTAATCTTTGGAACAAGTAAGTATTTTGGGATATTTTGGTTTTTTGATGATTGGAAAGCATGGAGGATCTATTTCAGTTTTTTGCCTTCGATTTTTGTTGCATTTAGCATAGGTTAGAGTTAGGAAATCAAACCGGAAAAGGGTAGGGTTCACTGGTTCAAAACAGGGCAAAAACAGGGAGAAAATCATGCAAAATGCGCAAAATGCGCAAAATGCTCGCTAATGAGGACTAAGATCAACAAGAGAGTGATCAGGGGCGTCAACGCCACAGCAGGGAAGGCATATAAGAGCCAAGAGGCCAAAAGAAAGCTCATTTGTACCATTTCAGTGAGAGAGAGAGAGAGCTAGAGAGCCCTAGGCCGTGTGATTCGATCGCATCACCAATACACTCACTGACCCATTCAGGTATATGAATCCCTCCCTCAATCCCCCTAGATAGGATCTGGAGGGTTGTGTTTGGTATGATTGTGTAAATCCCAAGAATCGATCGAAATCGACATCGCGTTGTCTCTGTCGCGCCGCGTTCGGCTCTTCCGAGCGGTTGCCTTTGGGCCGAGTCCTAGAATCGGCCCTCAGTCCCTTGCCATTCGGCCACTCGACCGGAACCCTAGTTGGCACTCGGACCCCATCTGAGTCAGCCCATCTGAGTAACCCTAATCGGACCGTCCGAGCCAGAACTTTTTGACCACGTGGCAGATTCAGCCTTGCGCCATTCGGCCCGTCCGAGCGACCTGTCTGAGTTCCAAATTCGGATTCGGCCATACCTTTGATTTGGCCCTCGGCCAACTGCCATTCCGCCCGTTCGAATTAAAATCGTCCTAGCCAGATCTGAAGATTCGGCCCTTGACCCTGTGCCATTCGGCCCGTCCGAGTGACCCACTCGGACCCTGCAACTCGGACTAGTTGGTCCGAATGCAACTTTTTGTCAAAGCTGTCAGAAATCTGACCCGACCCGGCAAACATGCATTAGTGCAACTTATTGAAACCCTTCAGGCATTCAGAACGTGATTCTGGCACACGGCCCATAGAATACGACACTGAAGGGCGAGAAATTGAGCAAATTCGGGCAGATGCTAAGCCGCAGAAGAGACAGGCCCTTAGAGTGGACCAAGGAGTTATGTGTACGAAATGTGATCGTGCTTGGTTGGAACGAATAGGAGCAGTAGACCTTGAGCAAGCCGGCCTAGCCCAACCAGGAACGGCAGCATTGCTTAGAACCGAATCGCCATCTGAACTGCGGCCACCAGGGGAGACCACCTCCTCTAGTGAAAATGGGGGGTTTAACTCTGAATCGGAAGTTACTTCGGATAGTGACCCAGAAATCCCTAGGCCACCCATGACCAGACGCACCAAGGGGGACTTACCTGTCCACCTGAGGCGCAGACGGTTGCGGCAGGATGAGGCAAAGCATCCCAAGATGGGTAGTATGGTGAGGATTTGCGATGGATGATGAGAAAGGCGGATAGGAGATGGGCTATCACTTCGTTGATGAAGTGCGTTCCCTGGTCGCTAACCAGTTTGATGGGGCAACCAAAGCGCGAGATTACTTGCTCCCACAAGAACTTGGCAGTTGTCCTAGCATCGTTTCTCTGCATGGCTCTCGCCTCCACCCATTTGGTGAGGTAATCCGTGGCCACCACGATGTACTTGGCTTGTGAGTATTGCGCCGCGGGGCTAATGGGTCCTATGAAGTCAATCCCCCATTTTTTGAAGGGTTGGTGAGCAATAACAGGGGCTAACTCCATCTGATCTTTACGAATCGGGACTTTTGTCTGTTGGCACTCGTCACAATGCTTGACGAATTGTGTAGCATCGCAGAAAAGTGTGGGCCACCATAGCTAGGACGCAACACCTTCCGTGATGTCGTGTCTCCGCTAAAGTGTCCTCCTGCAATACCGTTGTGCGCCTCTGAGAGCACATCATGCATCTCATGCTCACATACGCACCTATGTAGCAATCCGTCTTGGCCCAGCCTATAGAGTTGGCCTGCAATTAGCTGGTAGGGCTGGATTTTTAGGATCAAGCACCTAAGCCATGCCCGTTCTATTGGTTGTTCGGGCAGCCCATGCTCAAGCACTTGGATTATGTCGTCTTCCCAGTATGGCATCAGATCGACCCTGAATAGGTCTCCTTCGCTGGACAGATGGAATAAGTGGCTGTCCGGTAACTCGTCCATGATGCCTTGTCCAGCGGCTTCTCTTGTGGGTATACTGGACAAATGATCAGCCATGTAATGTTGTTTTCCCTTCCGCACCACCACGGAGAAATTGAACTCTAGGAGCAGGAGAAGCCATTGAGCTATACGTCCTGTAGCACAAGGTTTGTTCACTAAATAGAGCAGGGCTTGATGGTCTACAAAGAAGGTGAAGGGGGTGGCCAGCAGGTAATGCCGGAACATCTTCACGGCGAACACCATGGCTAATCCCTCCCTTTCCATTGTTGAATAATTCATCTATGTCTCAGTGAGTTACCTGCTAGCAAAACTTACTGGGTAATCTAGGTTATGCTCACGAGGTTGGCACAACACTGCCCCCATGGCAAACTTAGAGGCGTCAACGTGTACGTGGAAAGTAATGGTCAAGTCTGGGGCTCATAGAATAGGTACCGTTGTTAGAGCCTTTTTCAATTCTTCGTATGCCCGTTGGCATGCTTTGGTCCACTCGAAGACAATTAGCAGCTTGTACAATGGCCTAGCGATCAGCACGTAGTTCAGTACAAACTGTCGATAGTATCTTGTGTGACCTAAGAAGCATTGAACTCCCCTGTAATTACCTGGGGGTGGAAGGTCAACGATAACTTTGACCTTTGAGAAGTCCGTGGCAATGTCGTTCTTTGACACCACGTGTCCTAAGATGCATCCGTGCTTCACCCAAAACTGACATTTCAAGGGGTTTAGGGAGAGACGGTATAAGCGACACCGTTCAAAGACCACACGGAGTTTGTCTAGATGTTCAATCCAGGTCGAATGGACACACAGGTCATCGACAAAGACCTCTAACTCCTTGCGAAGCATGTCCTTGAATATGGTGCACATGAGGCGTTGAAAGGTAGCGGGGGCATTGGTTAACCCGAAGGGCATGACTACGTACGCAAAGACGCCCCACTCAGTGACGAAGGTGGTCTTGTGCCTGTCTGCAGGATGCAATTGCACCTGATTGTACCCCGAGAAGCCATCCAGGAAACTATAGGCTTCCTTACCTACCACCCTCTCAAGCATGTGCTCGGTGTACGGCAAGGGGTAGTTGTCTCTCTTTGTAGCAGCGTTCACCTTCTTGTGATTGACGCACGATCAGAGGAACAAAGGAAGCCGCAAGGAAGATAAGAGAAATTATGGTACACAGCCACTTAGCAGTGGGTAGTAGACAGTTGAGGGACCCAAGGATTAGGACGTGAGCTGCTGAACCACAACGGCCTAATCGATTGGAAGCAAACAAGGACACATACAAGGAACCCTAAACCCTAACTAGACGGCCGAAAAAATGGACCTACAAGCCTATCAGGCCATAAACGAGCGGGAGTGAGTGAGGCGCCGAGGAATTGCTTGCTACACTCACATTGAATTTGTGCACTTGAAGTACACTTAAGGAAACTGAAAGCCTGATTGGGCACAAGTGCATGAGGAACAACACTCTCACCTAGTGACCATAAATTGAGGTTTGTATTCAATAATCGAAGGAACTCACTCAGATAAATCGCTCAAGGAACCCACCAATAGGAGAGGACCCAAGACGTAGACAAACACGCGAAGCGCAGGATACTCTAAGCAACGAGCACCAACGACGAGGATCCGTCACGACTATTCGACCTAATTGACATCATAGTGGGGCGCAAGAATTCGACCATGACGGAAGAAATCTGAGACCATTGGTCTAATGAGGAGCTCAATTTGAGTGTATTTCTAGATGCTATACAGCAGATGGTGAGAAATTATGATGCGCACGCCCAGTATGAGCATCAGGGCAGGACAGCAAATGCAATCATTGCCGACCTAGAGGAGGAGAGAAGGCTAGCCCTCAAGGCATTGCAAGGCATAGCTCATTATAATACGGATCAACAGGCTAGGAGCCAAAGGCAAAGCATGGAGCTGCATGAGGTGCAACGAGTGCTGAACTTGGCTGGCCGGAACCGAACAGACCATGAGAGAGCACTAGAGGGAGACTTGACGCTAAGCAAGCTCCTCATGAAACGGCTACTCGATAATACCGCAGTAGAGCAGAGTGCCACTGCACTAGCGACATCTCTGCTTGCAGGATTAGGGACAAACCAGGGCTCAAAGAACCAGGCCAAAATACCAATTGTGGCCAAGCAACTCAACAAGTACCAGCCGCATGATGACCCATACAGCTTTGTCGAGCAGTTTGAGCAGGTTTGCAAAGCCAATGGCCTCAACAACCAGACCCAACATTCGCAAGCATTTGGGCTTTGCTTAGGCGACAAGGGTAGGATGTGGTACACAAGCCTGGATGCCGTGGACCGAGCCAACTTCGGCAATCTCAAGGATCTCTTCGTCAAGAGGTTCGCTAAGCCCAGATACTCCGATAACCTGCTAGTACGCTTGATGAATGTCAAGCAGAAAGAGAAGGAGGACATTCGCGACTACGTGACCCATGTGAGGAGTCTCTTTAAGAGAATCCCTCTAGGTGAGCGACCGACTGACAGAGCAGTTTCAACTGTGTTCATCAGCGGAATTAGAGACGAGGAGTTGTATAAGGCATTGGCAGGCAATTCAAGCTTGCAGCGGGACGTAGTGGTTAGAGTTTTTGAAGAGGCCATCAGAGTCGATGACCAGCTGAGAGAGGAAACTCTAGGAGCTCAACTCTAGAGGAGACTAACCCGCGAATCTTGGAGCGAACGTTAGCCTCTAGTGAGCGGTCAAACCCATCACCTCAAGATAGGGGGAAGGCGACCAAGACAGGCTTGGCTGAGGTCAAGATGGAATTAGCCAAGATACACGACATGTTGAGATGACCAACACGCCCGTACATCCAGTGCGTGTACTGTGGCGAAAACCACTTTTCAGCTGAGTGTCAAGACCCTAGGTCGAGACCTTGCGTTAACTGCGGTAGGTTCGGCCATGATGCCGCACATTGCAGACTACCACGAAGACTTCCATACTCGCAGCCCTACAACTAGCCTTATCTAGCTAACAGGCCGTAGCCATTCTTCGAAAGGGGAGCCCCATTGGCTCTACCAGCGCCTAACGATATGAAACTAGCTGTCCTGAGAATGGACATAAATCCTACTGGCATTCCTAGACCGCCTGGTCCTTATGTGACCCACCCACCGAGCGACGCTCCAGTACACTATGTGGAGGAGCCTAGTGACGAAGAGACCTACATATGCCCTTACATCTCGCAGGACGAAGAGGGCAACGCAGTCCTCATGGATTATTGACCCATGCCGATGATGGCGTTAAGAGAGGATGGGGTAAAGGCCTAGGGGGGCAGCCCCACAGGATTCGGTCACTTGCTGGACTTGTGGCCACCCCGGTCACGTCTCATCACGCTGCCCTGAAAGAGAGCAATAAAATAGGGACAAGGCTCACCAAAGGTGTGTAGAGTGTGGAATCACCCATCTTTTCATAGACTGCCCGAAGCGGAAGCTGCCCTCTAGTTCAGCTAATATACCATCTGTCCCATTGGGTCTGTTTGGTGTCGAAAACCCCGACAAGGAAGCCACGCCTATTCCCTTACGAGTTATGACCTGAGCCCAAACGAAGCAAGCCGGCATCTCTCTGCCAGGACCTAGCAATATTGATGCTGCCTCAGTAGGAAAGAAAAGCCGCAGGTGGAAAAAGAAGAGATCGGAAGCTAAGGTCTCATTGAAGACCAAGAGTGCGATGTCTTTACCTACTGGGAGGAAAGTATCAGACGTGGAGGCAGCAACTTCAGCCCCTAGGGCAGCTAGAAAGGGAAGCGCTAAGATAGGGGAATACTCTCATCCTAAGCGGCAATTAGAGGCCATAGAAAAGGTGAGGGAGGCTCAATAGCATCTCCCAGACGCTGAACCCATCATAGAGGATGAGATCGACGACCTCTCCAGCATGAGCACCCCAAGGTCATCGCCTCAGGCCGAAGCCACTAAGCCACGAGCAGTGCCCCCGAGGCCAAGTCTAGACACAACAGAGCCGCAGATCTGCCTGCCGCAGCCATTGGTCCGGGCAACTAGGGCTAAAAGAAGGACGAGTGTCTAACCACCTCTTGACCACTCTAGTGACCATCCCTGTAACACTTAGCCTGGGAGATCTACTTAGGCAGCACCCCACCCTATGGCAGGACCTTAAACAGTGGGTCGAGGGATCACAAGAGCAGGTCACGGTGGCAGACCCTCAAGACCAGGATGCAGAAACGCAATTGCCAAGTCTGACGCTACACTCCGCACCTAAATCCTTGCACGTCAATGCCTTTTGGGAAGGCTCTGAGATGCACGCGGTCCTACCGGGGTGACACAACAAGGAAGGGAATTGTAGACACAGAAGCCAGGGTTAGTGTGCTCAGCCACGCAGTGCTGCAGACTTGGGGGAACCCGCCTGTCGAAGCTACTCGATTTAATGTCACGCTAGCAAACGGTATGAGAGTGAAGCCATTCGGGGTCTTGAAAAATTGGCCAGTGAAGATCGCAGGTGTCCAGTTCTCTGTCAACTTTATAGTCATGAAGGGAGTGGACTATGATGTCCTATTAGGCCGGCCCTGGATGCACAATGCTGGAGTCATAGAAGATTGGGGCAACGGCTTGATCTTCCTTGGCAATAGAACTGATGCCGTGAGAATAGAGATGGACACTTGGAAGACCTCACCAATTGACCTAGATGCCATCTCTGCCATGCTCAAAGGGAACACTCACGTCAGGAAGCCCTATGGGCCCTTGACTAAGTACATCCCATGCCCAAAGGATGAGCAGGATTGGATGCACGTTCTCGCTACGATTGACCTGCCATTCTCAGACCATGAGGCGTATGAGCAGGCCATCAAAACAATCGGAAAGACAAAGAAGGGCTCTCTACACCCATCTACATGATGGCAGCAAGCCTCCATGGTATACCTAAGCCTGTTACTTTCCAAGTGCCATCCAACAAAAGGGAACTCCAAGAGGTAATGGAATACCTAGCGGACCAGCTAGCGAGCAACCCGGCTGCCAACTTCAAACCGCTCCAGGATCTTTTAGAGGATCCTAAGTGGTGATGGACCAGGGTGCACGAGCTAAACCTCATGTACAATTGGGCCCTGATTCCAGACCAACTACACGGGGCATACTAAGCCCTAGGAGACGATGGGCAGTCAATTGACAAGGATTCCTGCGATGAATACGAAGACTGCCAATCCTTCAGTGATGGAAGTGAGGGTGAAGTGGATATCGTAGAGTACGACACTGAAGGATGAGAGATTGAGCAGATACGAGCAGACGTCAAGCCGCAGAAAAGGCAGACCCTTAGATTGGAGCAAGGATTCATGCGCATGAAATGTGATCGTGTGTGGTTGGAATGTATGGGGGCCATAGACCTTGAGCAAGCAGGCCTAGCCCAATCAGGGATGACATCAATACTTAGAACCGAATCGCCATCTGAATTGCGGCCACCAGGGGAGACCACCTCTTCCAGCGAAGATGAAAGGTTTGACTCTGAATCTGAAGTTACTTCGGATAGCGACCCAGAGATCCCTAGGCCGCCCATGACCAGACGCACCAAGGGGGACTTACCCGTCCACCTGAGATGCAGACGGTCAAAGCAGGATAGGGAAAAGTACCCCAAGGATACATGATCAGAAGAGCACCGAAAGCCGCATGATCTCCCTAAACACTTCACTAAATTCAAAAAAGGAGATAGAGTAGTGGTGTTGCCAGGTGCCAAGCGTCAAGGGCAGATAAGTGAACCAATTGAAGGACTAGCCAAGGTCAAGGAGGTGAACTTAGCCCTGGAAGGGGAGATACCCTGACCAATGTTGTTCATTGCCGATGACTTGACTGGTGAAGAAGAGTTGAGCCTTGTTGCTCTCTTGCGGGAGTACATAGACATATTTGCTTGGTCCTTAGAAGAGCTACGGGGGGTAGATCCAAGTGTTGTGGCTCACAACATACCTATGACGACGGATGCAACGCCGGTCAAGCAACGACTGTGCCCCATGAATCCAAAACACGCTCATGCTGGCAAAGAGGAAATCGACAAGCTGATGAGAGCTGGATTCATCTAGAAATTGAGCACACGGACTGGGTGTCCCCCATAGTCATCATGATGAAAAAGAATGGCAAAATGTGAGTGTGTGTCAATTACAAGAAGGTGAACGCTGCTACAAAGAGAGACAACTATCCCTTGCCATATACAAAGCACATGCTTGAGAGGGTGGAAGGCAAGGAAGCTTACAGTTTCCTGGATGGCTTCTCAGGGTACAACCATGTGCAAGTACATCTTGCAGACAGGCACAAGACCGCCTTTGCCACTGAGTGGGGCGTCTTTGCGTACATAGTCATGCCCTTCGGGTTGACCAATGCCCCTGCCACTTTCCAATGCCTCATGTGCACCATCTTTAAAGACATGCTTCGCAAGGAGTTAGAGGTCTTTGTCGACGATCTGTGTATCCATTCTACTTGGATCGACCACTTAAACAAGCTCCGAGTAGTCTTTGAACGGTGCCGCTTATATCGTCTCTCCTTGAAACCCTTAAAGTGCCAGTTCTGGGTGAAACACGGATGCATCTTAGGGCATGTGATGTCAAAGAACGACATTGCCACTAACTTTTCTAAAGTCAGAGTCATTGTGGATTTGCCACCACCCGATAACTACAAGGGAGTTTAGCGCTTCTTAGGACACACTGGATATTATTGACGCTTTGTACTAAATTACACACTAATTGCTAGACCATTGTACAAGCTATTGATAGTGTTCGAGTGGATTGTGGAATGCCAACGCGCATATGAGGAGTTGAAAAAGGCTCTCACCACTGCACCAATTTTACGAGCCCCAAACTCGAACATAGCATTCCATGTACACATAGAGACCTCTAAGTTTGCTATGGAGCTGTGCTATGCCAGCCTGGCGAACATAATCTAGACTACCCGGTGAGTTTTGCCAGCAGGAAGCTCACAGAGACCGAGATGAACTATTCCACGACGGAAAGGGAAGGGTTGGCCATGGTGTTCACGGTAAAGAAATTCAGGCATTACCTGTTGGCTACTCCCTTTGTCTTCTTTGTTGACCATCTGGCCTTGCTGTATCTTGTGAATAAGCCTTGCGCTACGGGATGCATAGCTAGGTGGTTACTCCTGCTACTGGAGTTCGACTTCTCTGTGGTTGTGCGCAAAGGAAAGCAGCATTACATGGCTAACCACATGTCTCGCATACTCACAGGAGAAGCCGCTGGACAAGGCATACCAGACGATTTTTCGGATGCTCATCTCTTTAACCTGTCTAGTGAGAAAGAATTATTTAAAGCTGATCTGACGCCGTATTGGGCCGAAAACATAGTGCAAGTACTAGAGAGCGGACTACCTGAGCAACCAATTGAGAAGGCCAGGCTGAGGAGGCTTATCCTAAAAATTCAGCCTTACCAACTGATAGCAGGCCAACTTTACAGGTTGGGACAAGACAAGTTATTGCGCAGATGCGTATGTGAGCACAAGATGCATGATGCATTAAACAAAGCACATGGCAGGATTGCTGGAGGACACTTTAGTGGGGACACAACAGCCCGAAAGGTGCTACAATCCCAGCTATGGTGGCCCATCCTATTCTGCAATGCAGCTAAATTTGTAAAGCACTGCAATGAGTGCCAAAGGACCAAGGTGCCTGTGTGAAAGGACAAGATGGAGTTGGCCCCTATCATAGCCCGACAACCCTTTGAAAAATGGGGCATCGATTTTATTGGACCTGTCAGTCTTGCAGTGCAATATTCCCAAGCTCGATACATCATAGTGGTGACCGACTATCTAACGAAATGGGCAGAGGCACGAGCTACGAGGAAGAACGATGCTAGGACCACCACAAAGTTCTTGTGGAAGTAGGTCATTTCACGGTTTGGTTGTCCAATCGAACTGGTAAGCGACCAAGGCACACACTTCATTAATGAAGTGATTGCCCACTTGCTCTCTACCTTCCTAATAATTCATCGGAATTCCTCTCCCTATTACCCTCAGGCTAATGGCCAAGCCAAATCCACAAATAATATCCTAGTCAATGTGCTTACAAAAGTCGTGTCTACTTCGAGAAGTGACTGGGACAACAAGCTAATGGCGGCCTTGTGGGCCTATCGCACAGCTTATAAAATAGCTGTGGGACAGACGCCCTTTAGGCTGACATACGGAACTGAAGCCATTTTTCCCTTAGAATTCTTCATCCCTAGTTTGAGGCTAGCAGTCTAGAGCGCTGGGAGGGAAGAGAGGCTTGGACCAACCGCTTGGTGGAACTCGAGTGCTTAACGGAGACCCGACTCCTCACCACTCACTCTCTGATTTGTGAAAAGGCTCGACGGAAGATGTGGTTTGACAAGCATGTCAAGCAGCGGGACTTCGAACAAGGGGACCTGGTTCTGTTGTACTGGGTGAAAGGACATAAACAGAAGATGAAGTTTCGGGGGCTAGGGCCTTTCAGAGTATGCGTGATCGGTAGGACCGGGAATGTCGAGCTGGAGACACTTGACGGTGAAGGAATAGGCTTTTTTAATGACAGTCGCATTAAGAAGTACTATCCTCCTTCACATCCATTACATGAGCCACCCATGCTAGAACCCCCACTGAACGTCTGCATGGCTACTGTAACTTACCTTACAAATCAGGATGAAGAAGCAGTGGCACTGGCATACCTACGAATCACAGTCGTAGCACGAGTAGTGTATTCTTTTGAAGCCTTGATTGACAAAGGTGTCGACTACAACATCTTGACGCATGACCATTGGACACGCATTGGTCAATCGCAACTACATCCCACTAACGCTAAACTCACCCCGTTTGGGAGTACTGCCTATCCACTCCTAGGGAAGTGCAAGGTACTCATTTCCATCGAATCTGAAAGTTTACCAGCTTTCTTTCATGTGTTGCCTAACACTAAAGAAGCCGGTAACGTGTCATTATTGGGTCGCACCTTCAAGAAGCTAACGCACTATGATGTGGATTACAACCTAAACCACATTCATCTTGGTATCGGCAACGTTCGTATAGTGAGGACTTTCAGCAAGGGCTGTCATGATTCCTCCACCATCACAACGCCACCGATAGAAATCCCTAGGACCATAATCCAGCCTAGGTCTAACCTAGAGAAACTTGCGGCCTCGTACCAGGCTCTCGACCCCAGGCCCAAACCCACCAAGAGTGCTCACAAGGCCAAGGAGCCCAAACTTATGTGGGTGCCAAAACGGTAGAAACCACACCCGGGTACACCACCCAAATGCAATCCTAACCGCCAACATCATCAGCCGCCCCGACCTAAGAGGCAGTCTAGACGCTATCGCCATAGATACACAACCACGCCGCAATGGATCCCCAAGAATCTCTTGGAGGCACAAGGATATTACGAGGGAAACCCCTGGATTTGGGTTCCTAAAAATGGCCAGCTAAAAAGCTCATCTACGAGCGATCTCGCCCTAGTGGGGAAGGCTTGCACACGTGGTGCCCAAAACATAGTCAGCGCGCCATTGCCAGCTGTGGCTAGTAAGCCTCAGCTCATCTATCAACCAAAGCAAATGCCACAAACCTTAAACCTGCCTAATCCAGAGGACTTAACAAGCCCTATGAGTGCTCACTCGGAACCCAGCACGACCCCCAGGCCCCCAGAGCTTCCTGCAGCACCTCAACGTGCTTCGAAGTGCACAGCCCAACCGGTAACTCTGATGAGGGAGTCACCACTATCCAGTCCAGTTGCACCATCCCCACCAGCAAGTCTTAAACCTTCATACGCGATACAACCTTTCCTCTCCTTGGCTAAGGACCTTGCCGCAACCTGTGGAGATGACTTAATAACCTGCATCAAGATGTTGGACGAAACTTTCACCACATTCGCTAGAAGTTATGAGAGGCTAGACCTTAGCCTTCTTGACAGAACCCTTGCTTCGGAGGTTCGTGCATTACCATGCACTTGGGAAGAATACAAACTTATAACTACTAAATCCCCCAAAATCCTTGTTGAACTGATAGCAAATGATGAAATCTCAAAGGAGCAAGTGGCCCTCAAACGCCTAGTCTCTTCATATCGAAAGCCTCCTCGTTCTGTTCCCTGAACACAAGATGCATGAGCTCACGTAGATGGCAAGCTCGCCTTCCACATTCTTGCAGCAGTGGTTTGCTCTGAGAATCCAATGGGAGAAAAAAGGTTGTCGAATAATGACCAATGCTGAGCAATGCAGGGCAGTTAAAACCATTGAATATGACCCCACTTATGTGGCACCCATCTCGTTTAGGGTTTTGGCCATCACTCGCAATCAGCATTTGAACGACCATGTGCTTGCCCACCCCTATATTGACCAATTCCTCACAGAAGAGGAATTACATGTCGCCACCCGCCTTAATACCGGAGATCTATTTCATGATGTCCTAACCTACATTTCCCAAGTCTCTATCCAACCAGTTGCTCTTGATTGTCATGCTCAACTAGAATACAATCCAAAATTCTACACATGGCTTCTTCACACGTAAATTCCTACCCACACAGGACCCAGGCCTTTCACCTTTTAACCCCAATCCTAGGAAGGATTCTTCTCTCAGCAAGAAGAGGGGGGGGGGGGGGGTATGTGGGTATGTATGTGGGTATGTAATGAAGGTGAAAATAATCGGTATGTATGTGGGGTATGTAATGAAGGTGAAAATAATCAAATAGGAAATGAATAAAAAGGGGGCATGGTAAAGTAAAAATAGTGAAAGGCATAAGCATTAGTATGAGAAATGGCTTCCAAAAATTCAGTCAAGAGTTTTTTCTCGCATAAACAACAAAGTGCTATGTGAAAAATACTAACGAAAGTTACGAATTATGGCAGGAGCAAAAAATGTCACAACAAGACCACGCCCATCGACTCCCATTCACTGACAAGGAAAGGGAGCTGTATTGTATCCAATTGGAGAACCGTGCCTTCGGCCAGCTCAAGTTCCGAACCATCCACAACATCGGAGTGTGGTGGCGAAGGAGGAGGCAGCCAGGAGGGTGGTGGAGCAGTGCAACCTTGCAAAGTACATTGAAAAATTCTCCCAGGAACCGGATCACTTTAAATGCGTAGAATTCCTCAGAACATACAATCCGGACCAGGAAGGTGGCATTGTAAGCATGGGCTGAGAGGGTGCAAAGCACATGCAAGTCCGGTTGGACCCAGCCTTGGTGGAAAAGGCTCTGGGATTGGTACCTAAGACGGAAAGGAGACAAAAAAGGGACGTTTATTGGAGCCCCAAGAGGAACACCAAGGAAAAGGGAATTCTCTTGCAAGAAAATATATCTTGTAACATCAACAAGCTTTTTTATTAGGTTTTATATGATCACAATGAAGAAAAGAACACCAGGCACAACAAATCTTCATGCAGCATCATGTAGATCTCCCACAAATTTGATAGAATCAACTATATTCTTCAATATCTTCATAAATTCCATCAATGGAACAAAGAAAGAAAACGAATACACCATCTTTGAATGGAAATACATCACATAGTATTCATCTTCAATGTCTTCATAGTCTTCTCTCTCAATCTCTACAATCACTCTGTTTTAGTAGAATTGACTATCTCTGACTCTCTCTCTCTCTCTCTCCATCAATAATACATCATATCCTCACTACAATCTCTCATAATCACTCACAATAATCCTTCTTAGGTCGTGGATACCCCTCCCAAGAGGTATGTCTAATATGAAGAGGCACCAGAGCCACTACAGTGTCCTTTCGTAGCTCACCACTATCACTTCACTTCAGCCTTTACTTGAGTCTTCAGCAGCTACTTCTTTCACTTCTTTTAGCTCTTTTGCACTTGTATTCACCTCTTTCCAAGGCTAGAAAACTTTTCCAAGAAACACTCTCATCCATCAGAACACATACAGAAGCATACAGAAGATCTACAGAGGCTCATCAGAAGCTCACCAGAGAGTTACAGAAGGTCAATAGAAAGCATCAGAACCACATAACTCATACCAAAGCCATTCCAAACCATCAAAAATCACTCAATAATCTTTCAAACAATCTCAAACCCTATCAATCAATACTCCATCCCTCCTTACAGAGAGAAAACAGAACAAAACAGAAGCTCAACAGAACCAATCAGGACCAATCGGAACATATTAGAACTTATCAGAACTTCACATCTCTAGTAATAAACATCATGAGCTTCATAAAACCATTCCAACCTATCCAAAACACTCTCAAACCACTTCCAAACCAATCAATCATCTCATAAAATCAACCATTCAGCTCTCAATAACAACAAAAATCAACCAAAAAACAGATCATTTCAACACTCAACATATCCCCACACTTAATAAGGAAGCGTCCTCGTGACCCAGGAAAAAGGGAATACAAGTTCATTCAAGAGCTCAACTTTGATCTTCAAGACATCTTCAAAAAAGTCCATCCAACCACGACCCCAACTTATAACCTGTATCTGATATAAAAAATACAACAAAAGGAAAACCTTTTATACATTAACACTTCTTATCAAACTGGAAATCACAACAAACTTGTAAAGGATATAAGAGGTTTCTTCGTCTTTTGCATTAGCTTCAACTATCCAACCAGCAACACCATCACCACAGTTCTCCAAAAATGTAGCTCGCACGAAAGCCAATCGAATAGGCAACCACCACAATCTTATTACATCAATTAACCCACAACACAAACACTACACACAACACAACCATCTGAATGACTCCTCCAAAAAGAGAGATTTATCATTAAAAATCATCCACCATACATGGCAAAGGTATCAATGAAGATGATCCCTCTTGAAAGATTGGTGATTTCAGAAACGATCCATAGACAAGGATTCATCTACAAATGTCTTGGGAGGATTCTGAAAAAACTGAAGGCAGCACATCCTTTCCAACAGGACAAGGTATCTGCTAGGCAAACAAAGGGCATGAAAGTACAATACATCCAATTGCTGGGAATCAATGCTCACATTGACATTCATGCACAACTTTGGAATAGGCTTTGAATCATTATGAGAATGCCTATGCATATACGCCAGGTACCAAGTAAAATGAGCAGTTAAGTGCACAGAAGGATCTGCAGACTGAGAATACTGCTGAGCAAAATGCAGATAATTCTGATAAGCCTGACTAGCACTTATCCATTCTCCTGGGATCAATGGCCAATTGATTTGAGGTCCAGTAAGGGAATCATTTGAACTCCAGCCTCTTCTTCGAAGAATCTTCTAATCAAAACATGGATACCCACTAACCAACTGAGGAGGATTAGGGATAGAAGTGTTAGGAGATGGAAGAGGGACTAATGAAAGAGGATGAAATGATGGATAGGCAAAATCATAAAATGAATAATGGATTAAAGATGGATTGGATGAAAATTGAGGAGATTCTGTTAAGAAAGGTGTTAAAAGATAAGGAGGAAAAGTTGATAGAATGTCAGGGGATGGGGAAGGACAAGGATCAGGAGGTAGAAAAACTCGATCTTCAATAAAAGAACAATTGGTAAAAATAGGAATTTGAGAAGATCCTTGAGGTTGGAAAAGAAGTGGTAAAATGACTTTTGGGTTAGATTGAAAAAGGAAAATATAAGCATCATACCTATGAGCCATTTGTTGATAATAAGTTAAGCATGGTAAGAATGATCTACGATGATAGGCTTCAAAGAAAGAAGTATCAAATGGAGGTTGATTGGAAAGATAGGCTAAAAGATCCACCCTCAGTTGGTTAGTGTTCTGGGCATGAGCTGAAGCTTTGACCTGACGGTGATTCAAAATGACAGAATCAACCATAGTGTGCCATGAAAACTCAGGACACTCAGCCACCTTTGAAAAATATCCCTGGAACATCTCATCAATCCTCAACTCCAAATGTTGGACATACAAAGAAGCTTGCAATACCACATCTCCGACATACCAAGCCAGATCTTCCTCATCTGGAATCAGTAAATCACCCCTCAAATCCATGTAGGACAAAAGCATGGTATCTAGAGTGACAGAGTCTTCAAAAACCATCCTCACGACCTCTATCAGCAAATCTGATGACTAGGCTCCACTCCATCCATCCTCTGGAATAGGTAAATCCATCGTGGAAAGCTTTACATAGAAGGCCAACTTCTGTTGTTGATAATGGACAAAAAAGGAATGATCTGGTGGAATATATTCTTGATATTGCTCAAAAGAAGACCATAGCAAATCCATACGAGATTGCAATCTTTCCACCTTGGCTTGGAATAAGGGACATAAGGTAGCCTGTCTTTGAAGAGCTGCCAAGTCTACAGGGGATAAAAGAGAAACTGGTTGCACAGGACTCTGGGTATTAGTCCGAGACTAAGCCAACTGATCTTTGAGTTGCTGGATTTGAACATTGCTCTGGTCTAAAATAGCTGTGGTGGATTTCAACTTCTCTGCTTGGGCAGCTATCTCCTCCTTCATCTCTTGACTCTCCTTCTATAACTTATCCCTCTCCTCTGTTACAACAACCACTTGAGACCTAGCTTCTGCCAACTCAGCTTTCAACTTGGAAATTTCAGCTTTCTGAGAATCCACTAGCTTAGTCTGCTACTCCATTTGCATACAAAGGTCAGAGAATTTCTCCTGAGCAGAGGATAACTTAGTAGTAGTCTTATTCAGTTCCTCCTTAGACTGTTGAACTTCATCATAAAATGAAGAATATAATTGCTGGATATAGGCAGTCATCGAAAGTTCAATAGAACTTTGGATATCCTTGCACAGGAACGGAATAGCATCTCCTGTTACCAGGCGGTAAACTGAAGGAATATTAAGGTCGAGCATCCCATCTCTATGGGCTCTGAAAAGGTTTGGCGTCTGAAGGAAAGCATGCAAGCTGCTGCAAGACTGGGCAGAAATTGGCACTGGAACTGGAGGAATAGACACTGAATCAACCACCCTCTTGAGGTGTTTTCTCTGAATGACCAGGGGAGGAGAAGAACCATCATCCTCAATTATCACTTCATCTTCTTCATTATGAGGCAGAGGAGGAACTTGTGGAGGATCAACTGGAGGTAAAGAAACTTCCTTTGCTGGGGCAGCATGTAGCAAGAAGACATAGAGGAAGGACCCAAATGTAACATTAGTCATATTTCCTCAAGTAGCTCGGATAAAATGGTGATCCATCTTGGAGAGGAGGTAGGTACTCCAATCAATGGTTATGCCTTTCAAAATCATTTGTGAAGCTGTAAAAAACTCCTTGGAAAGATAATGAGATGGGGATTTTGCAGGCATAAACCTGTCTTGAAGGAATTGGCATATCTGTTTCCATAAGGGATTGGAAATCATGGAAACATCCACTCCTGACGTGGTAATGACCTTCTTTGGATCAAGAACATCTTGAGTTTGCTTCTGCAACAACTTCAAAATATCATCATTGGTAAACAACTGTTTGGCAGTAGGGACAGACTCCCCACGATATGGCAGACCAAGAGCCTTGCCTAGACTCTTCGGTGTCAGAAGAATAGTGGTGCCATGGACTGGACTAGACCTCCTACTATAAGATGTTAGAAACTCGTCACAAAGAGAAGGATCATCTGGAACCAGGGGGAAAGAAAGACTCACGAACTTGGACAAGCCCGCTTTAGCAACAACGTCCGAATCCAGTAACAAAGAATAATCATGGACAGCCAAAGGAACATACTGAATCGTGGGAGGAGTACGAGAGGGCACCATTCAAATGGTTACACACACACACCACAAACACAGACAAACAAAGAGAATGCCTGGTAGTGGGTGTATGTGAATGCAATGAATAAATGATCTGTTTTTTGGCTGATTTTTATTGTTTTTGAGAGCTGAATGGTTGATTTTATGAGATGATTGATTGGTTTGGAAGTGGTTTGAGAGTGTTTTGGATAGGTTGGAATGGTTTTATTAAGCTCATGATGTTTATTAGTAGAGATGTGAAGTTCTGATAAGTCCTGATATGTTCTGATTGGTCTTGATTGGTTCTGTTGAGCTTTTGTTTTGTTTTGTTTTGTTCTGTTTTCTCTCTATAAGGAGGTATGGAGTATTGATTGATAGGGTTTAAGATTGTTTGAAATATTATTGAGTGATTTTTGATGGTTTGGAATGGTTTTGGTATGAGTTATGTGGTTCTGAAGCTTTCTGTTGACCTTCTATAACTCTCCGATGAGCTTCTGTAGACCTTCTATATGCTTCTGTATGTGTTCTGATGGATGAGAGTATAGCTTGGGAAAGTTTTCTAGCCTTGGAAAGAGGTGAATACAAGTGCAAAAGAGCTAAAAGAAGTGAAAGAAGTAGCTGCTGAAGACTCAAGTAAAGGCTGGAGTGAAGTGACAGTGGTGAGCTACGAAAGGACACTGTAGTGGCTCTGGTGCCTCTTCATATCAGACATACCTCTTGGGAGGGGTATCCACGACCTAAGAAGGATTATTGTGAGTGTTTATGAGATATTGTAGTGAGGATATGATGTATTATTGATGGAGAGAGAGAGAGAGAGTCAGAGATAGCCAATTCTACTAAAACAGAGTGATTGTATATGAGAGATTGAGAGAGAAGACTATGAAGACATTGAAGAAGAATAATATGTGATTGATTTCCATTCAAAAAATAGTGTATTCCTTTGCTTTCTTTGTTCTATTGATGCAATTTATGAAGATATTGAAGAATATGGTTGATTCTATCAAATCTGTGGGAGATCTACATGATGTTGCATGAAGATTTGTTGTGCCTGGTGTTCTTTTCTTCATTGTGATCATATAAAACCTAATAAAAAAGCTTGTTGATGTTACAAGATATATTTTCTTGCAAGATAATTCCCTTTTCCTTGGTGTTCCTCTTGGGGCTCCATGTTTTTGGTGCGCAGCCGAGGAAACTTGCCATCAACAAGCACCAGAAGAGGCTGAAAATGAAGGAAATGGCATTGCCAAGAAGAGAAGAATTCAATGGATGATTGTAAAGTTCCTTCTTCCACTGAAGAGTTGGAATTTCTCATAACCAAAGCCACTTTCCACAAGAATTTCATCCCACAATGGCGGAAACATATCACCATCATGATGCATGCTCTATGTGGTGGACAGTTTCCTCTTCCTGTTGAAGTAGCAGAAACTTGCATCTTGGTGGCAAACTATTTGGGAATAAACTAAAGAGCAGAAACAGAGAGAATGACCATCCATGGAAGATTTGGCATTCATTGAGAAATTTCCAGACATCATCAAGTGGGAGATTGTGAAGAAGCTTCAGGAGTCTTGGTCTGTAGAGGTTCACGAAGACAAGAAGGAAAAGAGTTGGAATTTGTTCCTGGATGCTCAACAGCAAGATACATGGGATGCTTGATGTTCTAATAATTTTCTGTTCGTTCAATTAGCAACCCATTGGAAGTCGGTAGACAGAGTGTTCTTTACAACATACACTGTTGAAACCATCAGAAGCTGGCATTACTATGATGATGGCACCACCACAATGCTTAGACGTATGCATTTTGACACCTTCAGAACCGAATATCTTCCTCTGTGCAGTGGCATGAAAGTAGAATTTAGAGACGTTGAAAAGGAAGAAGTAAAAGAAATGTTGGCAAGAGAGACCTCCAGATACTGAAGCCTTCTGTTATCCCTCTGTGGAGCACTAACAACATAGTGGAGCCAACCCCCTGATGAATGGCACAATAAAGAGGCAAGCGTTAGAACGAGTCTAGAGGTACGTGAGAAGAGAGAAAGCAAAAATCAGGGCTAAGAACGAGCTCGCAGCAGAAGCCGCCTTTGACGCCCTTGCGAAACTCTTTATAGAAGTCCCAATGGCACATCAAGCCCTTCCTCCTCCTGCTGGAGGTCCACTTCCAAGCCAGATCCATCCTGGAAATATTGATGACAGGCCAGCGAATGTAGTTCCATTGCCAGTTTTTAAGGGAGAGTACAATGAAGACCCCGATCTTCATATAGCAGAGTTTATGGTAGCATGTGTGGCTAACAATGCCAGAACCCCTGAGCATTGGTTAGCAATATTCCCCGCCACTTTCAAGGGCGCAGCGTTTCAGTGGTATGAGAGACAAGCAGCAGGAACTTTTGGCACATGGGACGACCTGAAGTTGGCCTTCCTCACTAAATTTAGGCATGAAGGTTTTGAAGAGCGAATGCGAGAGGAATTTATGAATTTAAGTCAGTCCTCTGGAGAAAGAGTAGAAGCTTGTGTCTCACGAATGGAATCCATCCTGAAGAGATGGACTAACCATAATCTAGATGATGGCATTCAAAAAGGAGTGTTTCTCAGAGGATTACAACCAAAAGTCCGTAAGTTTGTGGAGCTGCAAAGACCAGCCACTGGAGCCCCGAGAGGAACACCAAGGAAAAGGGAATTCTCTTGCAAGAAAATCTATCTTGTAACATCAACAAGCTTGTTTATCATGTTTCATATGATCACAATGAAGAAAAGAACACCAAGCACAACAAATCTTCATGCAGCATCATGTAAATCTCCCACGGTTTTTAATAGAATCAACCATATTCTTCAACATCTTCACAAAATCCATCAATAGAACAAAGAAAACAAAGAAGGACACCATCTTTGAATGGAAATACATCACATAGTATTCATCTTCAATGTCTTCATAGTCTTCTCTCTCAATCTCTCATATACAATCACTCTGTTTCAGTAGAATTGGCTATCTCTGACTCTCTCTCACACACTCCATCAATAATACATCATATCCTCACTACAATCTCTCAAAATTGCCCTCAATAATCACTCTTAGGTCGTGGATACCCCTCCCAAGAGGTATGTCTGATATGAAAGGTCACCAGAGCCACTACAGTGTCTCTTCATAGCTCACTACTGTCACTTCACTCTAGTCTTCTCTTGAGTCTTCAACAGCTACTTCTTCCACTTCTTTCAGCTCTTTTGCACTTGTATTCCCCTCTTTCCAAGGCTAGAAAACTTTCCCCAAAGTCACACATACATTCCACAGAACACTTACAGAACAGTCTACAGAACAGTACCAGAACAGTTACAGTACAGAACCAGAACAGAAACAGAAGCTCTACAGAAGACCTACAGAAGGTTACAGAAGGTCATCAAAACCTCATAACTCACTCTCAAACCATTCAAAACTCTCACAAACCATTCACTAAGCTTTCACAATATCTCAATCTTCATCAATCTATACTCCATCCCTCCTTACAGAAGACAATCAGAACAAAACAGACCAAAACAGAACAAGATAGAAGGTATACAGAACCATTCAGAACCTATCAGAACATCACAGAACCATCAACAAACATCATGATCTTCCAAAAAACAATCAATATCATCCAAAACCCTCTCAAACCACTTCCTAATCAATCAATCATCCCTTAAAATCAACCATTCAGCTCTCAAAAACAACAAAAATCAGCCAAAAAACAAGTCATTTCAACACTCAACATATCCCCACACTTAATAAGGAAGCGTCCTCGCGACCCAGGAAAAAGGGAATACAAGTTCATAGAAAAGCTCAACTTTGATCTTCAATATCTTTTTACAAAGAATCCATCCACCACGACCCCAACTTATAACCTGTTTCTGATATAAAAATACAAAGAAAGGAAAACTCTTTTGAAATTAACACCTCTTATCAAACTAAAAATCACAACAAATTGGTAAAGGATATAAGAGTTTGCTTCTTCGTCATCTGCATCGTCTTCAACTCTCCAACCACGACCCCATCTCTACAAATCTCCAAAACATAGCTCGTACACAAAATCCAATAGGAAACCACCACGTTCGTTTGACATAAATGAACTCACAACACTAATACACAACACAACCATCTGAATGACTTTCTCAAAAAGAAGAGTTTGGCATTAAAAAGCTTGCACCATACATTGGAAAGGTATCAATGAAGATGATCCCTCTTAAAAGATTGATGTTGTCTGAATCGATCCATAGATAAGGATTCATCTACAAAGTTTTTAGGAGGATTTTGAAAAAATTGGAGACAACACATCCTTTCCAACAGGACTAGGTATCTGCTAGGCAAACAGAGGGCATGAAAATACAGTATCTCCAGCTGTTGGGAATCAATGCTAACATTGACATTCATGCACAACTTTGGGATAGGCTTTGAATCAGTATGGGAGTGCCTATGCATATACGCCAGGTACCAAGCAAAGTGAGCAGTTAATCTCACTGAGGGATCTGCAGACTATGAATATTGTTGGGCAAAATGAATATAGTTTTGATAAGCTTGACTTGAAGCTGTCCATTCCCCTGGAATTACTGGCCAATTAATCTGCGGTCCTGTAAGGCAATCATCCGAACTCCATCCCCTTCTTCTGGAAATCTGAGTATCAAAACCGGCACAGTCACTAACCAACTGAGGTGGTTGAGATATGGAAGTGCTAGGAGAGGGTAGTGGAATAAGGGAAAGTGGATGTAGGGAAGGATAAGAAAAATCATAAAAGGAAGAAAAGGTTAAAGAAGGAGTTGCAGAAATTTGGAAAGAATCACTAAGGAAAGGTGTTAATTGATAAATAGGAAATGTGGAGGGTACATTAATGAGGGGTGAAGGACAGGGTGGAGAAGGGAAAAATACCCTATCCTCAATAAAGGAACAATAAGTGAAAATAGGAATTTGAGGGAAATTGGAAGGTTGGAAAAGAAGTGGTAAAATGACTGTGGAATTAGTTTGACAAAGGGAAAAATATATAGCATAACGGTGAGCCAATTGTTGGTAATAAAGGAGGGTAGGAACAGAAGGTCCCAAGAGAGATCGTCTCTGATAGGCATCAAAGAAAGTAGCATCAAATGGATTATGTTTGGAAAGATAGGTTAAGAGATCCACCCTCAGTTGGTTAGTACTCTGTACAAAGGTAGGAGCTGTGTTTTGTCTTTGATTGAGGACCACTGAATCAATCATAGGATGCCACGAATTATCCTGACAATCAGCCACTGTGGAGGAATAACTCTGAAACATAGCAGATATGCGCAACTCCAAATGATTGACATATAGAACAGCCTGTAAGACCACATCCCCCACATACCATGCCATATCTATCTCATCTGGAATTAACAAATCTCCTCGGAGATACATGTATGACATCAGCATGGTGTCTGGCGTGACAGAATCTTCAAAGAGCATTCTAACTACCTCTGTCAACAACTCAGCAGACCAAGCCCCACTCCAGCCATCCTCTGGAAAAGGTAAATCCATCGTGGAAAGCTTCATATAGAAGACCAGCTTCTGTAAGTGGTAGTGGACAAAGAAAGAATGGTCTGGTAAGACATAGTCCTGAAACTGTTCAAAGGTAGACCATAACAAGTCCATTCTGGACTGCAATCTTTCCACTTTGTCTTGGAATAGAGGGCACAAAGTAGCATGTCTCTGTAGAGCAGCCAAGTCCTGCTGTGAAAGAGAAGGAATTAATGGAACAGGAGGGCTTGGAGGAACAGAGCGGGACTTTGCAAGCTGATCTTGCAACTGCTGGATTTGGGAGGCTTGGTTGGCCACTGAATCATTAGCCATTTGTAAAGCTGAAAGCTTGTCATCTAAAAGAACTTGGAATTCTTTCGCTTCGTTGGACATCCTCTCCTTCTCTGCTGAAAGGCTAGTAACCTGTGATTGAGCCTCGAATAACTGGGTCTTCAATGAAGAAATCTCATCACTTTGAGTGGCAACCAGTTGGGTTTGCTGTTCCATTTGCTTAAATAGATCTGCTAGGGTATCCTTAGCAGATGCTAACTCAGATGTTGCCTTATGTAACTGGTCTTTGGACTGCATGAGCTCCTCATAGAAAGATGCGTACAGCTGCTGAACACAGGCTGTCACTGACAACTCAATGGAACTTTGAATATCCTTGCAGAGGAAAGGAATGGCATCTCCTGAAACGAGACTGTTTAGGGAAGGAACTGAGATCTCCAAGGATCCTTCTCTATGTGCCCTGAATAGGTTATTGCAAGTGAGATACCCAGGGAGTTCACTGCCAGAAGTAGCAGGGATAGGCACTGAGGGAAGTACAGCAGGGGCTTTGTCCGCTACCCTCTTCAAGCGTTTGCGCTGTATGACCAGGGGAGGCGGAGAATCATCATCCTCAATGTCAATAGGTGCTGACTCTTCTGAAGGTGGAGGAGGTGGTACTGGATCTGATGGAGGAGGTGGAGGTACAGTCTTCTGTAAACCTGAATAGGTCAAGAAGGCTGACAAATAGGATCCATAGGTAACATTGGTAACATTACCCCTCGTGACTTTAACAAAATGCTGATCCATCTTAGTAAGGAGGTAGGTGCTCCAATCAATGGCAACTCCTTTTAGCACCATCCTGGAAGCTGTGAAAAGCTCTTTGGACAAATAATGGGATGGCGTTTTGGCAGGCATGAACCTGTCCTGAAGGAACTGGCACATCGTCTTCCAGACGGGATCAGTAATCATAGAAAACGAAACTCCTGAAGAGTTTATCACTTTCTTAACATCAAGGACCTCCCTTGTCTGCTTCTGCAACAGTTTGAGAATCTCTTCATTAGAGAAGAGCTGTCGAGTGGTCACAAAAGGTTCTCCTTTGGAAGGTAAGGACAGAGCCTTCCCTAAGTCGCGAGACATCAATGTCATAGACATGCCTTGGACTACTCCTGTCTTCTTGCTGTAAGAGGCCAGGAACGCATCACAGACGGACGGATCCTCTGGAAGTAATGGAAAAGGAGTGGCCACAAAAGCAGCAAGGCCTGCCTTCGTGAGGGGCTCAAAAGTAAGTAGGGACGAGTAATCCCGACTAACTAGTGGGACGTACTGGATAGGGGGAGGAGCATGAGAAGGCGCCATTCAGATGGTTACACACACACCACAAACACAGACAATCAAGGTGAATGCCTGCAAAGCAACATACAAAAATCAAGGATAAGAGAATTACCAATCAAACGTAACTCGACCTACTAACCCCAAGCAAACCACATCCTAGAAAAAATTTGACATGACCTCGAGACAAATGCGACCGAAAGCTTCATGCGATGCATCAAACAAACACCCTGAACCCGTATCAGGCAATAAAAGAACAAACTGCATACCAGACCCGTAACCGTAACTAAGACAGGAAACCAAAACCGTACCATATCCGACACATATCAATACGACATCTGTGATAGAACCAAGACTGGACCATGGAAAACAACGCTAAGAACTGCGTAGACCCATCCCACGAAACGCTTCATTAAAAAAAGGGATTAAGTGCAGTGAGGGGGAATTTAATTTAATGAAGGGTTGATTTTAATCAATTATTAAAAATGGGTGAATTTTTATTAGGTGATAAACCTTAATAAGAAAACGGCGGTTCCTTATTATAAATTTAATTACCAATTATTAGGTTAAACCGGTGCTTTTATACGATTCCCGGACTTCGATTCCCGACTGGGTCTCTAAATGCAATTCATTAATTATAAATTAAGGTGATGTGGAGCGCTTTTTTGCCAGCGCGTGCTTATGTGACGACTGATTTATTTTAATTTAAAATTTTAAAGTGCCTCTGTAGCGCACGTAGCGCGTGCTAAGTGAACGGCTGGTTTATTTTAATTTAAAAAAATGTGTGTTTAGCGCGAATGCACGTGGAAACGGTGGGTGAATTAAAGAGTTTATTTTAACAATTAATTGTGATTAAGGGGGAAAATAAATAAATAAATAACAGAAAATAAATACCTGGAAGGGTGTGTATGTAATGCAAGAATGCGCACGGAAGAGTCCCAGGAAAGGAAAAGCAAAAAGCACTGATGAAACAACAATGAACACCTTAGCAGATGTGTTAAGGTGATTTATGTTGGTTTTTTATTTTTATTTTATTTATTTTATTTAATTTTTAGTTGTATTTTTTTTATGTTTGAATAAATGGAAAATGAGCAAGGGAGGTGAGGGAAATTTTTTAAAATGTTTTTAGAATTTGTTAGAATTTTTTACAATTTTTTAAATGATTTTTCATATTTTGTTGGCAATTTATGGGTAATTTAAGGAAAAATGGATTTTTCTGAAATTATAGGGAAGGCAATTCCTAGCAGACAAAGGTCCAAAAATTAACAAAAGACAGAATGAATTTTTAGAAATTTTTTGAAAATTTTTTTAGGGAAAAATTAATGTTGTGATTAATTAAGTCACATTAATCACATTAATCACAAGTCAGGTTAGTCACATGAGTCACATTAGTCATATTAGCCATAAGTCAAGTTAGTCAGGTAAGTTAAAACAACTAAGTTAGGTTAGGTAACCTAAGTTAGTTAAGTAAGTCGACCTAAGTTAGGTAAGTAAGTCGACCTAAGTTAGGTAAGTAAGGTTAAGTAGGTTAGGTCTGGTAAGTTAAATTAGGTTAGGTTAGTGTTAATGACTAATTAATCCTAAGTTAACTAATGGTTAGTAACTAACCTTAGGAGGAGGTAGGGGTGAAGGGGGTGGTGGAGGAGAAGGGAGGTGGAGGTAGGGGCGGCGAGGAGGCGGCGATCGTGGCGGCAGCGGAGATCAGTGGCGCGGCAGGCGGTCAGTGGCGCGGCAGGCGGTCAGTGGCGCGGCAGGCGGCAGCTGCGACGGCCATGGGGTACGGGGCGGCGGCGACGACCACGGGGGAGGGGGCGATAGGACGATGCGGGCGCGGCGACTGCGCTGGGTGCTGGAGGCGACGACGTCAACGACAGCGGGGGCGCTGGAAGGCGACGACGGCGGGGAGAGGAGGCGACGAGGAGAGGAGGGCTGGAGGCGAGGAGGGCAGGTCGCTGGGCAGAAGGGCGGAGGGTAGAGGGGAAGGAGAGGAGGAGCACAGAGAGGAGAAGGAAGGGAGGGAGTGAGAAGAGGGAGAAGGAAGAGGAGGAAGAGGAGGCGTGAGGCGAGAGGAGCAGAGAAGGAGGAGGGGAGAGGAGAAGGAGAAAAAGAGAGAGGAGGTGGAGATGGAAGAAGAAGGGAGAGGGAGGAGAAAGAAGAAAGAAGGGAGAGAGAGGAGAGAAGGGAGATGATGGAGGAGGGAGAGGAACGCACAGAGAGGGAGAGAGAGAGGAGAGAGAGAAAGAAGGAGAAAGAGAGAGAAGAGAGAGCAAGAAAGAAGGTGGTTGAGAGTCGGGGGGGAGGGAAGGGTGTCCGTTGGGTGGGTTTTTTTTTTTAATAATTAATTAATTATGAGTGAGTTTTTTTTTTTTTAATAAAAGGTGGGCAGGGGTAAGGGAAGATGGGCGGGGTCAAGAGGGGATGGATCCCCGTCCCGCGCACGTGCGCGGAGCGGGGTAAAAAATATTTGCCGTGACGGGATTGAAATGACGCGGGGATGACGGTACGGGGTACGCGGACACGACCGGGGCACGTGGAGACGCGTTAAATCGAAAACGGGCGCGTTCACGCGCAAAATGAGTGCGAGAAAAAACGTAAGAATAAAGAAAAATTAATAACTCCCAATCCGGATGTCAAAATGAAATATCGTAAAAACAAAAAGTGGGCAGGACGACAAGGGGGAAACAGGAAAAATACGGGACGGGGGTTCCGGGAGGGGTAAAGGGCGTTCACGTGCAAAAAACACAAAAAACGAACCAAAAACGCAATTTAAAAATTAATATCGAAAGATCCGTGCAGCGGAATGAAGTTCAGAAAAAGGGAAAACGGTGCAAAAAGATGTGCCCGACAATCCTATTACGTCAAAACATAATTCCGACTGAGATAAGATGCGTTCACATGGGAAAAACCCAAAAAACAAACCCGAACAGGGGATCAGAAATTAATATCGGACGAACCGTTCACCGGAAGAACATGTAGTAAGAAGGAAAAATGTGCGCAGGAAGGGGTGGCACAGGGTTATCACGTTAAAACGCAGTTCCGGCGGAAGTAGGAGGGGTTCACATGTGAAAAACTCCAAAAAGACTCCCGAAAACGCATTTAAAAATTAATAAGTAAAAATCCGAACGTCGAAAAAGGGGGGAGGAAAAAGGAAAAAGGGAGGGGAAGGCACGGGGGACACGGCTGTCAAGTCAAATTGGAATTCCGATGCCAATAGGGCAAGTTCTCATGGAAAAATGTCAAAAATACGCACGAAAAAAGTCTTAAAAACCCCGGAAAATTAATAACGGACAAACGGTGTATCGAAATGATGCGAAATAAAAAGGAAAAATGTCAGGGGAAAAGCTTTGGTCAGGGCTATCACGTTAGATCACGGTTTCGAAGTAAGAAAAGCGCGTTCACATGGGAAAACCGGCTAAATTGCGTAAAATGCTGCAAAAATTAATAACTCAAAAACCGTGCACCGGAACAGGGGTAGGTAAAAAGGAAAAATGGTCAGTTCAATAGGAGGAACAGGGCTATGAGGTTGGATTTGGACTTTGGTGAACGTAAGAGGCATTCACATAGTAGGACCTCAAAATCAGGGAATGAAGGAAAACTGCAAGGGAACAGCCCCAAAGGTGGGTGGAACATAACCGGGCGGGTGGGAAGGGACCCCAGGAGGGTAAAAGCAAGACAAGGCATACATGCATGAGCAAGATAAGACATATGCAGATGAGTATGCATTGTAGACGCGCAGGGACGCGTCCCCACACTTAAAACCTTAACGGATAGGGTTAACCGAACAACAAGGACCTAGGACCATGCCACAGACCATCCACTAACTTCCCCACACTTAAAACATGACCAGCACGAAAAAAACCAAAGTGTAGGGTTAGAAGAACTTGGCCCATTTCGTCAAGAATCAAGGTTGAGTGTCAACGGCACGTCCAGTGTTGTTGTCGGCGCTAGAGGGACCAAGGCATCTTCTTGGCACACGTTCTTCATGGCAGGGACCACGCGGCAGCACCCAGGGAGGTAACTGATGGAAGGAATCGCAGGAAATTCGTCGATGATGAGGGATATTGCACTCAACTCACAGTCACTCAATTGAAATGAAAGAACAGTCACTCGCCCCATGACTAATATCACTCGAGAAAGAATTATTAAAACCCATTTCTCATACCCGGTTGAGGAATCGACAAGGGGGAAATGGTGTAGAAAGGAGTATGCCAGGGTGCACAGTTGATGGTGCATTAGTGCGTCCAACCCGTCTGGCATAGGTGCAAGGAGGAAGGCAAGGGAGCCTTACAGTGCAGTGTACAGAACAGGGTGATGTGTCTTGTGTTGACGGCAAAAACCCATCCCGTGGGTGCATAGGGAAATGGGAACATACCTGACTCCAAGTGTCGTAACGTCCCTCAATCTCACCTCTCGGTAATTGATTGAAGAAACTCCAGTCACACTCAACCCACCCTCTGTCTCACGCTCTGTTTGATAGATACAGAAGGGCAGCCTTTTCCTGAAACCCCTTGATGTAATCCTCACAATCACTTGTGCAAAGATTGTATGCCTTGTGCGCATTTGATGGTGCAACTGTGCATCCCGCCCTGTGCCAGCATACGGTGCGAGAAGGAAGGCAAGGGAGCCTTATGGTGCAGTGCACAGGGACAAATTGTGCTTTGTGCTTTGAGAGGCCCATCCCGTGCGTGCAACACTTCATTCACACTTCTCACCTCTCATTTGATTTGAAGGGAAAAGACTGGTCTCTCGCCCCACCCTCTGTCCCACTCTCTGTTGATAGTTACAGAGGGCAACCATACTCACGTCCCCATCCGGTTAGGATGAAAGCTCACATCACTCAAGGGGTTGTCGATGAAGATCGCGTTATCAATTGTTAAAGAGGCGTACCCAGGGAGGTAGCCATCAAATCAAATATTGTGTTGGATAGGAACATGTCATCTGCTAGAGGACAGTTAGTCACTTTGCAGAAAGACCCATGACACAGCGTACCAAGGGAGGCAGCTTTGGAATTGGATCCTAGGGATATCAATTAATGAATCCACTTTCTGGACTGCTGGGTGTTACCACCTTTTCCACAGCCTGCTTCTCGCCCAAGGGTGTTTATCACCTTTTCTTGGAACGAGGCCTGCTATGACAGGGAATTGCTTCCTTTTCTCTCATAACAGATTTGTTTGTTTGTTTTCTTTTTCTTTTTCTTCTTTGTTTTTTCTCTTTTTTTTTAAAATTTTCCCCTATTCTCGAGGGTGTTTTTTTTTCTTTTCAGTATTGAGCAAGGGAATGGTAGAGAGACCATTTGTCAGAACCCACCTCGCCACTGTCGCTGGTGGAAAATAGAGAATAAGAAATTAAGGCTGGAAGAGGGTTTTGAGGGGACAGAGGGTTGCGTCCACTTCATCAGGAGTGATTGAAGAACAGCTATCAGAAGTAGCATCATAACAAGTACAGTGCCGCACCAACGAGGGAAAGGATCAAGTGTCCGTAATTGTCAAGATCGCCAAGGAGGAAAGTACTTCTTCAGGCGATATCCATTGATCAGAAAGGGATCATCAGAGGCATCCAGGGTCTGTACTTGAACAGAACCATTAGGGTTGACTGCAAGTACCTTATAGGGGCCCATCCACCGCTGTTGGAGCTTGCCAGGAAACTTGCCAAAGCGTGAATCATAGGCTAGGACCAAATCACCTTCTGTGAACTCTTTGTGCTTGATGAAACTGTCATGGTAAGCCTTACGTCGAGCTTGCGTGGCTTCCATGCACTGTAGAGCCATCCTGCGAATTTCGTCCAAACATTCCAAGTGTAGAAGACGGCGTTGCAGTGAATCATCATCCCCCAAACGCTCTTTAATAGCCACTCTCAACGAGGGTAATTCCAGTTCAACAGGAAAAACTGCTTCGGTACCATACACCAATTGGAAAGGTGTTTGTCCCGTTGTTGCTTTATGGGAGGTTCTGTACGCCCAGAGGGCCTCTGTAAGTCGATCATCCCAATCACGACGATGTGCGGCAATCGTCCTTGTCAGAATCGAGCAGAGGATGCGATTGGTGACTTCGACTTGGCCGTTGGCTCTGGGGTAATAGGGAGTGGACTTGCGATGGCGGATCTTATACAATTCTGTCAACTCTTCCATGACTTTGTTGAGGAAATGAGTGCCTCTGTCACTTACCAACTCTAAGGGACTACCAAAACGGGTGATGATATTCTCGTACATGAACAGGGCCACGCTGTTACCATCGTCCCGCTTTAGGGCTTTAGCTTCACACCACTTTGTGACATAATCCGTACATACGAGGATGTATCGGTTCTGTTTCCTTCTGGTAGGAGGATCGATTGGACCTACGAAGTCGATGCCCCACTTCTCAAACGGCTTCAAGGGAAGGATAGGTTGCAGTGGCATGGCACTTGTCTTCGTGGGTTTCCCCATTCTTTGACAAGCATCACAACTTTTACAGTAATCATAGGCATCCTTATGAATGGTAGGCCACCAATAACCTGCTAGCAGAGCCTTCCTGGCTGTAGCTTCTCCTGCAAAGTGACCTCCACATGGCTCGTCGTGGCAAGCCTTCAAAACAATCCCAATCTCATCTCCTGCAACACATCTTCTGAGCGTTTCATCTTTGCCTTTCTTGTACAGTGCACCACCTAGCAGGGTGTAGGGGGCTGATTCTAGCATGAGCTTCTTCCTTTCCCGACTAGAAATACCTGGAGGGTACTGTTGGGTTGCCAGCAGATTGGCAATATCCGCATACCAGGGAGTTACAGTTTCTACCAAGAATAGGGAAGCATCAGGGAGGTCTGGATCATCTCGTTCCTCGTCTGCAGTTTGTGGGATACGCGACAGATGATCAGCCAGGACATGGGAACGACCAGGCTTAGTAATCACCTCAAAGTCGAACTCCTGGAATAAAAGGAGCCATCTCATCATTCGTCCTTTCACATCTGCTTTGTTCATTAAGAAGGACAGGGCCTCATGATCCACATAAAATTTAAAGTGGGTAGATAGGAGGTAATGGCGAAACTTCTCCAGGGCAAACACCATTGCCAAGCACTCCAGCTCTGTCACTGTATAGTTCCGTTCCCTATCAGTGACTTTTCGGCTTGCATAATAGATCGGTTGATCCAGCTTCGAGGAGCCCTTTTGGCAAAGGACTGCGCCTAAGCCTTCAATTGATGCATCAGTGTGTACATGGAACTCTTTCGTCCAATCAGGAGGTTGCAGGATGGGTGCCTCTATCAGACACTGCTTCAGAGTGTGGAAGGCTTTGTCACATTCTTCTGTCCAAGTAAACTCTGCATCTTTCCTCAGGAGCTTGTGCAAGGAGGTTGCCTTTGTTGCAAAGTGAGCTATGAACCTTCTGTAGTAACCCACATGGCCTAGGAATCCCCTCAACTGTTTGAGGTTGGTGGGTGCTGTCAGAGCTGAGATCTTTTCGATCTTTGCAGGGTCTGTTGATATCCCTTGTGCTGAGACAATGTGGCCCAACAAGACTCCAGAAGAGACCCCAAAGATGCATTTGTCGGGGTTAAGGGAAATCCCATACTCCCGGCATCGGTCAAAGCATTGTTCCAAATGTCCCCAGTGTTCACTGATCAAACTATAGACACAGAAGTCATCCAAATATACTTCGATAAAGTCGTGCAGATGATTTTGAAATGCAGCCATCATGACTCGTTGGAAAGTAGCAGGGGCATTGCAGAGCCCAAATGGCATCACTCGGTAAGCGTAGGTCCCCCATTCTGTGGTGAAGGTTGTTTTGGATTGGTCTTCTTCTGCGATTTGGACCTGGTTGTATCCACTGAACCCATCCAGAAGGGAATAAAGCTCATGTCCTGCCACTGTGTCCAACAGTTGGTCTGTGAAAGGGATAGGAAAGTGATCCTTCTTTGTCTTGGAATTAAGCTTTCGAAAATCCACACATATTCGCAATTTGCCATTCTTCTTGGGTACAACCACGATGGGTGAAACCCATTCACTGTTTGCCACTGGATAGATGAACTCAGCTTCCAGAAGCTTCAGCAGCTCCGCTTTCACCAATGTGGAATAATTCGGGTTCATTCGCCTCTGTCGTTGCCGTACTGGCTTGGCATCAGGCTCCAAATCAATATGATGTTGACATATTGTGGGATCAATCCCCTTTAGGTCGTTGTAAGACCATGCAAACACGTCCAAATTTTCTTTCAACAAGTTGTACAAAGTTAACAACTCCTCTTCTGGGAGACTGCTACCCACCTTCAAGTGGCGTTCAGTGCCTTCTGCATCCACAAAAGTTAACTGCCTTTCACCTTCTACTTCACAGATGAAGGTCCCGCGGACTGCTTCTGGGTACAGATCCGACTCCTTCAAGGGAGTGGTATCCTCTTCGGATGTCCCACTAGAACCAACTTCTTCTTTTGGTGGAGACTTAGGTTGCTCCTTAAGACGTTGGAATGGGATAAGAGCCATTTCGGGTTTGGTTTCAAAATTAATTACCTCATGGCTTGAAGACTCATCTTCTGATGATGACACATCCAGGAACGTCACATAACAGGGACCCTCTGATGCTTGTTGGGTTGGTGGGATTGGTGGTTGTTGGCACGGTGCATCATCATCATCTTTCTTTGGCAAGGATGGGTTAGGACGGCAGGAGCCACTACTGAAAGACGGCTTGTTCTTCTTTATCCATTTCTTATAATGGTTTTGCATATGAGAAGATCCATTTACCAGACCAAATGGTACCATTGCCATTCTGTCCCATAGCATGAGCTCATCGGCTTCTGATGCTTCTGGAACTTCTTCCCCAATTGTATCCTCTTCAGGTGGAATAGACCCTTCCATTTTACTTTCATAATCTTCTTCGTCCATATCATATCCATCCTCTTCTGTCTCTGTCTCTGTCTCTGCTTCTGCTTCTGCTTCTGTCTCTGCTTCTGTCTCTGCTTCTATCTCTGCTTCTGTAGGAGCTCTGTAACAGAAGAACAGATTCTCTGTTTCCTCTCCTGCCTCTGTCTCTGGCTCTGCTGTGGCCATATAACAGGAAGAGCAGTACATCCATGCTTCTATCTCACTGTCAGAAGTGATTTCAGAAGTCATTCCCAATTCAGGCAGGAAGTATTCACCCATTGATAATGGCTTTGCATCCTTTGGAAGTCGGCTTACTGTATCCACTGTTAAGGAATGTGCCACTGTTTTCTTAGGAAGGATTTGTTTGACAGCATCTTCGTCTGCTGATGTTCCATCCGTAACCTCATTAGGGGAGTCAGAAGATAATTCCAAGGAGGTGGATCCATGTCCTTTTTGAGAACCATACAGTTTCAGCACCACTTTGTTGGATCCTCTGCCCAAGGTCAAAGTTCCTTTAAACCAATCCGTCCTTGCTCGGGCTTCAAAAAGCCATGGTCTGCCTAGTAACAGAGGATAGGATGTGCCATAAGAGTTTGGCTTCACCACTAAATAGGTTAGCCAATAATCTTTTCCCGCCACTGTAGTCTTCACATATGGAAGAATGCCCAGAGGCTTGATTCTGCTCTGATCCGCCAGTCTGATGAGCCATTGGGTTGGTTGCACACCTTGTAGGCCTAGATCCTTCATTGTCACATCCGTCATAATGTTTACTGATGAACCTCCATCAATCAGTGCATTTGCAATGAAGCAGCCTTCTATCCATATGCCAGTCTCTGGAGTACCCGGATCTAGGAAAGCATTAGCCACATCCACTTCTTTTACAGGCTCTGGAGCCTTGTTGGACTTTGTTGCTGTTGAGGGAGCAATCCTTAAACCACGTCTTCTTGTCAGTATACTTTTGAACCTTTTCCGGCAACTGGGAGACAACATCAATAGTTGTCGGAATGTAAGGTTTGGTTTAAAGGTATCTAGATCTCTAACCAGATCGTATTCCTTAATAGGATCCACTGGCTTCTCTAATCGGTTAGGGAATGGGGCAACACCCATTTTCATTTTCCCTCTTTCTTCCAACAGAGGCATTACAGGAGCTTCTTCTGCCACTTGTGGCACTTCCTCCTCTTCTGTATCCTGGACCTCTGGTCCTGTCTCTGTAACTCTCTGTGGCACTGTAGGGCTCTGTACGGCACTGTTAGGCTCTATTTTGTTCTGTTCTTCTGGTGGAAGATTGAACTTCACTGTTCTGGCAGGAGGGTTATTTTCTTTCTGGATAGGTGATTCCTTCTGCTTTGCACGTGTGATGGCAGCAACTTCCAATTCTACCAAATTGGAGGTAGGCTCTTGGGCCTTGGACGGACTATCAGTAACACTGTTTTTCACTGGGGCTGGGCTTGGACAGTCTTTTGCAGTGTGGCCTTCTCCTTTGCATCGACTGCATAAGGGCTTGTAGTCCACTGACCTTCGAGGATTTGGACAATTTGGTGAGATGTGTCCCTTTTCTCCGCATCTGTAACACTCCACTTCTGATCTCTGACCACCGCCAAACTGTCTTCCTCTATAACTTTGAGAAGGAAATCTTCTGGGTCCGAAATTAGGACCAAACTCTCTAGGCTTGGGTCCAATATCTTGTGTTGTCATTTTGGATTCCAGCAAGTTAAATCTTGCGTCTTCTTCCTTTCTTCTCCTATCATGCATCTCCTTCAGGGAGCAAATGTCCTCTGTATGGTTCTTCCGCAAACAGTAGGAACAGAAGGCTCCAGGGATGGTTGGTTTCCGTGTACATTCAGTGGCTAAATGGCCTGCTTGATGACACTTACCACACCAAGTATTTGACCGCATCACATCTCTTCCTGCTCCTGCAACGTTGGATATGCTCGCTGTGTTCACTTTCAGCGTCTGTAGTTGCTCTGTAATCACATCCATCAACTCCTTTTTGATGTTTGCAACTGAGTTGGATAAATAATCCTTCAAGCTTTCTCCTCCGGACGTACTGGTAGGAGGGTTTTGAGAAGTTTCTGTAATCACTGCATAAACTGGTTGGGCTGGTACAGAGGGGTCTCTATTCTGGTTCTGATTCAATGCTCCTGTTTGAACTGTTGGCTGTTGACTCCAGTTGGTAGGGTTCCACTGTTGCTGTTGATTTGGCATTGAGGAAATTGGTTGGGGCCATTGTTGTTGTGGTTGAGCCATCATTTGAGGCATGGATTGTGGCCACTGTGGATTTGGTGCACTGTACTGTGATACCGAGGGCATCTGTTGGTAGGGATAGGGAACAGTCCCTGGAACTGCATTTGGTGGGTACATCATTCCTGGCACCAGAGGAGGTAGGACTCCTCTTCCTGTATTCATTGCTAATCTAGCTTCCACTTCATCGTACAGTCTTGCACCTTCTGTTGCAGCTTGTAGTGTAGCTGGTCTTTGTAGCTCCACAAACTTACGGACTTCTGGTTGTAATCCTCTGAGAAACACTCCCTTCTGAATGCCATCATCTAGATTATGGTTAGTCCATCTCTTTAGGATGGATTCCATTCGTAAGACATAGGCTTCCACTCTTTCTCCAGAGGACTGACTTAGGTTCATAAATTCCTCTCTCATCCGCTCTTCAAAACCTTCACGCCTGAATTTAGTGAGGAAGGCCAACTTCAGGTCGTCCCATGTGCCAAAAGTTCCTGCTGCTTGTCTCTCATACCACTGAAACGCCGGGCCCTTGAAAGTGGCGGGGAATATTGCTAACCAATGCTCAGGGGTTCTGGCATTGTTAGCCACACATGCTACCATAAACTCTGCTACATGAAGATCGGGGTCTTCATTGTACTCTCCCTTAAAAACTGGCAATGGGACTACATTTGCTGGTCTGTCATCAATATTTCCAGGACGGATCTGGCTTGGAAGTGGACCTCCAGCAGGAGGAGGAAGGGCTTGCTGTGCCATTGGGACTTCTGTAAAGAGTTTCGCAAGGGCGTCAAAGGCGGCTTCTGCTGCGAGCTCGCTCTCGGCTCTAATTCTTGCTTTCTCTCTTCTTACGTACCTCTGGACTCGTTCTAACGCTTGCCTTTTTATTGCGTCATTCATCAGGGGGTTGACTCCACTATGTTGTTAGTGCTCCACAGAGGGTTAACAGAAGGCTTCAGTCTCTGGAGGACTCTCTTGCCAACATTTTGTCTACTTCTTTCCTCTCAACGTCCCTAAATTCTGCTTTCATGCCACTGCACAGAGGAAGGTATTCGGTTCTAAAGGTGTCAAAATGCATACGTCTGAGCATTGTGGTGGTGCCATCATCATAGTAATGCCAGCTTCTGATGGTTTCAATAGTGTATGTTGTGAAAAACACTCTGTCTACCAACTTCCAGTGGGTTGCTAATTGAACAAACAGAAGATTATCAGTACACCAAGCATCCCATGTATCTTGCTGTTGAGCGTCCACGAACAAATTCCAACTCTTTTCCTTCTTGTCCCTGTGAACCTCTACAGACCAAGACTCCTGTAGCTTCTTCACAATCTCCCACTTGATGTTGTCTGGAAACTTCTCAATGAATGCCAAATCTTCCATGGATGGTCATTCTCTCTGTTTCTGCTCTTCAGTTTGTTCCCAAACAGTTTACCACCAAGATGCAAGTTTCTGCTGCTTCAATAGGAAGAGGAAACTGTCCACCACATAGAGCATGCATCATGATGGTGATGTGTTTCCGCCATTGTGGGATGAACTTCTTATGGAAAGTGGCTTTGATTATGAGGAATTCCAATTCTTCAGTAGAAGAAGGAACTTTACAAACATCCATTGAATTCTTCTCTTCTTGGCAATGCCATTTCCTTCATTTTCAACCTCTTTTGGTGCTTGTTGATGGCAAGTTTCCCCGGCTGCGCACCAAAAACATGGAGCCCCGAGAGGAACACCAAGGAAAAGGGAATTCTCTTGCAAGAAAATCTATCTTGTAACATCAACAAGCTTGTTTATCATGTTTCATATGATCACAATGAAGAAAAGAACACCAGGCACAACAAATCTTCATGCAGCATCATGTAAATCTCCCACGGTTTTTAATAGAATCAACCATATTCTTCAACATCTTCACAAAATCCATCAATAGAACAAAGAAAACAAAGAAGGACACCATCTTTGAATGGAAATACATCACATAGTATTCATCTTCAATGTCTTCATAGTCTTCTCTCTCAATCTCTCATATACAATCACTCTGTTTCAGTAGAATTGGCTATCTCTGACTCTCTCTCACACACTCCATCAATAATACATCATATCCTCACTACAATCTCTCAAAATTACCCTCAATAATCACTCTTAGGTCGTGGATACCCCTCCCAAGAGGTATGTCTGATATGAAAGGTCACCAGAGCCACTACAGTGTCTCTTCATAGCTCACTACTGTCACTTCACTCTAGTCTTCTCTTGAGTCTTCAACAGCTACTTCTTCCACTTCTTTCAGCTCTTTTGCACTTGTATTCCCCTCTTTCCAAGGCTAGAAAACTTTCCCCAAAGTCACACATACATTCCACAGAACACTTACAGAACAGTCTACAGAACAGTACCAGAACAGTTACAGTACAGAACCAGAACAGAAACAGAAGCTCTACAGAAGACCTACAGAAGGTTACAGAAGGTCATCAAAACCTCATAACTCACTCTCAAACCATTCAAAACTCTCACAAACCATTCACTAAGCTTTCACAATATCTCAATCTTCATCAATCTATACTCCATCCCTCCTTACAGAAGACAATCAGAACAAAACAGACCAAAACAGAACAAGATAGAAGGTATACAGAACCATTCAGAACCTATCAGAACATCACAGAACCATCAACAAACATCATGATCTTCCAAAACACAATCAATATCATCCAAAACCCTCTCAAAACACTTCCTAATCAATCAATCATCCCTTAAAATCAACCATTCAGCTCTCAAAAACAACAAAAATCAGCCAAAAAACAAGTCATTTCAACACTCAACAGCCACATTGCAAGCTGCAACAGAAGGTGCAAGACTGTACGATGAAGTGGAAGCTAGATTGGCGATGAATCCAGGAAGAGGAGTCTTATCTCCTCTAATGCCAGGAATGATGTACCCACCAAATGCAGTCCTAGGGACAGTCCCCTAGCCCTACCAACAGATGCCCCCAGTATCACAGTACAGTGCACCAAATCCATAGTGGCCACAATCAATACATCAAATGATGGTTCAACCACAACAACAATGGTCCCAACCAATTTTCCCAATGCCAAATCAACAGCAACAGTGGAATCCTACCAACTGGAGCCAACAGCCAACAGTTCAAACAGGAGCTCTGAATCAGAATCAGAACAGAGACCCCTCTGTGCTAGCCCAACCTGTTTATGCAGTGATTACAGAGACTCCTCAAAACCCTACTGCCAGTACCTCAGGAGGAGAAAGCTTGAAGGATTACTTATCCAACTCAGTTGCAAATATCAAAAAGGAGTTGATGGATGTGATTACAGAGCAGCTACAGATGCTGAAAGTGAATACCGCTAGCATATCCAATGTGGCAGGAGCACGAAGAGATGTGATGCGGTCAAATACTTGGTGTGGTAAGTGTCATCAAGTAGGCCATTTAGCCATTGAATGTACACGAAAACCAACCATCCCTGGAGCTTTATGTTCCTACCGTTTGCGGAAGAACCATACAGAGGATATTAGCTCTCTGAAGGAGATGCATGATAGGAGAAGAAAGGAAGAAGATGCAAGATTCAACTTGTTGGAATCCAAAATGACAACACAGGATATTGGACCCAAGCCTAGAGAGTTTGGTCCTAATTTCGGTCCAAGAAGGTTTCCCTCTCAAAGTTACAAAGGAAGACAGTCTGGCAGTGGTTAGAGATTAGAAGTGGAGTGTTACAAATGCGGAGAAAAGGGACACATTTCACCAAATTGTCCAAATCCTAGAAGGTCAGTGGATTATAAGCCCTTATGTAGTCGATGCAAAGGAGAAGGCCACACTGCAAAAGACTGTCCAAGTCCAGCCCCAGTGAAAAACAGTGCTACTGATAATCCAGCCAAGGCTTAAGAGCCTACCTCCAATTTAGTGGATTTGGAAGTTGCTGCCATCATGCGTGCAAAGAAGAAGGAACCACCTATCTAGAAAGAAAATAATCCTCCTGCCAGAACAGTAAAGTTCAATCTTCCACCAGAAGAACAGAACAGAACAGAGCCTGACAGTGCCGTACAGAGCACTACAGTGCCACAGAGAGTCACAGAGACAAGACTAGAGATCCAGGAGATAGAAGAGGAGGAAGTGCCACAAGTGGCAAAAGAAGTTCCCCTAATGCCCCTGTTGGAAGAAAAAAGGAAAATGAAAATGGGTGTTGCCCCATTCCCTAACCGATTAGAGAAGCTAGTGGATCCTATTAAGGAATACGATCTGGTCAGAGATCTAGATACCTTTAAACCAAACCTCACATTCCGACAATTATTGATGTTGTCTCCCAGTTGTCGAAAAAGGTTCAAAAGTATACTAACAAGAAGACGTGAATTAAGGATTGCTCCCTCAATAGCAACAAAGTCCAACAAAGCTTCAGAGCCTATAAAAGAAGTGAATGTGGCTAATGCCTTCCTAGATCCGGGTACCCCAGAGACTGGCATGTGGATAGAAGGCTGCTTCATTGCAAATGCAATGATTGATGATGGTTCATCAGTGAACATTATGACGGATGTGACAATGAAGGATCTAGGCCTACAAGGTGTGCAACCAACCCAATGGCTCATCAGACTGGCGGATCAGAGCAGAATCAAGCCTTTGGGCCTTCTTCCATATGTGAAGACTACAGTGGCTGGAAAAGATTATTGGCTAACCTATCTGGTGGTGAAGCCAAACTCTTATGGTACATCCTACCCTCTGTTACTGGGTAGACCATGGCTTTTTGAAGCCAGAGCAAGGATGGATTGGTTCAAAGGAAGACCTTGGGTAGAGGACCCAATAAAGTGGTGCTGAAGCTATATGGTGCTCAAAAAGGACATGGATCCACCTCCTTGGAATTATCTTCTGACTCCCCTAATGAGGCTACAGATGGAACATCAGCAGGACAAAGATGCTATCAAACAGATTCTTCCCAAGAAAACAGTGGCATGTTCCTTAACAATGGATACTGTAAGCCGACTCCCAAAAGATGCAAAGCCATTATCAATGGGTGAATACTTCCTGCCTGAACCAGGAATGATTTCTGAAATCACCTCTGACAGTGAGATAGAAGCATGGATATACTACTCTCCCTGTTACATGGCCACAGCAGAGTCAGAGACAGAAGCAAAAGATGAAACAGAGAACATGTTCTTCTCTTACAGAGCTCCTACAGAGACAAAGACAGAGACAGAGACAGAGACAGAGACAGAGCTAGAGACAGAGACAGGAGAGGAAGGAAATGATATTGAAGAAGACAGTTATGAAAGCGAGATGGAAGAGTCTATCCCACCCGAGAGGATACATATGAAGAAGAAGTTCCAGAAGCATTAGAAGCAGACAAGCTCATGCTCTGGGACAGAATGGCGATGGTACCATTTGGTCTGGTAAATGGATATTCTCATATGCAAAATCTTTATAAGAAATGGGTTAAGAAGACTAAGTCGTCTTTCAGCAGTGGCTCATGCCGCCCTCACCCACCTTTGCCAAGAAAAGATGATGATGATGCACCGTGCCAACAAGCACCAGTCTCATGATTCCAACAGGCTTCAGAGGGTCCCTGTTATGTGATGTTCCTGGACGTTTCATCAGAAGATGAGTCTTCAAGCCAAGAGGTAATTAATCGTGAAACCAAACCCGAAACGGCTCTAATCCCATTTCAACATCTCAAGGAGCAAACTAAGTCTCCACCAAAAGAAGAAGTTGGGTCTAGTGGGACATCAGAAGAGGACACCACTTCCTTGAAGGAGTTGGATCTGTATCCAGAAGCAGTCCGCAGGACCTTCATCCGTGAAGTAGAAGGTGAAAGGCAGTTAAATTTTGTGGATGGAGATGGCACTGAGTGCCACTTGAAGGTGGGTAGCAGCCTACCAGAAGAGGAGTTATCAACTTCGTACAACTTGTTGAAAGAGAATTTGGACGTGTTTGTGTGGTCCTACAAAGACCTAAAGGGGATTGATCCCACAATATCTCAGCATCATATTGACTTGGAGCCTGATGCCAAGCCAGTACGGCAACGACAAAGGCGAGTGAACTAGAATTATTCCACATTGGTGAAAGCAGAGCTACTAAAGCTTCTGGAAGCCGAGTTCATCTATCCAGTGGCAAATAGTGAATGGGTTTCACCCATCGTGGTGGTACCCAAGAAGAATGGCAAGCTTCGTATATTGTGGATTTGTGCAAGTTGAATTCCAAGACGAAGAAGGATCAATTTTCAATTCCTTTCACAGACCAACCGTTGGACACAGTGGCAGGACATGAGCTTTATTCCCTTCTGGATGGGTTCAGTGGATACAACCAAGTGCAAGCAGAAGAAGACCAATCCAAAACAACCTTCACCACAGAATGGGGGCCCTACGCTTACAGAGTGATGCCATTTGGGCTCTGCAATGCACCTGCTACTTTCCAGCGAGTCATGATGGCCACATTCCAAAATCATCTGCATGACTTTATTGAGGTATATTTGGATGACTTCTGTGTCTATAGTTTGATCCGTGAACACTAGGGACATTTGGAACAATGCTTTGATCGATGCCGGAAGTATGGGATTTCCCTCAACCCCGACAAATGCATCTTCGGGGTCTCTTCTAGAGTTCTGTTGGGCCACATTGTCTCTGCACAAGGGATATCAATAGACCCTACAAAGATCGAAAAGATCGCAGCTCTGACAGCACCCACCAACCTCAAACAGTTGAGGGGATTCCTAGGCCATGTGGGTTACTACAGAACGTTCATAGCCCATTTTGCAACAAAGGCAACCTCCTTGCATAAGCTTCTGAGGAAAGATGAGAGTTTGTTTGGACGGAAGAATGTGACAAAGCCTTCAACACTCTGAAGCAGTGTCTGATTGAGGCACCCATTCTGCAGCCTCCTAATTGGACAAAGGAGTTCCATGTACACATTGATGCATCAATTGAAGGCTTAGGCACAGTTCTCTGCCAGAAGGGCTCCTCAAAGCTGGATCAACCCATCTATTACGCAAGCCAAAAAGTCATTGATAGGGAACGGAACTACACAGTGATGGAGCTGGAGTGCTTGGCAATGGTGTTTGCCCTAGAGAAGTTTCGCCACTACCTATTGTCTATCCACTTTAAATTTTATGTGGATCATGAGGCCATGTCCTTCTTGATGAACAAAGCAGACGTGAAAGGACGAATGATGAGATGGCTCCTTCTATTTCAGGAGTTCGACTTTGAGGTAATTACCAAACTTGGTCGTTCCCATATTCTGGCTGATCATCTGTCACATATCCCACAAACTACAGACGAGGAGCAGGATGATCCAGACCTCCCTGATGCTTCCCTATTCCTGGTAGAAACTGTAACTCCCTGGTATGCAGACATTGTCAATCTGCTGGCAACCCAACAATACCCTCCTGGTATCTCTAGTCAGGAAAGAAAGAAGCTTATGTTAGAATTAGCCCCCTACACCCTGCTAGGTGGCGCACTATACAAGAAAGGCAAAAATGAAGTGCTCAGAAGATGTGTTGTAGGAGATGAGATTGGGATTGTTCTGAAGGCTTGCCATGACGAGCCATGTGGGGGCCACTTTGCAGGAGAAGTCACAGCCAGGAAGGCTCTGCTAGTAGGATACTGGTGGCCTACCATTCACAAGGAGGCTTATGATTACTGTAAAAGATGTGATGCTTGTCAGAGGATGGGGAAACCCACCAAAACAAGTGCCATGCCACTGCAACCTATCCTTCCCTTGAAGCCTTTTGAGAAGTGAGGCATCGACTTCGTAGGCCCGATCAATCCTCCCACCAAACGGAAACAGAACAATTACATCTTGGTATGTACGGATTATGTCACAAAGTGGTGTGAAGCTAAAGCCCTAAAGCGGGACGATGGTAACAGTGTGGCCCTGTTCATGTATGAGAATATCATCACCCGTTTTGGCAGTCCCCTAGAGCTGGTAAGTGACAGAGACACTCATTTCATTAATAAAGTCATGGAAGAGTTGACAGAGCTGTATAAGATCTGCCATCGCAAGTCCACTCCTTATTACCCCAGAGCCAATGGCCAAGTCGAAGTCACCAATCGCATCCTCTACTCGATTCTGACAAGAATAATTGTCGCACATTGTCGTGATTGGGACGATCGACTTACAGAGGCCTTCTGGGCGTACAGAACCTCCCATAAAGCAGCAACAGGACAGACACCCTTTCAGCTGGTGTATGGTACAAAAGCTATTTTCCCTGTTGAACTGGAATTTCCCTCTTTGAGAGTGGCTATCAAAGAGCGTTTGGGGGACGATGATTCACTGCAACGCCGTCTCTTGCACCTGGAATGTTTGGACGAAACTCGCAGAATGGCTCTACAATGCATGGAAGCCACGCAAGCTCGACACAAAGGCTTACCATGACAACTTCATCAAGCACAAGGAGTTCAGAGAAGGTGATTTGGTCCTAGCCTATGATTCACGATTTGGCAAGCTTCAACAGCGGTGGATGGGCCCATATAAGGTACTTGCTGTCAACCCTAATGGCTCTGTCCAAGTGCAGACCATTGATGCCTCTGATGATCCCTTCCTGATCAATGGATATCACCTGAAGAAGTACTTGCCTCCTTGGAGATCTTGACAATCACGGTCACCTGATCCTTTCCCCCGTTGGCATGGCACTGTAACTCTTATAATGCTACTTCTAATAGCTGTTCTCCAGCCACTCTTGATGAAGTGGATGCAACTCTCTGTCCCCTCAACCCCATCTTCCAGCCCTGATCTCTTATCCTCTATTTTCCATCAGCGACAGTGGCGAGGTGGGTTCTGACAAATGGTATTTCCACCATTCCCTTGCTTAATTCGAAACGAAAGAAGAAAAAAGAAAAAAAAAGAAAAAATATATACATATCGGTCATGGGAGAAAATGACTTCGGTCCTTGTCATGCCGACCTATTCTTCGAGAAAAGTGGAGACACCCTCGGGAATAGGATTAAAAAAAAAACAACAACAACAACAAAACAAGAAAAAAAAACAAAAAAAAAAACCAAACTGTTATGGGAGAAAAGAAAGCAATTCCCTGTCATAGCAGGCCTCGTTCCAAGAAAAGGTGTTTAACACCCTTCGGCGGGAAGCTGGATGTGGAAAAGGTGGCAATACCCAGCAGTCTAGAAAGTGGATTCATCAATTGATATCCCCATGATCCAGTTTCGACGCTACCTCCCTTGGTATGCTGTGTCCTGGGTCTTTCTGCAAGAGCGTCTAACTGTCCTCTAGCAGACGACATGTCCTATGTAACACAACGTTCGATCTGATGGTTGCCTCCCTGGGTATGCCTCTTCAAGAACAGACACAGCGATCTTCATCGACAAACAATCGAGTGACGCAAGCTTTCATCCTAACCGGATGGGAAAGTGAGTATGGGTTGCCCTCTGTAACTATCAATAGAGTGTGAGACAGAGGGTGGGGCGAGTGACCAGTCTTTTCTCTTCAAATCAAATGAGAGGTGAGAAGTGTGAATGAAGTGTTGCATGCACAAGATGGGCCTCTCAACGCACAAAGCACAATCTGTTTCTGTGCACTGCACTATAAGGCTCCCTGGCCTTCCTTCTCGCACTGTATGCCGGCACAGAGTGGGATGCACAGTTACACCATCAAATGCGCACAAGGCATACAACCTTTGCACAAGTGATCATGAGGATAACATCAATGGGTTTCAGGAAAGGGCTGCCCTCCTATATCTATCAACAGAGCGTGAGACAAAGGGTGGGCTGAGTGTGACTGGAGTTTTTTCAATCAATTACCGAGAGGTGAGATTGAGGGACGTTACAACACTTGGAGTTAGGTATGTTCCTATTTCCCTATGCACCCACGGGGTGGGTCTCTGCCATCAGCACATGACATGTCACCCTATTCTGTACACTGCACTGTAAGGCTCCCTTCCCTTCCTCCTTGCACTTATGCGAGATGGGTTGGACGCACTGATGCACCATCAACTGTGGACCCTGGCATACTCCCTCTGCACCATTCCCCTGTCGATTTCTAAACTGGGTACGAGATATGGGTTTCAATCATTCTTCCTCGAGTGATATTAGTCCTGGGGTGAGTGACTGTTCTTTCATTCCATATGAGTGATTGTGAGTTGAGTGTAACATCCCTTGCCATCGACGAATTTCCTGTGATTCCTTCAACCAGCTACCTCCCTGGGTGATGCTGCGTGGTCCTTGCCATGAAGGATGTGTGGTGTGAAGATACCTTGGTACCTCCTGCAAAAGCCGACAACAACACAGGACGTGCCATCGATAGTCAACCTTGATTCTCGACAACATGGGCCAAGTTTTTCTAACCCTACACCTTTTGTTTCTCAATGACGTTCATGTTTTAAGTGTGGGGACGTTAGTAGTTGGTCTGTTGTGTGGTATTAGGTCTCTGTTGCTTGGTTAACCTTGTCCATTAAGGTCTTAAGTGTGGGGACGCATCCCTGCGCGTCTACATTGCATACCCCTCTACATATGTCTCAACCTGCTAATGCCTCTATGCCATGCCTTGCTTTTACCCTAATAGAGTCCCTTCCCACCCACCCGTCCATTTTTCACCCACCCTCGGGGCTGTTTCCTTATAGTTTTCCTTCATTCCCTAATTTTGCGGTCCTGCCATGTGAATGTACCCTACGTTCAGCGAACTTCCAATCTAGCTTTACAACCCTATTCCTCGCTTTGAACTGACCATTTTTCCTTTTTACCCACCCCTGTTCCGGTGCCCGGTTCCCGAGTTATTAATTTTTGAAGCATTTTGCGCACATTAGCCGATTTTTCCATGTGAACGTGCTTTGCTTGCTTTGGAACCATGATCTGACATTATAGCCCTAACAACAACTTTCTCTCTGACATTTTTCCTTTTTACTCCGTGTCATTTCGATGCACGGTTTGTCCAATATTAATTTTTGCGGTTTCAAAACTTTCTCGTGCGTCTTTTTGACATTTTTCCATGTGAACCTGCCCTATTTGCATCAGAATTCCAACTTGATTTGACAGCTGTGTCCCTCGTGCCTTCTCCCACCTTTTTCCTTTTACCTCCACCCTCTTTCGCCTTCTGGATTATTAATTATTAATTTTTAAATGTGTTTTTGGGTGTATTTTTGGTGTTTTTCGCATGTGAACCCCTTCGACTTTAGCTGGAACTGTGTTTTGACATGATAACCCTGTGCCCCCCTTCTTGTGGACATTTTTCCTTTTTACTACATGTCATTCCGGTCAGCGGTCCGTCCAATATTAATTTCCGATTCCATTTTCAAGTCTTTTTTTGAGTTTTTTCCATGTGAATGCATCTTCTCTCAATCGGAACTATGTTTTGATGTGATAGGATTGTCGGGCACGTCCTTCTGCACATTTTTCCTTTTTCCTGCACCTCGTTCTGAGGCACGGATCTTTTGATATTAATTTTTGTTTGCGTTTTTCGACCCCTTTTTTACATTTTTTTCATGTGAATGCCCTATCTTTCCCCCGGAACCCCCGTTGCGCTTTTTCCCTGTCTTTCCCCTGCCGTCTTGCCCACTTTTTGTTTTTACAACATTTTGTTTTGATGATCGGATTGGGAGATATTCATTTTTCTTTATTTTTTTCGTGTTTTCACGCAACTCGTCCCACATGTGAACGCACCCGTTTTCAATTTCCCGCGCCTCCACGTGCCCCGGTCGCGTCCGCGTGACCCGTACCGCCATCCCGGCACTATTTTGATCCCGTCACGGCAAATTTTTTTACCCCGCCCCGCGCACGCGCGCGGGACGAGGGTGCGCCTTTCTTTTATGGCCCGCCCATCCCATTCTTCCCCATGGGCACCCCTATCCCCTACCCTTCCCCCCTATGGGCACCCCGCCCATTCCCACCCCTTGGGCATTCCCCCCTACGGGCCCCCGCCCATTCCCCTCTAGGCACCCCCCCACCCCCCCCCCCCCCCCCCCCCCCCCCCCTCACCCTTTCCACCCCACCCCCCAGGCACCCTCCTCTATCCCCCCCACCCTTCTCTCTCCACGACCCTTCCCCCCTCAGCCACCTCTCTCCTTCTCCCCTCCCTGCGTGCCTTCCCCCCTCCATCTCCTTCACCTCCCTCTCCCTCTTCTCCTCCCTCCCTCCTCTCCCGCCCTCCTGCCTCTTGCATGCCCACCCCCTCCTCGTGGGCCCTCCTCTCCACCACACTCCTCTTGTCGCGCCTCCTCCCCACCACGACGCCCTGCCCCATCCTCGGCCCCTCTACCCTTGCCCCCACAGGCTTGCCTACTGCGCCCTGTACGCCTCTGGTGCCCGCCGAACGCCCGCCGTCTCCGCCTCTAACGGCCCGCTGCCCCGCCCTGTGTCAGCCGTGACGCTGGGTGCCCCGCCCTATGGTCGCCGTCTTCGCCATTGTGCCGCCGTGGACCCCTCTGTCCCCGCTGCCACATGGAGCTCTGATGCCGCCCGTGCCCTGCCCCCTCCCTGCTGCCACCTGTGGTCCTCTGCCCCGCCCGTTGGGCCTCTTGCCGCCCTGTCCTCCACATGCCCACCACATTCCACCTACCTAAGCCCCCCTTCCCCCCCACAGTCACACCACACACACCCAACCTCCCTCCCCGCCCCCCTTCCCCCCCCACAGGCACACGACACACACCACACCCCCCCACCCCCTTCTCAAACACTGTTCACACCCCGCAGAACCACAGAACCCCTTCTCAAACACTGTTCACACCCCGCAGAACCACAGAACCCCTTCTCAAACACTGTTCACACCTTGCAGAACCGCAGAACCCCTTCTCAAACAATGTTCACACCCCGCAGACAACCACTTAACCCCCCATAAGTCCCCCCTTCCACCCACCGAAACCAGCAGCACCCATAGACATTCAAGAACCACGTAGAAACCTGCAGGCACCTTTTCTCAGCCCTTGACACACGAGCGCGTGGCTATTCATGTGAGTGTGTTCATGCTTGTTCGTGTTCGTGTGTGGGAGACCGTTTGCGGATGTTCACACGCGGGGACGCGCGTTAGCTGGTCCGTGAGGTGGTGTGTAGCCGGCTGTTCACACGTAGCTAACACGCAGTCTATTCCTGGGTATATTCTCTGATTTTTAATTCCAAAACTTGCAAACCTTCAAAATACATTGAAAAATTACACAAAAATCATTAAAAAACACGGTGGGGGTGGTGGGTTTAGGTGGGTGGGAATGGTGGGTTGGTGTGCTTGGGGGAAAGGGTGGAAAGGGTGAGGGGGGGGGGGGGGGTGCCTAGAGGGGAATGGGCGGGGGTCCATCGGGGGGAATGCCCAGGGGTGCGAATGGGCGGGGTGCCCATAGGGGGGAAGGGTAGGGGATAGGGGTGCCCATGGGGAAGAATGGGATGGGCGGGCCATAAAAGAAAGGCATACCCCCGTCCCGCAAAAAACGGATCAAAAAACGCAAACGAAAATTAATATTGAAACATCCGTGCCTCGGAACGAGGTGCGGGAAAAAGGAAACATTCGCAGAAGGACGTGCCCGACAATCCTATCACATCAAAACATAGTTCCGAGTGAGAGAAGACGCGTTCACATGGGAAAAACCCAAAAAACATACCTGAAAATGGAATCGGAAATTAATATTGGACGAACCGCTGGCCGGAATGACATGTAGTAAAAAGGAAAAATGTCTGCAAGAAGGGGGGCACAGGGTTGTCATGTCAAAACGCAGTTCTAGCTTAAGTCAAAGGGGTTCACATGCGAAAAACACCAAAATAACACCCGAAAACACATTTAAAAATTAATAATTAGAAATCCAGAAGGCGAAAGAGGGTGGAGGAAAAAGGAAAAAGGTGGGGGAAGGCAGGGGGGACACAGCTGTCAAATCAAATTGGAATTCCGATGCAAACAGGGCAGGTTCACATGGAAAATGGTCAAAAAGATGCACGAGAAAGTCTCGAAAAACCGCAAAAATTAATATTGGTCAAACCGTGCATCGAAATGACACAAAGTAAAAAGGAAAAATGTTAGGGAGAAAGTGGTTGTCAGGGCTATGACATCAGATCACAGTTTCGAAGCAAGCAAGATGCATTCACATGGAAAACTGGCAAATGTGCGCAAAATGCGTCAAAAATTAATAACTCAAAAATTGTGCACCGGAACAGGGGTGGGTAAAAAGGAAAAATGGTCAGTTCAAAGGGAGGAACAGGGTGAGAAGATTGGATGTGGATTTCGGTGAACGTAGGGTACGTTCACATGGCAGGACCACAAAATCAGGAAAAGAAGGAAAACTGCAAGGGAACATCCCCAAGGGTGGGTGAAAAATGAACGAGTGGGTAGGAAGGAACCCCATTAGGGTAAAAGCAAGGCATGACATAGAGGCATTAGCAGGTTGAGACATATGCAGAGGGGTATGCAATGTAGACGCGCAGGGACACGTCCCCACACTTAAGACCTTAACAGACAGGGTTAACCGAGCAACATGGATCTAGGACCACGCAATAGACCATCCACTTATGTCCCCACACTTAAAAAATGATTATCACTTAGAAACAAAAGGTGTAGGGTTAGAAAAACTTAGCCCATATGGTAGAGAATCAAGATTGATTGTCGATGGCACGTCCATTGTCGTTGTTGGCTGCAGGAGGTACCAAGGCATCTTTACAGCACACGTCCTTCATGGCAGGGACCACGCGGCAGCACTCAGGGAGGTATCTGGTTGAAGGAATCACAAGAAATTCACCGAGGACGAGGAATGTTGCACTCAACTCACAGTCACTCATATGGAATGAAAGAACAGTCACTCGCCCCATGACTAATATCACTCGAGGAATAATGATTGAAACCCATATCTCATACCCGGTTTAGAAATCGACAAGGGAATGGTGCAGAAGGAGTATGCCAGGGTGCACAGTTGATGGTGCATTAGTGCGTCCAACCCTTCTAGCATAAGTGCAAGGGGGAAGGCAAGGGAGCCTTACAATGCAGTGTACAGAACAGGGTGACGTGTCCTGTGCTGATGGCAGAGACCCACCCCGTGGGTGCATAGGGAAACGGGAACATACCTGACTCCAAGTGTCCTAATGTTCCTCAATCTCACCTCTTAGTAATTGATTGAGGAAACTCCAGTCACACTCAGCCCACCCTCTGTCTCACGCTCTATTGATAGATACAGGAGGGCAATTGAAACCCATTGGTGTTATCCTCACGGTCACTTGTGCAAAGGTTGTATGCCTTGTGCGCATTTGATGGTGCAACTGTGCATCCCGCCCTGTGCCGGCATACGGTGCGAGAAGGAAGGCCAGGGAGCCTTATGGTGCAGTGCACAGAAACAGATCGTGCTTTGTGCATTGAGAGGCCCATCCCATGCGTGCAACACTTCATTCACACTTCTCACCTCTCATTTGATTTGAAGAGAAAAGACTAGTCACTCGCCCCACCCTCTGTCTCACACTCTGTTGATAGTTACAGAGGGCAACCCATACTCACTTCCCCATCCGGTTAGGATGAAAGCTCGCGTCACTCAATTGTTTGTCGATGAAGATCGCTGTGTCTGTTGTTGTCATCAAGGTTTTGAAGATAAGGCATACCCATGGAGACAGGCAACAAATCTGGTACTTCAATTGGTTGTAGAAAAGATCGTCTGCGAAAGGGGGCAGATAGACTAATGAAGTTGCTGAGACAGCGCACCAAGGGAGGTGGCTTCAAATTTCTTCTGGACAATTTTCTGCTAGTGAGTCAGTTATCCTGAACTGCAGAGTGTTACCACCTTTTCCACAGCCAGCTTCCCGCCCAAGTGTGTTAAACACCGTTTCTTGGAACGAGACCTGCTATGAGAGGGAATTTCTTCCTTTTCTCCCATAATAGTTTTTTTTTTCTTTTTTCTCTTTTCTTTTTCTCCTACTCCCGAGGGTGTTTCCACCTTTTCTCAAAGAATAGGTCGGCATGACAGGGACCTAAGTCCTTTTCTCCCATGATCGATATTTTTTTTCCTTTTTTTTCTCTCTTTTTTTTTCATTAGGAAAGGAATGGTAGAAAGACCATATGTCAGAACCAACCTCGCCACCGTCGCTGGTGGAAAATAGAGGATAAGAGATCAGGGCTGGAATGTAGGGTTGAGGGGACAGAGGGTTGTGTCCACCGCATCAGAAGTGGCTGGAGAACGACTATGAGAAGTAGCATCATAAAAGTGATAGTGCCACGCCAACAAGGGAAAGGATTAGGTGACCATGATTGTCAAGATCCCCAAGGAGGGTAGTACTTCTTCAGACGATATCCATTGATCAGGAAGGGATCATGAGAGGCATCAACGGTCTGCACTTGGACAGAGCCATTAGGGTTGACAGCAAGTACCTTATATGGGCCCATCTACCACTGTTGAAGCTTGCCAAGAAACTTGCCAAATCGTGAATCATAGGCTAGGACCAAATCACCTTCTTTGAACTCCTTGTGCTTGATGAAGCTGTCATGGTAAGCCTTGCGTCGAGCTTGCGTGGCTTCCATGCACTGTAGAGCCATCTTGCGAGTTTCGTCCAAACATTCCAAGTGCAGGAGATAGCGTTGCAGTGAATCATCGTCCCCCAAACGCTCTTGGATAGCCACTCTCAAAGAGGGTAATTCCAATTCAACAAGGAAAACAGCTTCTGTAGCATACATCAGTTGAAAGGGTGTCTGTCCTGTTGCTGCTTTATGGGAGGTTCTGTACACCAAGAGGGCCTTTGTAAGTCGATCATCCTAGTCACAACGATGTGCGGCAATTGTCCTTGTCAAGATCGAGCAGAGGATGCGATTCGTGACTTCGACTTGGCCGTTGGCTCTGGGGTAATAAGGAGTGGACTTATGATGGCGGATCTTATACAGCTCTGTCAACTCTTCCATGACTTTATTAATGAAATGAGTGCCTCTGTCACTTGCTAGCTCTAAGGGACTGCCAAAACGGGTGATGATATTCTCATACATGAACAAGGCCACGCTGTTACCATCGTCCTGCTTTAGGGCTTTAGCTTCACACCACTTTGTGACATAATCCGTACATACGAGGATGTATCTGTTTTGCTTCCTTCTGGTAGGAGGATCGATTGGGCCTACGAAGTTGATGCCCCACTTCTTGAAAGGCTTCAAGGGAAGGATAGGTTGCAGTGGCATGGCACTTGTGTTAACCCCAATACGAAGAAAGCAAAAGGAAATAAAGACATAGGGCAAAGGCATAAAAAAGGTAGCCCGACTGAAGAAAGAATAGGAGAAAAGGCCGAAAGCGCAAGGGCAACCTTAAAAGTCCAAGGCAAATACAAAAGGGGAAAGGCGCATTTTTAAATAAAAAGGCGCACCTTGAAATCTTGCAAAAGAGCGCCGGGCTCTTACCCGTGCAATTTGTAAATATAGATGGGCGGTGGAAAGGAAGCTAGGAAGATAGAAGGACAATGGGGAAAAGGGCCTAGGCTATGGCTGGCCATGTAAAAAAAGGGGAAAAGGGGATGACCGCCCAAAGAGATTTAGGGTTTTGTATATAAAGTTGAAAAGTGAATGAGAAGCTCATTCTTTGGTGTGTGGCAAAAGGAGTCTTCTTCTTCCTCTCTTCTTCTCTCCTTCTTGCTTGTGTGTGCTCTTGAGAGAGGGAGTGTGAGAGTGTGAGGGAGTGAGTCTGTGTGAGAGTGAGGGATCAAGAGGGTGAAGCTCTTCACCATCTCCTCTCCTCTTCTTCTCTTCTCTTCTCTTCTCTTCTCTTGCGCGCGTGGCTATGGAGGATGGAGCTTGGAGATGGAGGAGGCTTGAGGATGCTTGAGCTAGTATCTAGGATCGTGGAGCTAGCGGAGTGCAAGAGGGAGGAGGGTACTCGATCGAGCATCAAGGTAAGCTCATTACACTCGTAGGATCGATGGCATGTCGACTAGGTGAGAGATAGCCATTAGAGCTCGCTTGAAACGCTTGAAAGAATAAGCGGTCCAAGGGTCTTGGCGGTTGAGCGAAAGCTTCCACATTTTGGTTCCGTTGCCGGGACTAACGGATTCAAGCTTGAGCACTTGCACACCTCATATCGAGCATCGAAGTAGGGTATTCATCCCCGAAATGGAGCTTGAGATAGGTAGGAAGTTGGGTGTTTTCGATCTTCAAAACAGGTAAGTATTTTGGGATATTCTGGTTGTTTGATGATTGGAAAACATGGAGAAACTAGTTCAGTGTTTTGCTTTCGATTTATGTTGTGTTTAGGGTAGATTAACAGTAGGAAATCACACACGAAGAGGCAGAGGGTTGCTGTTGTGAAATAAGGAGAAAATCGCAAAAAACAGGGGGGAAAATAGAGTAAATGCGAAGGTAACTTCGTAGGAAACGCCAGGAGAGGGATCTGTAGTGTTCAAGGAAGGACCTGCAGGGTATAAATTCTGGAAGGGCAAGAGAACCCCCATTTCCAACCAACAGAGAGTGAGAGAGAGAGAGAGAGAGAGAGAGAGAGAGAGAGAGAGAGAGAGAGAGAGAGAGAGAGAGCGAGCTTGGCAACCGTCCGATCGACCAGGGCACGGAGGACATTGCATTCGGCGATCCCCAGGTACATCGATCTTCCCCTCACTACTCCAACTCTATCACTGGTGAATTTCGTGGTCAATAGTAATAGACATCTGGAGATATTTGGGTGAATCCGTGTGCGCAAGCTCATCGGACCAGCGGACTCGGACGTCCGACCTAGTGTCCAATTCCCAGAATTGGACACTCAGACAACCGTCCGATCGGACACTCGGACGCTTTGACTTGGACCCACCCAGTCCGATCGGACGAATTAAGACACGTCACCAATCAGACCACCTTCCCGGTCCGATTCCCAGAATCGGACCCGCCCATAATTGGACCACTAGGATCGGACACTCGGACCAGTCCGCCCGATTCTAGAAATCAGACCACCCTGTCCGATTGGACCACTCGGACGAATCGGATCATCCAAAATTAGACCAGCCTAGAATCAAACTCCCCTTATCCGATTCATTGAACACTTTCCTGTCCGATTTTTGAGAATCGGACACTCGGGCCTTGAGACTGCCACTCAACCTTGATACACCTGGTCCGATTCCCAGAATCGGACCACTGGTAAATCGGACGTCCGATTTCCAGAGTCAAACTAAAACAAAAACCTAACCCATCCAGGGACACATTGGGGCACTCCCCAGCGACCCACCCCCGCGCGAACAACAGGAAGCAGCACAAGACCCTAGAACCCGTTAGAATGGCCAAGACTGGAGTAGCAAAGCCTATCAGGCCCGAAACGAGCGAGAGTGAGTGAGACGCCGGGGAATTGCTCATAGCACTCATGTTGAATTTCCACACTTGAAGTACACTTAGAAAAGCTGAAAGCATGATTGAGCATAAGTGCACGAGGAACAACACACTCACGAGTGACCATAAGTTGAGGACTGCATTCAAAAATTACAGGAACTCACTCAGATAAATCGCTCAAAAAACCCACCAATAGGAGAAGACCCAAGGTATAGGCAAACACGCGAAGCGCAGGGTAGAATCAAGCAAGGAGCATCAACGACACCGGTTAACCTGATTGAGAGCGTAGTGAGGCGCAAGAATTCAACCATGACAGAGGGAGGCTTAGACCATCGGTTTACCGAGGAGCTCGATGTGAGCGCATTTCCAGATGCTATACAGCAGATGGTGAGCAGTTACGATGCGCATGCCGGTACGAGCGCCGTGGCAGGACGGCAGATACAATCATTGCGGACCTAGAGGAGAGAAGGCTAGCCCGCAAGGCATTGCAGGGCATAGCCGAGTATAATAGGAATCAACAAGCCAGGAGCCTAACGCAAAGCATGGAGCTGCATGAGGTGCAGCGAGTGCTGAACTTGGTTGGCCTGAACCGGACAGACCAGGAAAGAGCACTAGAGGGAGACCTGACGTTGAGCAAGCTCCTCATGAAACGGCTGCTCGATAACACTACGGTAGAGCAAAGTGCCACTGCGCTAGCAACGTCGCTGCTTGCAGGGTTGGGGGCAAACCAGGGCTCAAAGAGCCAAGCCAAAATACCTATTGTCACCAAGCAACTCGACAAGTACCAGCCACCTAACGATCCGTACAGCTTCGTCGAGTAGTTTGAGCAAGTCTGCGAAGCCAATGGCCTCAACGACCAAGCTCAACGTTTGCAAGCATTCGAACTTTGCTTAAGCGATAAGGGTAGGACATGGTATACAAGCCTGGACACCATAGAATGAGCCAACTTCAATAACCTCAAGGACCTTTTTGTCAAGAGGTTTGCCGAACCCGGATACTCTGACAACCTGCTAGTACGCCTAATAAGCAGAAGGAGAAGGAGGGCATCCGCGACAATGTGACCCATGTGAGAAGCCTCCTTAAAAGAATCCCCTTAGGCGAGAGACCGACTGACAGGGCAGTATCGACTGTATTCATCAGCGAAATTCGAGATGAGGAATTGTACAAGGCGCTAGCAGGAAACTCAAGCTTGCAACGAGACGTGGTGGCTAGGGTTTTTGAGGAAGCCATCAGGGTCGATGTGACCAGTTGAAAGAGCGGAGCTTCAGGAGCTCAAACCTAGAAGAAACCAACCCATGGAGTTTAGAGTGAACGTCAACCTCTAGCGAGCGATCAAACCCATCATCCCAAGATCCGGGAAAGACCACCGAGAGGACCACGGCTTGGCCGAGGTCAAGATGGAATTGGCCAAAATACAAGACATGTTAAGGTGACCGATGCGTCCACACGTCCAGTGCATGTACTGTGGAGGAAACCACCTACCAGCAGAGTGTCAAGACCCTAGGTCAAGACCCTGCGCTAACTGCGGTAGGTTCGGCCACGATGCTGCACACTACAGACTACCACGAAGACTACCATACGCGCAACCCTACGGCCAGCCTTATCCGGCTAACAGACCGCAGCCATTCTTCGGACGGGGAGCCCCGCTAGCCCTACCTGTGCCTAACGATATGAAACCAGCTGTCCCTAGGCTGGACATAAATCCTACCGGCATTCCTAGACCGCCTGGTCTCTATGTGACCCACCCACCGAGCGATGCTCTCGTACACTACGTGGAGGAGCCCAGTGACGAAGAGACCTACATATACCCTTACGTCTCGCATGACGACGAGGGCAACGTGGTCCTCATGGATTATCGGCCCGTGCCGGTGATGGCATTAGGACGAGGACGGGGTAGAGGCCTAGGAGGGCAGCCACAGGATTCGGACTTGTGGACATCCCGATCATGTCTCATTGCGCTGCCCCGAAAGAGAGCAGCAAAACAGGGACAAAGATGACCAAAGGTGCGTAGAGTGCGGAATCACCCATCTTTTCATAGACTGCCCAAAACGGAAGTCGCCCTCCGGTTCAACTAATTTGCCATCCGTCCCGTTGGGGCTGTTTGGTGTTGAAAACCCCGATGGGGAGGCCACACCTATTCCCTTGCGAGTTATGACCCGAGAAAAAACGAAGCAGGCCGGCATCTCTCTGCTAGGACCTAGCAATCTTGACGCTACCTCAGTAGGAAAGAAAAGCCGTAGGCGGAAAAAGAAGAGATCGGAGGCTAAGGTCGCACTAAAAACTGACAGTATTACGACCTTACCTCATGGGAAGAAAGTCTTAGACGCAGAGGCATAGACTTCAGCCCCTAAAACAGCCCAAAAGGGAAGCGCTAAGATAGGGGAATACCCACACCCCAAGCGGCAATTAGAGGCCATAGAAAAGGTGAAGGAATGGGTGAGGGAGGCTCAACAGCACCTCAAAGATGTTGAACCTATCACGGAGGACGAGATCGATGATCTTGAAGATTGGGGTAACAGCCTGATCTTCCTTGGCAACCGAATGGATGCCGTGAGAATAGAGATGGACACTTGGGAGACCTTGCCAGTCGACCTAGACGCCATCCCTACTATGCTCAAAGGGAACACTCAGGTCAAGGAACCCTATGGATCCTTAACTAAGTATATCCCATGCCCAGAGGACGAGCGGGATTAGATGCACGTTCTCGCTACACTTGACTTGCCGTTCTCCGACCATGAGGCGTACGAGCAGGCTATCAAAACATTTGGCAAGCCAAACGAAACACTCTCTACACCTGTCTACATGATGGCAACAAGCCTCCATGAAGGGCCTAAGCCTGTCATCTTCCAAGTACCTTCCAACAAGAGGGAGCTCCAGGGAATACTGGAGCACTTAACGGACCAACTGGCAGGCAACACAGCCGCCAACCTCAAGCCACTCCATGACCTCTTGGAAGAGTCTGAGTGGAAGTGGACTAGGGTACATGAACTGAATCTCAGGTATAACTGGGCTTTGGTTCCCGACCAACAAGACGAGGTAGAGCAAGCCTTGGGAGACGATGAGCAGTCGAGCGATAAAGATTCCTGTGATGAATACGAAGATTGCCAATCCTTTGATGATGAAAGTGAGGGTGAGGTGGATACCATAGAATACGACACCGAAGGGTGAGAAATCGAGCAGATACGAGCAGATGCTAAGCCACAGAAGAGACAGGCCCTTAGAGTGGACCAAGGAGTTATGTGTACGAAATGTGATCGTGTTTGGTTGGAATGGATAGGAGCAGTAGACCTTGAGCAAGCCGGCCTAGCCCAACCAGGAATGGCAGCACTACTTAGAACCGAATCGCCATTTGAACTGCAGCCACCAGGGGAGAGCACCTCCTCTAGTGAAAATGGGGGGTTTAACTCTGAATCGGAAGTTACTTCGGATAGTGACCCAGAAATCCCTAGGCCACCCATGACCAGATGCACCAAGGGGGACTTACCTGTCCACCTGAGGCGCAGACGGTTGCGGCAGGATGAGGCAAAGCGTCCCAAGGATGCACGATCAGAGGAACAAAGGAAGCCGCAAGACCTCCCTAAACGCTTCTCTAAATTCAAAAAAGGGGATAGGGTGGTGGTTCTGCTAAGTGCCAAGCGCCAAGGGCAAACCAGCGAACCAATCGAAGGGCCAGCCAAGGTCAAGGAGGTAAACCTAGCCCTGGAAGGGGAAGTTCCCCGACCAGAACCTCTTGGAAGAGTCCGAGTGGAAATGGACCAGGGTACACGAACTGAACCTCAGGTATAACTAGGCTTTGGTTCCCAACCAATAAGACGAGGCAGAGCAAGCCTTGGGAGACGATGAGCAGTCGAGCGATAAAGATTCCTGTGATGAATACGAAGATTGCCAATCCTTCGCCCCCCTAAACACTTCTCTAAATTCAAAAAAGGGGACAGGGTAGTGGTTCTGCTAAGTGCCAAGCGCCAAGGGCAAACCAACGAACCAATCGAAGGGCCAGCCAAGGTCAAGGAGGCAAACCTAGCCCTGGAAGGGGAAGTACCCCGACCAGTGTTCATTGCCGAGGACTTGAACTACTGAAGAGGAGTCCAGTCTTGTCACTCTTTTGTGGGAGTACATAGACGTATTTGCTTGGTCCTTAGATGAGCTACGAGGGGTAGATCCAAGTGTTGTGACTCACAACATACCCATGATGACGGATGCAACGCCGGTCAAGCAGTGACTGTACCCCATGAATCCAAAGCATGCTCATGCTGTCAAGGAGGAAATCGACAAGCTGATGAGGGCTGGATTCATTTACGAGTTGAGCACACAGATTGGGTGTCACCCATAGTCATTGTGATGAAGAAAAACAGCAAGATTCGAGTATGCGTCAGGCTAATGGCCAGGTGGAATCAACCAACAAAATTCTCATCAATGTCCTGACTAAAGTGGTCTCAGCCTCATGAAGCGACTGAGATAACAAGTTGATGGCAATCTTGTGGGCCTACCCAACAGCTTATAAAAGGGCCGTCGGTCAAACACCTTTTAGGCTGACCTATGGGACTGAAGCTATCCTCCCATTAGAATTCTTCGTCCCTAGCCTGAGGATAGCACTCCAAGAACGGTGGAAAGGGAAGGAAGCATGGACGCAACGCTTGGTTGAGCTGGAACGCCTGCTGTTAGAGATTCGTCTTCTAGCCACCCACGCAGTTATCTACGAGAAAGCCCGACACAAAAGCTGGTTTGACAAACATATCAAGCAACGGGAGTTTGAGCAGGGTAACCTAGTGCTCCTCTACTCAGTTAAAGGACATAAGCAAAAGATGAAATTCAGAGGTCTCAGACCCTTTAAGGTCCGGGCAATCAGCCAAACTGGTAATGTCGAGCTGGAGACACTGGATGGTGAAGGAATGGGCTTCTTCAATGGCAGTCGGGTCAAGAAGTACTACTCGCTCACTCATCCTTTGCATGAGCCACCAATGGTAGAACCACCCGTCAAAATATGAGTAGCCACAATTACGGAAATCTACGAGAATGAGGAGGAGCCTATAGAACCCGCCTACCTTCGTGTCACGGTCACTGCCAAGCAAATGTGCTCCTTCGACGCCCTGATTGATGAGGGGGCGGATTTTAACGTTTTAATGCACAAGCATTGGATCTAGCTTGGCAAGCCAATACTTCATCCCACAACAGCCAAATTAAGCACATACGGGGCTCAATCCTACCCACTTCTCGGCACATGCCGAGTCGCCATTTCTATCGAGTCTGAAACTATCCCCATGCTATTTTACGTGTTGCCAAGTACCATGGATGCAAGCACAGAGTCATTTCTCGGGCGAACCTTAAAAAAGCAGACCCACTGCAATGTTGATTACGAGTTGCAACGCATCCACTTAACGATCGGCAATGTGCATATTGTCACGACTTTCAGCAAGGGCCTCGTAACCCTATCACCGCTCATAGGGCCACCGATAGAAAGAGCCATAGGTAGGACTAAGGAGGGGGGTCATGCATATCTGCCGCACCCAAATCCCCATAAACCGCAGGCCGCAGCACCCAAAGCAAAACCCCAACAGCCTCACTTGCAATGGGTACCTAAGCAGCCTCGAGAACCGCCTAGAACTAGACGCGCATGTCTGCATAAGACCTACAAATCTAAATCTAGGAAACCAAGACGCCATCACCGCAAGTACCATGTGATTAAACAAATATGGGTCCCTAAACTCCTCCTGCGTGCACAAGGCTAATATGAGGGGAATGCCTTGTTGTGGATCCCTAAAATCCCAACTACCAAACGCACTAGTTCTACATCGACCTCAAGTCTAGTCAGTCCTTGTCCCCGACGCCTCAAGACCAAGAATCGCAGGGCTCACCCCACTCATCTGACCCCTCTACGTGTCAACCCAAGAGAGTCGCACACGCCTATCGGCCCAAATAACGGTCATCACCACAAGTGGCATCATCCAAGCAACTCAACCTTCCGCTTCACAGCCTAGCTGACGGCAGCAGTATAGCTCCTGAGATCAAACCCGACCCATCCATCTTGCCAACACCTAGGTTGCTGACTCAAACGGACCCCCAGTTGCAACACTGTACTGTCAGAACCTCTAGCTCCAGCAAACCTCAACCACCCGCCAGCCTTAAGCCCTCCTATGAACGAAAGTCATTTCTAACGTTGGCCGCTTACCTTGCAGAGGACACTGGAGATGATGTGGTGGACTGCATCAAACAGCTCGATGCCACCTTTGTTGCACTGGCCCTCAGCTATGATCACCTGGACTTGGGACTATTAACAGAACCCTTTGCAACAAATGTGCACAATATGCCTTGCTCTTGGGAGACTTTTGAATTCGCCTTTGCATAGGCTTCTCGCTCTGCCGCCGTTGAGTTGCTCGCTAGCGAGGTCTCCATAGAGAAAGCCATTAAGCAACACCTCATCACATCATTTGACCCACGGACAACGTCTGCCATCACCGACCAAGAGAGTGCAAGGTTATCCCACTTGGCGGATACGGGATCACCCTTCTTGAAGCAGTGGTACGCTCTTAGGTTGAAATGGGAAGTCGACGGATGCCGCATAATGACCAACGCCGAACAACGTCGAGCCATCAAAACGCCCGAGTATGATCCCACCTACGTCGCGCCTACCTCGTATAGAGTGTTAACCACTCTTCGAGGTCGGCCCATGGAGATCATATCTCAGGGCACCCCTATCTCGACTGCCTCTTAACAGAGGAAGAGCTCCACATCGCAAGTCAGGTCAACTCCGATGATTTGCTCACAAATGTCCTCGCGTACATCACACATGTAGGCATTCGACCCTGTGACCTGGACTGCGCTGCACAACTGGAATCTAACCCCAACTTCTATGTTTGGCTCCTACACAAATAAACATGAATGCCTTGGCCCCACAACCTCCAATCCTAGGACGGATTCTTCTTTTCCAAAAGGGGGAAGGGGCAGTAAGGGGATAAATGATGAGAGCAGAATCTTGGTGCCGGAAAGAGCTTAAAAATAGCTAAAAATTACGAATATCAAGGGAAAAATATTCACCGTCAAAGGCGGCGGCTCGACCTAGGACGATTTTAAGCACCAAAGTGCTTTAAAGGCGCCCGAGCGACACTTCTTGATTTTTCATAAATTCTCAGATAGTCGTGCAGCTTGACACGAGCTATTGGCCAATGCGGGATGCCAAGCCGGACGCCCAGGATTTTTCAGAGCTCGATTCCGAGTCCGGACGGGGAAATGGCCAAGGAAACGGTCAAGATGCGAAGAGGTGGACATTGGAGTGGCCAAAGTGGGCATGACCTTTGGGAGCCCAAGAAATTTTATGCCACATGAAAGTTAGATGAAGGAAATCGTGGAGAGAGAGAGAAGAAGCCCACGCCTGCATCACGCCGAAAAAAGCGCCATCATGGTGGGAGATGCCTCATGCAGCCTGCACACAACCCCCCCATCAGACATTGGCCCTTGCTTCCCTCCTGAATGCTGACTCTATCGCCGTCCTTCGCTCCTCAATTGATGGCCTGAATGCTGAGATGGAAATCTAGTCTTTCTCTCTCCTCCCTCTCTCTCTTCTAAGGGGGAATTCATGTGGGAAGAAGAAGGAAGAAGAAAGAATGGTGGAGGCTTGTCCGTCATTGATCGGATTGCTCCATGGGCTGGAAATGATGACTTGTGATCATCATGAGCATGAAGTGCTGCTGATTTTCAGATTTGCAGCCATGGACATGAAACCCGAAACACGCAAATAAGCGGTAATTCAATTTTTTCAAAGGAAATTTGAGATTTTATGGCTTTTGATTGATAAAATGTTGTTCATGTGGGCTAAAAATTGTTTATGTTGCTGTTTTCCATGAGTACTTATTGTTCATAATCAGAAAATCAGAAAAACATGCATCTTCTGGGTCAAAATAATAGACTAAAACACGTAAAATATGAAAAATCAAGGGAAAATGATGGTTTTGGGAATAAAAATGGAAGAATAAATAGGAACACCAACTAAATTTTCATTTTTGTCACAAGAAGGAACTAAGGGCCACAGCCCATAACCTATTTTGAATTTTCAGTAATTAAATAATGCAAAAAATAAGGGAAAATACAAGGAAAATAGAGAAAAATCACTAAAAATAGGGGAAAATTGCATTTTGGGTGCGGAAAATTAATGAAAATTAAGAAAAATGTTTGTGAATGTTTGTGGGGACTGAAGCATGAGGGTTTGCCTCAGTTCAACCCCACCTTCTTGTTCTAGTGTGTTTCTCTCGCTTTTTACACATAAAATGATGGCAAAATGCCCTATAAATCCATACCACAATGCAACATTTGATCGATGGGAGGGTAGAGTGGTTAAAATGTGTCAAAATGTGGAGTAAAATGATGAAAGGATTGCTGTTTTTTTTTGCATGCCATATAGGTCGGTGAATAATTATAAAATAAGAGCCTAGTAGCACGAGGGTTTCCTCGGTGCTAGGTACGTGCAACGCCACATAAGAACGGTAGTTGAAAACCATTGAAAGGATGCTTTCCACATGTGCACAATATCGATTTTATAATTGTTTGAGCACTTGGCATCCACAATATGCATAAATCATGGAAATATTTAAAGGTATCAGAAATCCTGGATGCACAACAATTGCTTTTATTAGGACCTTGACCCATGTTGAGTGAGAGACAGGACACCCTAAGCCATAGGCTAGTCGTGGGGTCTAGGGGAAAGAGAAGTAAGGACAATGGTACATTCCTATATACGATTAAATGGTACCTTGAGTGGATTTTGTGTGAAATGTTTATATGTTGAGCGACGCATCGAGGGGCCAATCCCCAAGGTGTAGGAGAGTCGTAGAGGGGTGGCGGCACTCAGCTGTTGGAGGACCCCCTATGTCTGTGCTTCGTGCCATGAGGCAATGTGTAAGGGACTCCCTCTGAGGAGTAGTGGGTGAGAGAAGAGTGGACTACAAACGACGTAATACAAACGCAAGATGTCTAGGAAGGCAATGTATGTGTCATCAACGCTCCTGGCCACGAGGCCGTGGGGTTGTTGAGCGCGTGAGATAGAGGTTCGGCTAGTGCACGGCCGGCCCGTTCTAGGTTCCATCAGTGGTGTATCAGCCGGGAGCCGCTTAAAAGTGGCGGTCCTCGAATCCTGGTTGTCTAGGGACCAACTAGCAGTTTATGCCAAAGGATAGTGAGATTGATCCGTTGTTTATCGATAAGCATCGTCTAGCAGAAATCCAAAAGCAAGAGAGAGACGAAAGAGCTAGGCGACGTGCTAAAATTTTTAGGAGATATTCCCCTAAGCGTAGCGGTGCTGAACCCTTACGAGGGAGTGGATCTAGTGGTCTTGGGGCCACAACCAGTAAGTTAGGAGAAGGTGGAAGCTCTAGTGCTCCCCTTTCTGCCATAAGCCAGTCTACATCAAGTGCGGGAGGTGTAACCCCACCGTCCCTTATTCCTAGTGCAAATCCAATCCTCGTCATGGCGCAGCCTATTGCAATTCCAGCAGGAACGACGGATTTGCCGGCTCTAGGTTACCCGCTACCATTTTTAATGGGAGATGCGGAACTCCACATTAGGGATTTTCAAAAGCTAATGTTTAATTGTCGCATTCAAGAAGAAGGACATTTAATGATGTTCTTCAATATGACACTTAAAGGAAGAGCTGCTATATGGTATCATGGTTTAGAAGTCGAAACCATATTGAATATTGATGCATTTTATGGAGCTTTTCAAAGGGAGTTTGCCCCTGAAAGGGGTAGACAATATTGGTTGCATGTACTCAACGTGACCCGCCAAGAACCACACGAGGATATTCGTGCTTATGCGAAGAAAATAAAAGAGGTTTTCCGTAAGTTGGACACCTCTATTCCTATCCCCGCAGCTGCCCAATCGCAAAATTTCCTACATGGTTTGGACTTTAACATCCAATTGCAGTTGAGTAGTGTCCCCTTGGGGGATATAGATACTGCCATTACATGAGCACAAGAGGTAGAATCCCGACTACAAGCAGCCTATGCTTCTCGAGGCAATTTGAATATGGGTTTAGTATTGGGAAACAATATGGCGATGGCCAATGGCAGTAGTGGTCAAGGGATAGCAATGGCTAATCCTAATGGGAGAGGGAACATGATGCAGAATGTGCCTTTATTACCAGGTCCCCCTAGCATGTCGATGCCTACGGGCAGTCAAATGGCTCCAAATGGTGGAGGCCAGGCGGTCAATTCTAATACCATACCTGTGGCTCAACAACCAGTGCCTAATCGAATTGTTAGGCCGATGGAACGACATGGCAATGACCAAGGCTATGAGTCAAGTGCTTCTAATGTTCTTGGCGAGGTTAAGGACATGATGAAGCATTATACCGACATGATTACGGAGCAGTATCGGCAAATAGCCGTTGATGTCAACTTCCTTTAAAAAAAACAAAATTTGATAGGAAGTAGATACCCAGATGAGGGTGCACCTTCGAGGTTTAGTTGCAAATGGTGTGGTGGGCAACACTATCCAAGAAATTGCCCAAATGTCAAGTGCGACATTTGTGGAAAATCCGGCCATTTAGTAGCTACTTGCTGGAGTAAGATCATTTCCCTCCAGCGAGGTAGTCGGCAACCAGGAATTGTTAATCATCGTGCGCAAGGAAATGATTCCCAGCGAGAAGATGGGCCTAAACAAATACTTCAACGACCAAAGACTACAGTGGAGGAGCTACCTAGTGGTAGTGGGGTTAGTTTGATTGAGGTTGTATGCGTTAACGATGCTGAAACCTCTAATCTGCGAGCTGTTCTTACAAGAGGTCAAAAGGGTAGAGAGGCCGACAAGGATAAGCCTGTTGATGGAAACCCTAAACAAGGCGACAAAGGAACTCAAGTTTTGTATCTTGCCATGGAAGGGGGAACTTTGAAGCCCGTGGAAAGTAAAGTCTATAAGGAACCACCAAAGAAGAAGGTGAAAGTTAAAAAAGAGGCAATAAAGCCGGTTCAGTGACCTAAAGAGCGGATGGTTTGGCGTGAAAAGCAAACTCTATCAAGCTATCATGAATTCGATTTGGCGAGCTCTCTTTGCAAAGTCAAGCCAGATGTGAATCTTTTGTAGCTGATTAAGCTTTCCCCAGGAGTACGCAAGGAATTTAGAAAGATCCTACGTACCGGGTATATCGTAGAACCTTTAGGTATTGCGCGAGTTGGTGATGACTGGTTCGAGCATGCTGAGAAGCATTGCCCAAGGGTTGCAGCCTATGTCGATGGGATATTAGTAGATTATGCCATTGTCGACACGGGATCATCTGTTAACATTATGAGTTCTGAACTGATGGAAAGGTTGGGTCTTGCGATCCAGAAAGATACCTCCACAATTCTCAGAATGGCAGATGATAGTTTGAGACAGCCGGAAGGCTGCATTACTAAGGTCCATGTCACTGTTGCAAATGTAGAATGCCTGTTGGACTTTAGGGTGATTCGTTTTGCAGGGCGTCCAAGTTACCAAGTATTACTCGGACGACCTTGGATCTTGCAAGCGGACTGCCAAGTAGATATACCCGCCGATCGTTGACTAATATTCGGCAGAGGTGCCCAGCGTGTGGTGGTTGATGCTTATCCTGAGTCCCCGCAGAGTGAGAGAGCTCCTCTATCTTCTACAGAATTGGAGACATTAGAAGATTTATCTGCCAGTGGGACATCGTCGAGTGATGAGTCCAAAGAGGGATCCACCACGGAAGACATCTATCAGATCACTTTGAACGAGCCGATAGAGGGCCAAGATCATATAAGAGATGCAGATGTTATCGAGCTAGACCTTGGTACACCTGATGATTCACGGCCAATCAAATTAGGTTCTATGCTCAGTACAGTAGAAAGGGAGGACTATGTGGCCTTGATCCAGGAATTCCGTGATATCTTTGCCTGGAGTTATGATGAGTTGAGAGGCATTCCTCCTAGTCTTGTTGTTCATACAATTCCGTTGAAAGAGGGCAGTAGACCTGTACGACAAAAAGTAAGGCGTATGCCTTTCGAATTGAGGGACGGGCTGTTTGAAGAGTTACAGAAGCTTCGAAAAGCGGGTTTGATTTTTCCTGTGCAACACACGGAATGGTGTTCGCCAGTTGTGATCAGAAAGAAGAAAAATAATCAAATTCGATTATGTGTAGACTTTAGGGAGCTGAATAAGCAGACAGTTAAGGACTACTACCCGTTGCCATTTATTGACCAGATTTTGGATCAATTAGCGGGTAGGGAGATATATTCGTTTATGGATTGCTTTGCAGGATATAACCAGATGGCAATTGCAGAAGAGGACAAGTTGAAAACAACTTTTATTACTGTATTTGGTACCTTTGCGTACCATGTGATGGCCCTTGGTTTATGCAATGCGCCTGGTTCGTGGCAACGAACAGCAGATAAGACATTCGGTGACATATCCCCTGAAGAGTTGAAGGTGTTTATTGATGACTTAGGGGCCGCCACTGTGAGAGGAAGGCAGTTGATCATTTTAAGAAAATGCTTTGAGCGCTGTAGACAATTTTGCATCGCCCTAAACCCAAGGAAGTATGTTTTTAGAGTACCTTATGGGCTATTGCTGGGTCATGTGGTCACTTCGGTAGTAATTGCTACAGACCCCGAGAAGGTCAAAGTTATAGTTGCCATGGGTCCACCACGCACTCCGAAGGAATTTCATAGCTTTCTGTCTTCGGTTGGTTATTACCGTAGATTCATAAACGCCTTGGCAGAAAGAATGTTGCCACTTACAAATTTATTGTCCTTTAGCTATTCGTTTGTATGGGGTGACCCTTGTAAGGTAGCATTCAAGGATGTGAAACATGAGCTAGCAAGAGCACCCGTTTTAAAAGCACCTAAAAGAGGTGAGGTGTTCTATATATTCTCAGCAGCCACCATGTATAGTATTAGCTGCTGTTTAGCCCAAATTTGGGAAGAGAAGTGGTACCACCTGATTGCTTTTGCTAGCCAGAAGTTGGGGGTATTCGAAATCAATTATACCTACATGGAGAAGCTGTCTCTAGAGATGGTCTTTGGGACCAAGAAATTCAGGCATTATATTCTCTATGAGAAAGTCGTGCTTTATACGAAGGCGGAGGGGCTTTGACTATTGATGAATAAACTACAGCCGCCTGATCGTCTAGCAAAGTGGTTAATCACTTTGCAGGAATTTGATTATGAAATCCGTAGTAAGCCACCAAGGTTGCAAGGCATCGTGGAATGTCTTGTGGACTTTGGGGAGCCGAAAGAATCTGTGGGTGAAGGTAGTGACATGGAGTTGTTATTTAAAATAGATACGGCATCTATTCCCTCCTGGTATGTTGCAATAACGCATTATTTATCGGCGAGAGAGGCGAGATCCGAATTATCTAAAGCTGAGAGAAGAAAAATTAAGCAGCAAGTTTTAAAGTTTGCTTTGATCCCAAGTACATTATATGGGAAAGGGGTTGATGACATCTATCGTCGATGTGTGATGCCTGACGAGGTACCATTCATTTTGGAAGAGTGCCATGATTCTGCTTGCGGCGGCCATTTTGTTGGACGGCTTACATCACAAAAGGCTTTAAGAGCAGGTTATTGGTGGCCTGTCATCTTCCAGGATGCGTTTGCGTATGTTAAGAGATGTGATATTTGTCAACGACATGATAGTCGAGAGAATAGGAAACGACCACTTACCCCTATTATGGCGATACTTCCATTTGAGAAGTGGGGAATAGACTTTGTGGGTCCTATTACTCCGTCGTCGACTGCACAAAAGAGGTACATCATTGTAGCAACTGACTACTTCACAAAATGGTCAGAAGCACATGCAACAAGGAAAGATGATGCTAAAGAAACTGCTAGTTTCCTTTTAGAGCAGATAATATGCCGTTTTGGTCCGCCGAAAGAATTAGTGTCGGACCGCGGAACCCATTTCCTGAATAAGGTGATCAAAGGTTTGACAGAGATGTGGCAAATCAAGCATAACAAGACAACCCCATATAACCCGCAAGCCAATGGGCAAGTTGAAAGCACCAACAAGCAACTTGTGGCCATCCTGTCCAAAATTGTGTCGGAAAAGAAACGGGATTGGGATAAAAAGTTATACGTGGCAGTGTGGGCCTATAATATGACCTTCAAACGAGCCACTGGCCATACCCCGTTCAAGTTAGTATATGGGGAGGAGTGTGTCTTGCCTTTAGAGATTGAGATGCCGACTATTCGGTTTGCCATCAATCATTCTTTGAGTGATGAAGACGCACTTTTTGAGCACTTGACTACACTGGCACATTTAGATAAGCTTAAGCTACAGAGCTTATTGCACCAAGAAGTGGCGAAGCGCCGAATGAAGCAGCTACATGACCTTAAAGCCAAGAAATATACCTTCAAGAAAGGACATCTTGTTCTGTATTATGATGCACGACGTGAATTATTTCCAGGCAAGCTAGAGCCCAAATGGGATGGGCCCTATAGGATCGTTAGAATAGGAAAGAATAAATCCACAGTCTTGTTAGCTGACCTTGAGGGGATAGAATTTAAAAATAAGGTTAATCTTAATAAGATTAAACCTTATTATTTCTGATTGCACTAATGCTATGACTGCCTTGTAGGTCTAGGAGAGATCAATCAAATATCTACAAGGAAATCGTGATAGAGGTTGATGGTTCGTCTGATCCCTTATTTAGAACACCCATATTTAGAACAGAGGTATCATCAAGGAAAGCTCATTTGGTGGAGCAAAGGATATAAGGTGATTGAGCAAGGAGGCAGGACATTTATTTGGGAGATCAAGGTCTTCTGCCATCAATGCCTATAAATTTTGACCAGCATCTCTGTTGAATTCAATGATGATGGAGGGATGGAGCCTACAGTCCACCCGTTGAATATGTTGAATTTCAATTACCATAATTACGAGTAGAGTTCAGGATGGCGGGATAGGTAAACCCTTTATGGACGTACACCTTGTACTTTGATGGGGCATCCAGGGGTGTATGCAAAAAAGGAAGTGTAGGAGTTGTCATCCAAGACCCCCGACGTTGTCATGAAGTTGGCTGCTTATCTTGGGGTGAATTTTACCAATAATATGGCAGAATACAAAGCCATGAGCATGGGTTTAAATATTGCAAAGAAGGGTGGTATCCGCCAATTATTGGTGAAAGGGGACTCTCAATTGGTTTTAAATCAACTCAATGGGACGTATATGGTACGAAACCCCATCCTTTGCATGTACCATCATACTGCCATAGCCCTGCTAGACGAATTTGATAGTGTCTTTCTAGCTGACTCCACGAAATTGGAACCAGTTTGCCAATTCATTGGCTAATTTTGCGTATGAAGAAGACCTCTTCTTTAATTGTGGTCCTTGTCCCGATATATCTATTGATGGTGAGACAGGACCTGGTTGTTTGTGGGGTATGCTTTCTGAACATGCCCTCTTTGGCAGACGATGGTTGATCTAGGTGATGCAGAGGGTAGGCGAGACTCATCTGCCTTTACTATCTTGGACCCACAGATTGGTTAGACGACATGTGTTGCGAACACCTCTTGTGGTATACGTAGGAGGGATGGGTCATAATTTAATGCACCTAGTTTAGGGCTACGAGCCTCTGTTCCCCTGGGAATTGTATGCTTTGATGTTTATCATAGTTGTTTCTAGGAGGATGCTATGCGTAGTGGTGTTTTATTTCATTAGGCCAAGAGGGCCGATTCAGTTTTGTGGTGAAGTGTTTTATTTCATTAGGCCAAGAGGGCCATTTCCCTGTCTAGTGCGGGTGCATTTAATCGGGGTTTGTTTTAAGTGTTGTGCTGGACAGGTTCCGTGATTCGTGGAATTTGGTGGAGCCTGGAGGAGCCTTTGCTGCAATGGCAGCTTCTTGTGGCCAATCCAGGTGATATCTCTCCTTTACGAGTACCTTTCTTTCATGTTATATGTGTATTTGTACTTGTCGAGGGGATACATTTTTTGTTGGGGACCGGCAACCAAGGCACGAAGTCCCAGGTTTAGGCTAATTATGTTTGAGGGAGGTCGGAGTAGTCATTGCCTCCTGTAAAGACATTGTCAGGCATTGAAAGACCTGTTTTAGAAGGAAGTCCTAGTGGCCCTATTCTGCTAGCCTGCTAAGCAGCCGTTCTAGGAGTTCTTGTTAGTAGTGAGGTAGTTAGAGAAGCATGCCAGAAGATAATAATGATGATGCCAAGAAACCCTGAACATCCCAAAAGATGAATATAAATACGAAGGTGTGTAAAAAAGGGTTCTAACCCCTATCAAAGAAAAGAAAAGGAATGAAAATGTATAAGCAGTTGATCATCGCCTTGCGAAGGCCGGGTAGGTTCCTAGGGACGAGTCAGACCCGGGGCCGATACCTTGTCTTCCTAGGGGTGGCTTCTTGTTAGAAAAAAAAATAATGACAAAACAAGGAAGGTTGGAGCGAAAATAAAAGTGAGCGTTAGAAAAGGATTAAGTGTCGCCTTGCGATGGCTTGGTAGGTTCTTGGGTGCCGAGACAGGTCCTGAGACCGATGCCCTGTTCTCCTTGGGTCACTACGCTTAGCTCCCTGCTTTTTACATGCCCAAGTATTTTCATACAATACAAACCCTAAAAGAAGACATGTACTGAAAGAAAATACTCCTTGATCAGGCTATAGGAGTCCTTGCCTTGTAGGAGCTCCTGGTTGTGTTGTCTTTTGTTGATATGTAGTTCAGACTACCACTTAGGGCAACCTCTTTGACAAATTTTTTTAGTTTGGCTGTGTTGGAGCAATTGGTTAGCGACTCACTTCGGATCTTCTAGCGACTCACTTCGGATCTTCTATTAGATGATGCTAGGCCTACTCCTTGTGGATGTTATGCCTTGGTGTTGTCTAGGGGTAGGGGGAGCATTGTGCTGAGTTTTATTATATATTTGTTTTGTATCAGCTTGATGCTTCTTTGGTTGTTTCTGTGCAGATATCTTCGTGGATTCGATGGGCTGAGTCGCCCTATCCCGTGGTCGCCAATGAGAGCGGAATTTTGGTGCCACAAAGTGCTTAAAAATAGCTAAAAATTACGAATATCAAGGGAAAAATATTCACCGTCAAAGGCGGCGGCTCGACCTAGGACGATTTTAAGCACCAAAGTGCTTTAAAGGTGCCCGAGCGACACTTGTTGATTTTTCATAATTTTTCAGATAGTCGTGCGGCTTGACACGAGCTGCTGGCCAATGCGGGATGCCAAGCTGGATGCCCAGGATTTTTTAGAGCTCGATTTCGAGTCCGGACGGGGAAATGGCCAAGGAAACGGTCAAGATGCGAAGAGGTGGACATTGAAGTGGCCAAAGTGGGCATGACCTTTGGGAGCCCAAGAAATTTTATGCCACATGAAAGTTAGATGAAGGAAATCGTGGAGAGAGAGAGAAGAAGCCCACACCTGCATCATGCCGAAAAAAGCGCCATCATGGTGGGAGATGCCTCATGCAGCCTGCACACAACCCCCCCATCAGACATTGGCCCTTGCTTCCCTCCTGAATGCTAACTCTATCACCATCCTTCACTCCTCAATTGATGGCCTGAATGCTGAGATGGAAATCTAGTCTTTCTCTCTCCTCCTTCTCTCTCTTCTAAGGGGGAATTCATGTGGGAAGAAGAAGGAAGAAGAAAGAATGGTGGAGGCTTGTCCGGCATTGATCAGATTGCTCCACGGACTGGAAATGGTGACTTGTGATCATCATGAGCATGAAGTGCTGCTGATTTTCAGATTTGCAGCCATGGACATGAAACCCGAAACACGCAAATAAGCGGTAATTCAATTTTTTCAAAGGAAATTTGAGATTTTATGGCTTTTGATTGATAAAATGTTGTTCATGTGGGCTAAAAATTGTTTATGTTGCTGTTTTCCATGAGTACTTATTGTTCATAATCAGAAAATCAGAAAAACATGCATCTTATGGGTCAAAATAATACACTAAAACACGTAAAATATGGAAAATCAAGGGAAAACGATGGTTTTGGGCATAAAAATGGAAGAATAAATAGGAACACCAACTAAATTTTCATTTTTGTCGCAAGAAGGAATGAAGGGCCACAGCCCATAACCTATTTTGAATTTTCAGTAATTAAATAATGCAAAAAATAAGGGAAAATACGAGGAAAATAGAGAAAAATCACTAAAAATAGGGAAAAATGCATTTTGGGTGCGGAAAATTAAGATCAATGTTTGTGGGGACTGAAGCATGAGGGTTTGCCTCAGCTCAAACCCACCTTCTTGTTCTAGTGTGTTTCTCCCACTTTTTACACATAAAATGATGGCAAAATGCCCTATAAATCCATACCACAATGCAACATTTGATCGATGGGAGGGTAGAGTGGTTAAAATGTGTCAAAATGTGGAGTAAAATGATGAAAGGATTGCTGGTTTTTGTTTGCATGCCATATAGGTTGGTGAATAATTATAAAATAAGAGCTTAGTAGTACGAGGGTTTCCTCGGTGCTAGGTTCGTGCAACGCCGCATAAGAACGGTAGTTGAAAACCATTGAAAGGATGCTTTCCACATGTGAAAAATATCGATTTTATAATTGTTTGAGCACTTGGCATCCACAATATGCATAAATTATGGAAATATTTAAAGGTATCAGAAATCCTGGATGCACAACAATTGCTTTTATTAGGACCTTGACCCACGTTGAGTGAGAGACAGGACACCCTAAGCCATAGGCTAGTCGTGGGGTCTAGGGGAAAGAGAAGTAAGGACAATGGTACATTCCTGTATACGATTAAATGGTACGTTGAGTGGATTTTGTGTGAAATGTTTATATGTTGAGCGACGCATCGAGGGGCCAATCCCCAAGGTGTAGGAGAGTTGCAGAGGGGTGGCAGCACTCAGCTGTTGGAGGACCCCCTATGTCTGTGCTTCGTGCCATTAGGAAATGTGTAAGGGACTCCCTTTGAGTTGTAGTGGGTGAGAGAAGAGTGGACTACAAATGACGTAATACAAACGCAAGATGTCTAGGAAGGCAATGTATGTGTCATCAGCGCTCCTGGCCGCGAGGCGTGGGGTTGTTGAGCGCGTGAGATAGAGGTCCCGGCTAGTGCACGAGCCAGTGCTGGCCTATTCTAGGTTCCATCAAATGAAGTAAAATCTAAAAAGTAAACCAAGTGTGAAATGCTCAAAATTGAAATGCCATATAAAAGGAGGTGATAGAAGTCTGAAAGGAAAAGTTAGGTCTATGGGCAATAAAATCTGCTATGCTTTTGGTCGTCCAGCAAATTAGTTGCCAAAAAATACTAAAAAGGGAAATGGCTAAATGTGCAGGTGGCGACCATGGCAAGCCAGGACAAAGCAGGCAAGCTCCCCTTCTCGGAGGAAGAACAAGTAAAGTATGGCCTCACGGTGGAAACAAGAGCGTTCAACCAGCTAAAGTTCCGCCAAGTATTCAACCTGGAAGACGTAGTCATCAAAGAACCGGCGGTACATCAAATTATAGAGCAATGCCACCTACAGAAGGACGTAGTGGGCCGGAGGATAAACTACAACCTGTGTGCTGAGTTCTTGCGTACCTTCAACAAAAACAGGGGCACCGTCACGATGCGGGACAGGGAAGCTACCAGATAGGTGCAGATCGAGCTAACCCCCGAGCTGGTGGAAAGGGCACTAGGGCTGCCAAACAAGGTGGAAAGGAACCCAAAAAGAGACGTCTATGCCATGTTGGGGATGGATAAAGTGAAGGTTCACACCAACGACGGAATTAGCCTAGCGGACATCCCCAACCAAGAAATTCAGTTGCAGGCAAAGATGATGCATGCCCTGTTCTCAAGCAAGTGGTACAACAACATTATGACCCGAATCAATGTACCTCTACTCGACAGCATCGCAGTGCAATCGCTGGACGAGGTGAACCTCAATGGGTTCGTAAGAAAGACAATTGAGGCTTCGGCAAAGGCCGTGGCGACAGGAGGAAGAGCCGTGGCAGGAGAATCCCCTTCATCCTGATCGACCCGCAAAGCCTCATCCTCCAAGGCCTCCACCATAGGGTTTGGAGGTGTCCTTACCGCAATCATTCAAGAAGCGATAGGGCAGGGACAAGCAGGAAAAGGCAAACAGAGAGGTGACGAGAAAAGTGGCGAATCACCGTCACAGTCCCAGCCTCATGTGGAAGAGCAGTCTGATGAAACGGAAACGGACACCGATGAGGAGGGAGAATCCCAAGCTACACCACAAAGGAAGGCGGAACAACGAACTGAGGCCCTATATGGAAAAAGAGAGGAGGAGCAAAAGAAGAAAGAGAAGGAAGATCTCAAATGGGCCCAAAGGGAGTCGGTAAGGGATGAGGAGGAAAGAAAAAAGAGGGCCGAGGAGGAGCTGAGAAGGAAGGAAGAGGAAGATTTGGAGTTGGCAACCCGTCACTCCATCGAGGAACATCAAAGAAGAGACGAGGAAGGAGCAGGGAGTCTGCACCAACCTGAGGCACCCGGTCCCAGTATTGATGTGTCGGAAATTGCGCCCTTACCCCCTGCAGAAGGAAAAGGAAAGGACCTAATCATGCCGGCTTCCCGTCTCCTCATGCCACCCCTATCATGATGACACCCCCGGCCACCACCACCCGGGGGCACACCCCAAAAGTCGACGAGAGCAATGTGGTCACCTGGCTGCAGTTTCTGGTGGAAAGGGAGCTAGCAAGGGAAGCAGCCGTGGCCACCCCAGCTTCAGGAGCCAAAAGAGCAGCCATGGCCGAACTGGAGCCAAGGTTGGAGTTGAAGAGGCAAAAATTAGAAGAGGTTGCCACCACTACAACCATGCCCCACCCCCCACCTCCAGCAGGCCAATACGACGAGTACGTGAAGGAGCTACTCGCGTAGTTGCAAAGAGCCAGACAGGAAAGGAGGATAGCCGTGGAGGAGCTGGCAGCGGAACGAGAATCACAAGCCGCCCTCCAGCTGGAAAGAATGAAGTAGATAACAGAATATCAAAGAGAAATCGCTGTGCTCAGGGAGGAAGCCAGCACTAAGGAGGCGAAATAACTAAAAGCCCTGAAGGAACGTGACGCTGCCTGGGAGGGAAGAAGAAAAATCTTGATGGAGCGTCTCAACGGGGAGAGGGAAACGAATGCCCACCTTCGGTGCAAAAATAATCAGTTATCTGCAGTCAACCTGGAAGCGCAAAGCTAGCTTGACAAAATCAGACAGGAGGTTGCAGAGCTAGACCAATTAAGGGCAGAACAGGTGCAAAGGATGCAGGTGAAGCTGGACTAGCTCAATGCGCAAATCGCAGAGGAACGCTAGGAGCAGTCCCACCTGCACCATGAGCTCGAGGCCCAGCAGCAACAACTCATGGCAATGACCCTCCATCAGGGGGAGAGCCTGGAAGATATGGAAAGAAGAGCAAAAGAATGGTCCGATCATAATGAGCATAGAGTACGGGACTTAGTACGCCGGCTAGCCAAGGCCGAAGGAGATAGGGTGCTGGCTGAGAATCAGGCAGAAGTGGCCCAGCTCTCCATGATAGCCCAGCAGCACACCTTTCTCAATACGCTGCTCCACGCCACCAGACCAGAAGGAGATGAAGCCAATGATCAGCTGCAAAGGAAACTAACCATTGCGCGCAGAGATCTCACAGCAAGCCTGCACGTGCCGCTGCAGCTACTAGGAGGCCCGCCGCAGAGCCTAGAAGAGCAAATAAGATATCTTGCACAAGTAGGCCTGACGGCTCAGGAGATAGATGACCTCGGTTTCACAGAAGAAAAAACACAAGAAGACGAGCAAGCAGAAGGGGGTGAACCAGAGCTCGATCTGGGACCTCAGGAGGAGGAATATGTCCCACCACCCCCTCAACCACAACAAGCCAAAGTGCAGCCCCCTGATACATCTGCCGAGAGAAGAGCGACCCAAACCAACTGTAGGAAAGAGATGGTGGAGAAGGCAAGAAGAAAGCTGAATGCCAAACCTGTCCTAAGACAACCTGCCCCTCTCCTACTGCGCACCCAAGACTCCCCTGTCGAATTCCGTGCCGAATTGATTATCTGGGAATAGCAGGAGTATAACCGCGACCCCTTCGACTTGCGCTTTGAGTTTCCCACTGCCTTGAATGGGGTATTGCCCATTCAACTGGTGGAGGATGTCATTGCCATGGGGGCAAGGCTCAAAGACAAATGGTTAGCGGAGAGTGAGGTTCACCCAATTGCTTGGGGAGTCGAGGACCGCGAGTTTTGGCAAGATAAAGTCCTCCAGGTGCCTAGATCAGTGGAAGGCTATAATTGCCAACCCATCTGGAGGAGACGCATTTTTTACGTCAACCTGGAAGCGTGGATGGCATTTTGCAACACCCTCCCTTCAGAGAGAAATGACCCCACTTTTATGCCGTATCCTCGAAGGGTAGGAGTGGACTTCAATCCGTCCATCCACGGCAGGTTTAATTTCCCCATCATCTATAATACCAATAGCACCTCCCATAGAAATGCCCTCCTTTTCGCCCTCCCCGACTTGTATAGCTCTATAGATAAATTTCTTAGCAAATTCACCTCTTGCCCCGACCCCGCATTCATCACCACTTGTAATTATCTTAGGTTAATTAGGATCCTAGTCCACCAAGAGCCCGCACCCCAAGAACGCCACCTCCCACCCCTCTATTTTGACCCCAACGCCATAGACAGCAACACCATGACTCGCCTCATGATGTGTGCTTCTCTTTTGCCGTCTTTCTATGGTGCACTACTCAAAGACATGAACGACAACAAATTCACCCAGTGCAACCACCCCTTCCTTTCTACCACCACCCCCCGGCCCCCTGCCCTCCACCAACCCCTACCCTTTATTCAGATGACGAGGAGTAAACTCTTGTCATGCCCTTGTACCGCTTGCCTCCATGTATACGCCTCCTCATGCTATTATATTGGCAAAAAAAAAAGAGAGAGAAAAAGCACACACGATCACAGCACCGCACCTAGGGGTCCTCAAATTAGGTATGTCTAGCGACCTTGGTCGGATGGCTCTGTCCCTAATCCCCTAGCCCTTTCATACATCCCCCACAATTGTTCAGGTACTTGCACAATTCTTTTGCACTCATCTCAATGCCATTACAACCCACAGTGGTAAGCAAGGCTTGAAAGACAATGGAAAGACCATAATGACGTCTCAAGCAATCTTCAAGTGTACTCCCCGTCTTCATTGACAAAAATTTCCATCAACTTAGCCCCTTGCTTCACCGACCCCTTGCTATACAAGGAACCAGGCCGACATTCTAACTAAGTAATATCTAAGTATGCACAAGCACTCACATAATACCTGCATTGAAGTATATACACAGTTTGGGTCCTCAAGTGCAGGACAATACTCTCAGCTTGCTTAGAGTTTGACCTGTCTCCCAAACTAATCAAATATGTCTTGTGCACAATAGAGAAGACTAGCACTACCCTTAGGGAGAGACCATCTGAGAGGTTTTCAATTGCAGGTGTTGAAGACCACAACGGAAGTGTCATTCGTTCTTCATCAACACCCAACTATGACTACTTACCCCTCACCATCCGACAAGCCCGAAAAGAATAGTCCTGTGCAGAATCCCCAACAAACCAACACGTGTGCTGGCCACCAATGCAAACCCCACATAGAATAGCCCTACCACCAACACTCCTTCACGAAAACCACACGCGTCCTTGTCACCCACGTCTTCGGTGCATGCTACCGCCTGCTACCTATGACAATGAGTGCCATGGGACTGGCACTCGTCTAGGAGGGGGGTAATGTTAATCCCAATACGAAGAAAGCAAAAGGAAATAAAGACGCAGGGAAAAGGTGGAAAAAAGGTAGCCCGATTGAAGAAAGAATAGGAGAAAAGGCCGAAAGATCAAGGGCAACCTTAAAAGTCCAAGGCAAATACAAAAGGGGAAAGGTGTATTTTTAAATAAAAAGGCGCACCCTGAAATCTTGTAAAAGAGTGCCGGGCTCTTACCCGTGCAATTTGTAAATGTAGATGGGCGGTGGAAAGGAAGCTAGGAAGATAAGGACAATGGGGAAAAGGGCCTACTAGGCTATGGCCAGTCATGTAAAAAAAGGGGATGACCGCCCAAAAGAGATTTAGGGTTTTGTATATAAAGTTGAAAAGTGAATGAGAAGCTCATTCTTTGGTGTGTGACAAAAGGAGTCTTCTTCTTCCTCTCTTCTTCTCTCCTTCTTGCTTGTGTGTGCTCTTGAGAGAGGGAGTGTGAGAGTGTGAGGGAGTGAGTCTGTGTGAGAGTGAGGGATCAAGAGGGTGAAGCTCTTCACCATCTCCTCTCCTCTTCTTCTCTTCTCTTCTCTTCTCTTCTCTTGCGTGCACGGCTATGGAGGATGGAGCTTGGAGATGGAGGAGGCTTGAGGATGCTTGAGCTAGCATCTAGGATCGTGGAGCTACCAGAGTGCAAGAGGGAGGAGGGTACTCGATCGAGCATCAAGGTAAGCTCACTACACTCGTAGGATCAACGGCGCGTCGGCTAGGTGAGAGATAGCCATTAGAGCTCGCTTGAAACGCTTGAAAGAATAAGCGGTCCGAGGGTCTTGGCAGTTGAGCGAAATCTCCCACAACTTGTCTTGGTGGGTTTCCCCATTCTCTGACAAGCATCACATCTTTTATAGTTATCATAAGCATCCTTGTGGATGGTCGGCCACCAGTATCCTGCTAGCAGAGCCTTACTGGCTGTGGCTTCTCTTGCAAAGTGGTCCCCACATGGCTCGTCATGGTAAGCCTTCAAAACAATCACAATATCATCTCGTGCAACACATCTTCTGGGCACTTCATCTTTGCCTTTCTTGTACAGTGCGCAGCCTAACAGGGTGTAGGGGGCTGATTCTAACATAAGCTTCTTTCTTTCCCGACTAGAAATACCATGAGGGTACTGTTGGGTTGCCACCAGATTGGCAATGTCTGCATACCAGGGAGTTACAGTTTCGACCAGGAATAGGGAAGCATCAGGGAGGTCTGAATCATCCTGCTCCTCGTCTGCAGTTTGTGGGATACGCGACAGATTGTGGGAACAACCAGGCTTAGTAATAACCTCAAAGTCAAATTCTTGAAATAGAAGGAGCCATCTCATCATTCGTCCTTTCACATCCGCTTTGTTCATCAGGAAGGACAGGGCCTCGTGATCCACATAAAATTTAAAGTAGGTAGATAGGAGGTAGTGGTGAAACTTTTCTAGGGCAAACACCATTGCCAAACACTCAAGCTTTGTCACTGTATAGTTCCATTCCCTATCAGTGACTTTTTGGCTTGCGTAATAGATCGGTTGATCTAATTTTGAGGGGCCCTTTTGACATAGGGCAACACCTAGCCCTTCAACTGATGCATCAGTGTGTACATGAAACTCCTTCGTCCAATCAGGAGGCTGCAGAATGTGTGCCTCAATCAGACACTGTTTCAGAGTGTTGAAGGCCTTGTCACATTCTTCCGTCCAAATAAACTCTGCATCTTTCCTCAGAAGCTTGTGCAAGGAGATTGCCTTTGTTGCAAAATGGGCTATGAATCTTCTGTAGTAACCCACATGGCCTAGGAATCCCCTCAACTGTTTGAGGTTGGTGGGTGCTGTCAGAGCTGCAATCTTTTCAATCTTTGCAGGGTCTGTTGATATCCCTTGTGCAGAGACAATGTGGCCCAACAGAACTCCAGAAGAGACCCCAAAGATGCATTTGTTGGGGTTGAGAGAAATCCCATACTCCTGGCATCGATCAAAGCATTGTTCCAAATGTCCCCAGTGTTCCCGGATCAAACTATAGACATAGAAGTCATCCAAATATACCTCAATAAAGTTGTGCAGATGATTTGGAATGCGGCTATCATGACTCACTGGAAAGTAGTAGGGGCATTGCAGAGCCCAAATGGCATCACTCTGTAAGTGTAGGTCCCCCATTCTGTGGTGAAGGTTGTTTTGGATTGGTCTTCTTCTGCTATCTGCACTTGGTTGTATCCACTGAACCATCCAGAAGGGAATAAAGCTCATGTCCTGCCATTGTGTCCAACAGTTGGTCTGTGAAAGGAATCGGAAAGTGATCCTTCTTTGCCTTGGAATTCAACTTGTGGAAATCCACACATATACGAAGCTTGCCATTCTTCTTGGGTACCACCACGATGGGTGAAACCCATTCACTATTTGCCACTGGATAGATAAACTCGGCTTCCAGAAGCTTCAGCAGCTTTGCTTTCACCAATGTGGAATAATTTGGGTTCATCCACCTCTGTCGTTGCCGTATTGGCTTGGCATCAGGCTCCAAGTCAATATGATGCTGACATATTGTGGAATCAATCCCCTTTAGGTCTTTGTAGGACCACACAAACACGTCCAAATTCTCTTTCAACAAGTTGTACAAGATTGACAATTCCTCTTCTGGTAGGCTGCTACCCACCTTCAAGTGGCATTCAGTGCCATCTGCATCCACAAAAGTTAACTGCCTTTCACCTTCTACTTCACGGATGAAGGTCCTGCGCGGACTGCTTCTGGATACAGATCCGACTCCTTCAAGGGAGTGGTGTCCTCTTCTGATGTCCCACTAGACCCAACTTCTTCTTTTGGTGGAGACTTAGTTTGCTCCTTGAGATGTTGAAATGGGATTAGAGCCATTTCAGGTTTGGTTTCATGATTAATTACCTCTTGGCTTGAAGACTCATCTTCTGATGACACGTCCAGGAACATCACATAACAGGGACCCTCTGATGCCTGTTGGAATTGTGAGACTGGTGCTTGTTGGCACGGTGCATCATCATCATCTTTTCTTGGCAAAGGTGGGTGAGGGCGGCATGAGCCACTGCTGAAAGACGGCTTGGTCTTCTTAACCCGTTTCTTATAAAGATTTTGCATATGAGAATATCCATTTACTAGACCAAATGGTACCATCGCCATTCTGTCCCAGAGCATGAGCTCGTCTGCTTCTAATGCTTCTGGAACTTCTTCTTCATATGTATCCTCTTCGGGTGGGATAGACTCTTCCATCTCGCTTTCATAACCGTCTTCTTCAATATCATCTCCTTCCTCTCCTATCTCTATCTCTAGCTCTGTCTCTGTCTCTGTCTCTGTCTCTGTCTCTGTCTCTGTCTCTGTCTCTGTCTCTGTAGAAGCTCTGTAAGAGAAGAACAGGTTCTCTGTTTCATTTTTTGCTTCTGTCTCTAGCTCTACTGTGGCCATGTAATAGGGAGAGCAGTACATCCATGCTTCTATCTCACTGTCAGAGGTGATTTCGAAAATCATTCCTAGTTCAGGCAGGAAGTATTCACCCATTGATAATGGCTTTGCATCTTTTGGGAGTTGGCTTACAGTATCCACTGTTAAGCAACGTGCCACTGTTTTCTTGGGAAGAATCTGTTTGACAGCATCTTCGTTTACTGATGTTCCATCTGTAGCCTCATTAGGGGAGTCATAAGATAATTCCAAGGAGTTAGATCCATGTCCTTTTTGAGCACCATATAGCTTCAGCACCACTTTATTGGGTCCTCTACCCAAGGTCAAGGTTCCTTTGAACCAATCCATCCTTGCTCTGGCTTCAAAAAGCCATGGTCTGCCCAGTAACAGAGGGTAGGATGTACCATAAGAGTTTGGCTTCACCACCAAATAGGTTAGCCAATAATCTTTTCCAGCCACTGTAGTCTTCACATATGGAAGAAGGCCCAAAGGCTTGATTCTGCTCTGATCCACAAGTCTGATGAGCCATTGGGTTGGTTGCACACCTTGTAGGCCTAGATCCTTCATTGTCACATCCGTCATAATTGTCACTGATGAACCACCATCAATTAGTGCATTTGCAATGAAGCAGCCTTCTATCCACACACGTGTCTCTGGGGTACCCGGATCTAGGAAGGCATTAGCCACATCCACTTCTTTTATAGGCTCTGGAGCTTTGTTGGACTTTGTTGCCGTTGAGGGAGCAATCCTTAAGCCACGTCTTCTTGTCAGTATACTTTTGAACCTTTTTCGGCAACTAGGAGACAACATCAATAATTGTCGGAATGTGAGGTTTGGTTTAAAGGTATCTAGATCTCTGACCAGATCATATTCCTTAATAGGATCCATTGGCTTCTCTAACCGGTTAGGGAATGGGGCAACACCCATTTTCATTTTCCTTCTTTCTTCCAACAGGTGCATCATGGGGACTTCTTCTGCCACTTGTGGCACCTCCTCCTCTTCTATCTCCTGACCTCTGGTCCTTTCTATGGAACTGTCTCTGTGACTCTCTGTGGCGCTGTGGTGCTCTGTACGGCACTGTCAGGCTCTGTTCTATTCTGTTCGTTTGATGGAAGATTGAACTTCACTGTTCTGGCAGGAGGATTATTTTCTTTCTGGATAGGTGGTTCCTTCTTCTTTGCACGCATGATGGCAGCAACTTCCAATTCCATTAAATTGGAGGTAGGCTCTTGGGCCTGGACTATCAATAGCACTGTTTTTCACTGGGGCTGGGCTTGGATAGTCTTTTGCAGTGTGGCCTTCTCCTTTGTATCGATTGCATAAGGGATTATAATCCAGTGACCTTCTGGGATTTGGACAATTTGGTGAAATGTGTCCCTTTTCTCCGCATTTGTAACACTCTACTTCTGATCTCTGCCCACCGCCAGACTGTCTTCCTCTATAACTTTGGGATGGAAACCTCCTTGGACCGAAATTAGGACCAAACTCTCTAGGCTTGGGTCCAATATCTTGTGTTTTCATTTTGGATTCCAACAAGTTGAATCTTGCATCTTCTTTCTTCCTTTTCCTATCATGCATCTCCTTTAGAGAGCAAATATCCTCTGTATGGTTCTTCCGCAAACAGTAGGAACAGAAGGCTCCAGGAATGGTTGGTTTTCATGTACATTCAGTGTCTAAATGGCCTACTTGATGACACTTACCAAACCAAGTATTTGACCGCATCACATCTCTTCCTACTCCTGCAACGTTGGATATGCTAGCGGTATTCACTTTCAGCGTCTGCAATTTCTCTGTAATCACATCCATCAACTCCTTTTTGATATTTGCAACTGAGTTGGATAAATAATCCTTCAAGCTTTCTCCTCCTGAGGTACTGGCAGTAGGGTTTTGAGGAGTCTCTGTAATCACTACATAAACAGGTTGGGCTGGTGCAGAGGGGTCTCTGTTCTGATTTTGATTCAGAGCTCTTGTTTGAACTGTTGGCTATTGGCTCCAGTTGGTAGGGTTGCTGCTAATTTGGCATTGGGGAAATTGGTTGGGACCATTGTTGTTGTGGTTGAACCATCATTTGAGGCATTGATTGTGGCCATTGTGGATTTGGTGCACTGTACTGTGATACTGGGGGCATCTGTTGGTAGGGGTAGGGGACTGACCCTGGGACTGCATTTGGTGGGTACATCATTCCTGGCATCAGAGGAGGTAAGACTCCTCTTCCTGGATTCATCGCTAATCTAGCTTCCACTTCATCGTATAGTCTTGCAATGTGGCTGGTCTTTGCAGCTCCACAAACTTACGGACTTCTGGTTGTAATCCTCTGAGAAACACTCCCTTCTGAATGCCATCATATAGATTATGGTTAGTCCATCTCTTCAGGATGGATTCCATTCGTGAGACATAAGCTTCTACTCTTTCTCCAGAGGACTGACTTAAATTCATAAATTCCTCTCGCATCTGCTCTTCAAAACCTTCACACCTGAATTTAGTGAGGAAGGCCTCGTCCCATGTGCCAAAAGTTCCTGCTGCTTGTCTCTCATACCACTGAAACGCCGCGTCCTTGAAAGTGGCGGGGAATATTGCTAACCAATGCTCAGGGGTTCTGGCATTGTTAGCCACACATGCTACCATAAAATCTGCTACATGAAGATCAGGATCTTCATTGTACTCTCCTTTAAAACCTGGCAATGGAACTACATTCGCTGGCCTATCATCAATATTTCCAGGACGTATCTGGCTTGGAAGTGGACCTCCAGTAGGAGGAGGAAGGGCTTGATGTGCCATTGGGACTTCTGTAAAGAGTTCCGCAAGGGCGTCAAAGGCGGCTTCTGTTGCGAGCTCATTCTTAGCTTTGATTTTTTCTTTCTCTCTTCTCACGTACCTCTGGACTCGTTCTAACGCTTGCCTCTTTATTGCGTCATTCATCAGGGGGTTGGCTCCACTATGTTGTTAGTGCTCCACAGAGGGATAATAGAAGGCTTCAGTCTGTGGAGGACTCTCTTGCCAACATTTCTTTTACTTCTTCCTTTTCAACGTCTCTAAATTCTGCTTTCATGCCACTGCACAGAGGAAGGTATTCGGTTCTGAAGGTGTCAAAATGCATACGTCTAAGCATTGTGGTGGTGCCATCATCATAGTAATGCTAGCTTCTGATGGTTTCAACAGTGTATGTTGTAAAGAACACTCTGTCTACCGACTTCCAATGGGTTGCTAATTGAACGAACAGAAGATTATCAGAACACCAAGCATCCCACGTATCTTGCTGTTGAGGATCCACGAACAAATTCCAACTCTTTTCCTTCTTGTCTTCGTGAACCTCTATAGACCAAGACTCCTAAAGCTTCTTCACAATCTCCCACTTGATGATGTCTGGAAACTTCTCAATGAGTGCCAAATCTTCCATGGATGGTCATTCTCTCTGTTTCTGCTCTTCAGTTTATTCCCAATCAGTTTGCCACCAAGATGCAAGTTTCTGCTGTTTCAACAGGAAGAGGAAACTGTCCACCACATAGAGCATGCATCATGATGGTGATATGTTTCCGCCATTGTGGGATGAACTTGTGGAAAGTGGCTTTGGTTATGAGAAATTCCAACTCTTCAATGGAAGAAGGAACTTTACAATCATCCATTGAATTCTTCTCTTCTTGGCAATGCCATTTCCTTCATTTTCAGCCTCTTTTGGTGCTTGTTGATGGCAAGTTTCCACGGCTGCGCACCAAAAACATGGAGCCCCAAGAGGAACACCAAGGAAAAGGAAATTCTCTTGTAAGAAAATCTATCTTGTAACATCAACAAGCTTTTTTATTAGGTTTTATATGATCACAATGAAGAAAAGAACACCAGGCACAACAAATCTTCATGCAGCATCGTGTAGATCTCCCACGGATTTGATAGAATCAACCATATTCTTCAATATCTTCATAAATTCCATTAATTGAAAAAATAAAGCAAAGGAATACACCATCTTTGAATGGAGATACATCACATAGTATTCATCTTCAATGTCTTCATAGTCTTCTCTCTCAATCTCTACAATCACTCTGTTTTAGTAGAATTGACTATCTCTGACTCTCTCTCTCTCTCTCCATCAATAATACATAATATCCTCACTACAATCTCTCATAATCACTCACAATAATCCTTCTTAGGTCATGGATACCCCTCCCAAGAGATATGTATGATATGAAGAGGCACCAGAGCCACTACAATGTCCTTTCGTAGCTCACCACTATCACTTCACTTCAGTCTTTACTTGAGTCTTCAGCAGCTACTTCTTTCACTTCTTTTAGCTCTTTTGCACTTGTATTCACCTCTTTCCAAGGCTAGAAAACTTTTCTAAGCTACACTCTCATCCATCAGAACACATACAGAAGCATAAAAAAGGTCTACAGAGGCTCATCAGAAGCTCACCAGAGAGTTACAGAAGGTCAACATAAAGCATCAGAACCACATAACTCATACCAAAACCATTCCAAACCATCCAAAATCACTCAATAATATTTCAAACAATCTCAAACCCTATCAATCAATACTCCATTCCTCTTTACAGAGAGAAAACAAAACAAAACAGAACAAAACAGAAGCTCAACAGAACCAATTAGGACCAATCAGAACATATCAGAACTTATCAGAACTTCACATCTCTACTAATAAACATCATGATCTTAATAAAGCCATTCGAACCTATCCAAAACACTCTCAAACCACTTCCAAACCAATCAATCATCTCATAAAATCAACCATTCAGCTCTCAAAAACAACAAAAATCAACCAAAAAACAGATCATTTCAACACTCAACATTTATGCCTACCTGAAAATGAAGAAGGAAGAGGTACTCACGAATGATGGCATAAGCATCCAGGACATCCCTGATGCTGACGCTAGGCTGCAAGCCAAGTTGGTGCACGTGCTCTTCTCCAGCCAATGTTACAACTCCTTAATGCATCAGATTAGCGTGCCAATGCTGGAGAATGTAGCAGCCCACACTCTAGACGAGGTGGATTGGAATGGCTACGTGTGGAAGATGATCGATCAAGCGGCCAAGGCACTAGCCCTGGGAAGTGCACCAACAGGAGGAGAATCCCCGGCTTCTAAGGTGACGGAAAGGAAGAAGGCCTCCTCCAAGGCCTCTTTCATCGGCTACGAAGGATTCTTGATTGCACTCATTCAGGAGGCAGTAAGGGCAGCACAGGAGCCAAAGGAGGGAGAAGGAGAAATGCGGGAGAAGTTGCCCCCTCGACAGGACAAAGACAGGTCCACCGACAGAACGGAAATAGAAGAAGAAGGGGAGGAACAAACTAGTAAGAAGACAATTAGGACAACGAAGAAGAAGGTGGCGCAGGGAAAGAAGAAGAGTGATGAAGGCAGGAAGAAAGAAAGGGAAGACCTGGAAAGGGCGAAAAAGGAATCCATGAAAGAAGAAAAGGAGAGAGAGAGAAGAAAGAGGCAGGATGAGCAAAGGGAAAAAGAGGAGTTACAGAAAGCCAAGGAGGCATCAAAACAAGAAGCTGAAGCAAAGAGAAGGAGGGAAAAAGAACAGAAAGGGAAAAAATAGGAGGAGCAAAAGAAAAGACAGGAGGAAAGGAAGAGAAAAGCGGAGGAAGAAGAGGAGGAGCTGCGAAGGAAGGAGGAGGAGGACCTGGCGGAGGCCACCCGATGGTCCATTGAACAGTAGTGCCGAGCAAACGAGCTAGGGAACCTAAGCCCATGTAGAGAAGAGGGGCCTGGATCTAGCACGCAGGTGCCAGAGTTCGTGCCACCTCCAATCTCCGAAGGCAAAGGCAAGGCCTCGCTCCATTCGATCCCTACCCTCCTGGTACCTTTCGCGGAACTCACCACTGTCACCCCCAACATCCCCACTAGTGCAGACGTATCAAATTTTGTGGCGTGGATGCAGTATTTTATCAACAAAGAAATGGGCCAGGGGCAGAGCATGGAAACTACAACCACGGGACAGAAAAGGCCAGCCACGGACGTAGAGTCCAGGCAAGAGCCCAAAAAGTAAAAAGTCGAAGCCTCCACCTCGTCCATTCACGCAACGATGATGCCACCGGCTAATTACAATGAATACGTTGTCAAGCTACTCTCCCAATTGGAGAGAGCGAAGGAGGAATGCAAAATAGATGTGGTTGAGTTGGTAGCCGAGAAGGAAACCGTGGCCGCCTTCCAGCTGGACAAAACAAGAATGATAGCCTTGCAGCAGCACGAAATTGTAGACCTGAAATAGGAACTAAAGGCTAGGGATGAGAGGGAGGAACATTGGAGGCACAAGCTTGCAAAGAGGGCACAAGCTCCTAATAGTGCAGTACCAGGAGCTTGCGGCGAAAGCTGTTGAGGTGGATGCACTCGGGGTGGAGCTGAATGCTAGGGATGAAGAAAGGCAATGGGGCATGGAGGAGCAGGAGAAGGAGCTCAAGCGCCTAACAGATCAGCTGACCTCTGAACGAGAAGAACAAGAGAGGCTAGTTAGAGAACTGGAGGATTATGGATAAAAAATCATGATGCTGACCTTAAGATAGGGGGAGGGCCTGGAAGCAATGAACAAAAGGGCGGAGGAGTGGGCCGCGCACAACGAGAAGAGGGTGAAGACCCTGGTGCGCTGCCTTGCTCTAACAGAAAAAGAGAAAATCATCGTAGAAAGCAAAACGAAGGCAGCCCAAGTGGCCTTTAGCGCTCAATAGAAGGCCTTCCTTGATACCATCTTGGATGCCACCCACACAACACGAGGAGAGCCATTGGAAGCGGTGCAAAGGAATCTCGGCATGGCAAGAAGAGCCCTACATGCTGGACTACAGATGCCACCACTACCGACGGAGGTTAGGCTGAGTTTGGAGGAACAACGGAAATACCTGATGAGGGCCGGCCTAACCCCCTAGGAGATAGATGCCCTCAGGTTCGAGGAAGAAGCAGTACACGCAGAGCGGCAAGGGGAAGAGGCACAGCTGGAAATCGATGTGAATCGATTCAGGGAAGAAGTGGTCCCGCAACCCCCCTCACCATAAGTCCAAGATCCGCCACAAGAAGATCTAGCTGCAGAAAGAAAAGCCATCTCTAAAGAAAGACAAAAAAAGCTGGTGGAGGAGGCCAGACAGAGACTAAGAGCCAAACCAACCGTGCTACCGTTCGCGCCTCTCCCTCCATGCCTAGATAATATTCTCTCGGGATTCCACGCAGAACTCGTGGTGTGGGAGGTGCAGGAACTAGCAAAGGAGCCATTCTCCTTCAGTTTCCTCCTACCCAGCAGTCTGCAGAGGGTCCTGCCCCTCAAAGTGATGGACGAGGTGATCGTAAATCCCCCACACTGTACAAAACTATAGGAGCCAACCCCTGTGGAAGACAAAATTTTGGAAATCCCCCACATTGTACAAAACTATAGGAGCCAACCCCTATGGAGGAGGCGAGTATGCGACATAAGCATGCTCGCCTAGATGGCTTTTTGTAATACCCTACCGTTCGAGCGGAACGACCCTACTTACATGGCATACCCTCAAAGGGTACGTGTAGATTTTGGCGCCACCCTCCACGGGCGGTATGACTTTCCCATCATTTATAACTCCACTGTAGTATCCTTTGACAACACCCTTCTGTTTACCATGAAAAGCCTAGACAAGTCTATGATGTGCTTCCTTGCGGACTTTTCCTCATGTCCTGACCCCGCTTTTATAACCACGTGTAACTATCTTAGGCTACTTAGGCTACTTCTTAAGCAGGACCCGAATCCACAAGAGCGTGGCCTGCCTCTCCTATTCTTTGACCCTAATGCCATAGATAATTGTGCCATGGCTCGTCTCATGATGAGGGCTAGTCTCCTTCCCTCTTTCTGCCTAGCCCTCCTAGAGGACATGAACGATAGCCAGTTTACTAGATGCAACCACCCCTTTCTCTCCACTACCTCCCTTCATATCCGCATGAATCTAAAAAATTACATGCAGAGTCGCCAATTTTTGAGCAAGTCTCTCCGCTCCCCTTCTCCTCCTCATTCCGACTAAGACACTTAGGCCTACGTATCCTCAAAAAAAAAAAAAGCACCACAGTTATTGCACCTAGGGTTCTCCCTAGCCCCCTCCCCCACTTCACACTTATGGAAAATCAAGGGCAAGACTTTCAGACCTGTCACCCTAAGGCTTGCACCACACCACCAACGAAGCACAAGCTGGGTCCTCAAGTGTGAGATGTTACCAAGGGCTTGTTGCCCAAGGTTAGACCCATCTCCTAGTTCCATTGCCACGTGCACAACACACTACATGGCAAGCATCACACCCCTTAGGGAGGGCACAACTTTTCTTGCAGGTTATGTCAACTCTCAAGAAATGGCTACCCGCGGAAGACCATCACCCATGGCACCCTTTAATGACCCAAAGCGTGCCGGCCTCCAGCCATCCGCCTAGTGCTGATGGCCACCATGATCGAACCAGCTCGAGGTAATACTGCCATTGGCATAGATCTTGGAATTGCATCGTCCAATGATCCATGCCCAACGCCTCAAGATCCACGGATAGCTTATTGATTCTAGAGGCATGATGACCTTCAAACCCAAGACATGGATCTTCAATCGAAGCCATGGGTTTTCAAGCCAAACAGAGTTCGAGGGGTTTTACCAGAATAAATCCCTCCAATACCATCATCGCATTGCTTCAAGCGCTCCTCATACTCACAAAACGACCGGCTACAATTGTGTGATAGATGCAGAGTGTCTTCATGGAGCTTAACGCATGCTGGACTTGCTTCGGGTCATCATCCCTAACCACCCACCTACCTATTCTGCCTACCAACTGACCTAACTTGCCCACTTGTCCCACCGCAGTGCTATGGGACTGGCACTTGGCTAGGAGGGGGGTAATGTTACCGTGTTTCGGACTGCGTTACCGCAGCACAAAGGAGCGGGAATTGGGAAGAAGGAAAAATAGCGAAAAAGACGCAAAAGTAGAAAAAGGCTCCTTGACTGGTAACCAATCCCTGAAAAATTCAAATGTTCGGACACGACCCTCAAGAGGCTTCGGTGTTGGGCCACGGTAAAGAAAAAGGAAAAGGCACACCATTAAAATGTGGAAGCATCCCCAAGTCTCTGTAAAAGAGTGCTAGGCTCGCTCGTGTGCAAAGTGTATGCATTGCTGGGAATAGGATAAATTAGAATGGTGGGAAATGGGCAAAGGGGCCTAGGCTACGGCCAGCCATGCAAAAGAGGAAAAAGGGGATGACCGCCCGAAAGAGATTTAGGGTTTTGTATATAAAGTTGAAAAGTGAATGAGAAGCTCATTCTTTTGGTGTGTGGCAAAAAGACTCTTCTTCTTCCTCTCTTCTTCTCTCCTCCTTGCTTGTGTGTGCTCTTGAGAGAGGGAGTGTGAGAGTGTGAGGGAGTGAGTGTGTGTGAGAGTGAGGGATCAAGAGGGTAAAGCTCTTCACCATCTCCTCTCCTCTTCTTCTCTTCTCTTCTCTCTTCTTCTCTTGCACGTGCGGCTATGGAGGATGGAGCTTGGAGATAGAGGAGGCTTGAGGATGCTTGAGCTAGCATCAAGGATCGTGGAGCTACCAGAGTGCAAGAGAGAGGAGGGTACTCGATCGGGCATCAAGGTAAGCTCACAACACTTGTAGGATCGACGGCGTGTCGGCTAGGTGAGAGATAGCCATTAGAGCTCGCTTGGAACGCTTGAACAATAAGTGGTCCATGGGTCTTGGCAGTTGAGCGAAAGCTCCCATAGGATCTTTATCAATATTGACCTCCTTTAGGTTTATTCTCGCAACCTTTCCCTTCGCATCGTGCCTTTGCCCACAAAACTGACCTTGGCCAAAAGCTTCGGGCACTGCCTCTTGAAATATCTTGGTTCCTTTCAATAGAAGCACCTTGGAGTCTCGTTGTTCCTCCCTGTGGATATAAAGCTTCTCATTGCCTTTAATTTGGCTTTCTTTGTCTTGTTTGGTTGGTACTACCCTTGGGCTCTGTTCACATAACCTTGGAAGTTGCCCTTACTCTGAGTGTTTCTATTTTCCAAAATTTTGCATTACTTGGCCTTTGTCCAATCTCTTGAACTATTGGAGCTTCTCGAATCAATGCATCTTGTAAATCCAATGGCCTCATTGATTCAAGACACGTATTCAGGGGTAGATTTAGACCATTGCAAAATTTGGATACTTGCTATGAAACATCTATCGTAGGTGCATATTTTACAAGTGTTATGAATTTGGAGTAGTAGGCTTCTAGGATTAGGCTTAACTACTTTACATTGAAGAACTCGTTTATCTTTTGGGCTTGAAATGTGGGCAGAAGATATCTCCCATGCACAGCATCCTTAATATTGTCCCAAGTGATAGCGGTTTTGGACATTCCTCAGTCCTTGCACCACTGTTTCCACCAAAGACGAGCATCTCCTGTGACTTTTAGTTTGGCGATCATGGCTTGATTTGACGGTGCAGTCCTTGCAGCAGTGAAATAGTCTTCCATAGACTCCATCCATGTTTTTGCTTCAATTGGAATGGCCCTCCCTTTACCATCAAACTCCGGTGGCTTGTACTTCTTGAGAAGAAATTTCTTCTCTTAAGCTTCTATAATATTAAGATTCGGGGTGATGGTTTGAGGAATTATACAATTTAATGATGAATTTTCTCTCCAACCATATTCAAGAAAGATATTTACTTACTTAATCTACCTCATTAATTTAGGAAAGAAATTACGTACTACTTGTCCTTTCAATAATGATTAAGGTTTATACTTTAAAAGAGAGTTTTAATTTTAATTCAAAAAATTTCATCAAATGAATAATATCTATCCACTATTTCTGATTTATCAAACGGATGGACAAAAATAATTATTTACATCAATAGGAAGGAAGTGCATTATTCGAGTAGTTTGAGAGCTCATGTTATTCTTAGAAAAGATTCTTCTACCACAATCTAGGCATGGCATTGTGATGCATCCATCGCATAGTAAAATAGATATCCAAACATCTATATTTCAAGGAAAGATCAAGTAATCCATCTTTCTTTTGTAGTTGCAGCAACTACAGCATCCTATTACCATGACTCGATCAACCGGTATAAACTTTGTAACCTCCTCATAGATGTACCGATTTAATTTAACATGTCGCCCTTTATTGAACATGTTTGAGTTTACCCTAGCCTCATAGAAGAGATACATCTTGGCAACCTTAAGGCCTTCCATCTACCTTACCCTCTTTAAATTATTCTGGAGGTAACCAATACGATTTGCATCAATGTTACAATACCCTCTGCTTAACATCCATCGTCTTTTATAATACAAGGGCGAAGGATTGTATAACTGATCTAATATTTGCATCATCTGGTTTCTCCTCTTGAAACTAGAGGAGTGCATTGTTGACATAAACATTACTTGGAAAATCGAAAATCATTTTCATCTTTCTACTAGAAATTAAGAATATATATTCGCTCTAATACCAACTGTAATGTGTCCGCCCGATCTTTCCTTGGTGGTACGTTCTTAGTAGCCCATTAAGAGATACCCTACGAAGTGCCATCTGGGATTTTTGTGCTAGAGTAGACCATTATTCTTGGCTTCATGAAAATTCAGAGCTTTGTGGTGATGCAATGAGCCTTGAAATGAGGATCTTGAAAGCATAAGAGCTTCTTTGGGATCAAAAGCACAACACATCATGTACTATTAATGTATGTCCCTAACATTATGTCAGTGCTTGTCTTTCTTTCAAAGGAACATTATTATGAGGGTTTTTATACATGTTTGAGTGTTTTGAATGAAGATAAATTAGTTCTTAATTCTATAATTCAATGGAAGGTGACCTCCAATAGAAGAAGACACACTTGATCCATACATGCATCAGTAGATTTTGTTTTGTTATTGTCTTCTGTTGGATTGAACTTATTTAACATCGGTATGTAGAGGACCAGACATGCCAGTGAGGCAAAGATGAGCATTCATCTTAGAAAGTTCATATGATTTTGTTCAATAAATCTACGTAGCTTAATGACTTAAACCATTACAGATAGAAGGATTTGAACCTTCATGACTAAAGCCACCAAAACCTAAACCTAGAGTGTCTACCAATTTCACCATATCCACAAGCTATCTGTGCAATAATAGCTAATAAGAACCTAAAATTTTGTTCATTGGATAGGACTAGCACTTTAAATAAGAAAAAAAGTTAATATCTTGTCCCAAGCACCAGCGCTGCCAAAAAATTATACTATCTCAGTCTCCTTGATTGACTCGTTTGTTAGCCTCTTAAGAAAGAAAACACTATGTAAGCCTTTAGAAAAGATAACTTCGTTCATAAACGATGCAAAGCACTCTTAGGAGTAAATGACAAATTGCATGAGAATGCCAACTTATTTGTATGCAGCATAATTGTGAATGGAGAAGGATTTGAACTTTTGGTCTTTTTACAAATACCTTGATTTTCAAGATTGCTCAGACATTCATTCCTTTTATTTCGCCAAATCTTGCACTTAAAATTGTCCATAATTGACTATATGTCAGATAACCATTCTAATGAAAGTATATAGGAACAAGCTTTAAAGAAAAAAAGAAAATAGTGTTATGTCAATCGAATCAAATCCTTTCCTAGCAAAGCGAAAGAAGTTAACAGGTCTTTTTCACCATTCAAGATCCTACAATAGCCAGGTCTATTATTAAACTTATTGCCTTGACTTAGTGGCTGATTGTTTGCTTAGTTTCAGGCACTTTGCTTCAGGTTTAACTAAAGCACTTATGTAAGTTTTATTACTATTATCTTATTATGTATTTAATTGTAAGCTTTTTATGAAATGAGGTTTACATTAAGGACTAAGTGAGTAGCAAAGGATGCTGCTTACTTTAAAGTTATTGGCTTTGGCATTGTAATTAGTTTTTAATTTACTATAGCTACTATTTTTCCTGTTAATGTGTTATTGTTTCTTGAAACTTTTTCCTATCCTCCTTTTAATTTTCTCCAAGCTATTTTAGTGTCCATTTGTGTATTACATATTTTAGCTTCCTTAGATCTTTTTATAGCAGGCTAGTTTTTGTTAACATAAAACTTAAGATATGATTGTAAAAAAACTATTATCTGATGCAATTACAAAATTAATTGTGTTGTATTTGTCAGTTGCCAGATTTTTTATTTTGTAAATTAGCTAAGGATATGCAAACCATTTATACCAATTGAGGCATAGCAAATATATTTCAGCAGATAAGGTTGAAGTCTACATCATGGATGGTTTCTCTGATGACATATAGCAAGGGTAGTCCAAGAAATTCAAAATGCATGATATGTTTGGTAGAAACACCAAAATTCCATGACAAGTTGCATGAAACATTAATGATGTGGTTTTAATCTCAAGCAAACATTAGAGTTTGGGTAAGCCTACCAACAAAGGAGGTTCAAATAATGGAAGAGACCACAAGCAGTGAAGGGGATGCAAGTGAAAAAGGCAAACAAACTCCAAAACTAAAACTTGTAAATGATTCAAAAGGTGCAGCAAACCTTGTAGTCCAAGAGGATGATAGAGATATAGATTAAGTCTATATTTTGTAATAATTTTACAAAAGCTTGTATGAATCTCATATATTTATACAAAAAAAATATTTGTGTCTTCTTTTTTATGTGTTGATAGTCCTCATATTTTTATAAATTATAATTTATTAAACTAGTAGATCAAGATCATTATTAAACTAGTAAATCAAAACTATTTTTTCTAGATTAAAAATTGTTATGTATATGCAATAGATGAAAAGAAGAAATTAGTTTGACTAACAATATATTTATATGCATAGTATGAGATTAATATAAATCATTAGTTTTTCTACCAAGAGAAATAAAATGCTATGCTTTACCCTATGCTCATAGATATTTTGATTAAGAGTGGCCACATTCCCAATCTCAATTGAGAAGAGAACTCCTTTAAATCTTAGAGAGATTTTGATTAGGCTTGGAAATATATTCAAGATCAACCTAAACTTAAGCTCAAAGAAATAGCTTGGTCATGGAGGGATCTCAAAGTGCTATACTTAAAAGAGGTCTCCAAAGGAGAGGTTGATACTAGCTTGAGCACATGGCCAATATCAACCCATGTGTAACTTATATTTGAATGAGAGGGTTGCTCTAAGTTATTGCACGTGCCCAAGCTTTATCTCTTTACAGTTTGGGACCAAAGAGAGAGTTGCTACAAACTTGAGTACATGGCCAATATATTTCTCAAAGAGAACTCAAAGATACACACTTAAGGACACAATACAAAGCTTGAGCCCATGGCCACATCACAAAGCTTGAGCACATGGTCCAACTTGACCATGAAAAAGGTATTTGAATGAGAGATTTGCTCTAAGCTTGAGCACACAAGCAAGGTCTCTCTCCTTAAGACTTGGGACAAAAGAGGGAGTTATTATAAAATTGAGCACATTGCCAAAACATATCAAAGAGAGAGAGTTTGATTAAGCTCAGGGGACACATGGCCAAGCTTTGACTTTGCAAACAAATCTTGAAGAAAGGGTTACTAGAAGCTTGAGCATATAGCAAAGGTTTTCTTCAAAGAGATTTCAAAGTATAACATATCTCTATAAGCTTGAGCACTTGGCTAATTTTTGTCCCAAAGAGATCTCAAAAAATGAGAGATGATATAGTATATGACCCAACCAAAGCCTCAAAATCAAATACTTTTGTTATGAAAGCATATTGAATAATGAAATAAGAGAGAATTGATATAAGTTGAGCACATGGCCAAATCTATGCCTCAAAGTGATCTCAAACTGAGAGGGATTATATAAGCTTGAGCTCATATAATCCATCTCAGTGGAATAGCCAAGCCCTACCTTGTAGAGATTTTGAAGTGGGACTGAATGCTATAAGCTTGTGCACATGACCAAAATGTAAAGGAGAGTTTGATTACACTTGAACATGAGAGAGAATTCAAATGAGCTTAGTTACAAGATCAAGGTCAGTCTTTGTACTTGAATGGATCTCAAAACATTGTTGGTAGATTTGTGAGTTCATGAATGAGACCATGCATGTCTCGATTTGGGGGGTCATAATTACCAATTGTGATGTGCTTGTGGGTGTCAATTTATTTGGGCTTGATTATGGTCTCCTAGTCATGATTTATTTAGTCAATTCTATTTATTGATGTTGCATGATGTTATTTTTTCCCTATAGTTGTAGGTGGCTAGCTTGATCATGTTAATCTGCCTATTTGTAGGCTAGGCTTCCACCTCTTGATTCATTTATTCTATATACTCCCTTAAGAAGTTTCATTGGAGGGAGGGAGTTAGTGCCAATGCTCACACAATCTATGACTCACTATCGTTTTTGTATTGTCCCTTGTCTTTGTATATGGATTCCATTTAGTGAGCCGGCAAGTAGCTGTGAATCCTTAGTCATTCCAAGTCGACAGATTACGTGCTTTGATGCATTTAGATCAACCTCCACTTCATTTAGCTCTTCAGCATCAGGTGGCCCTTATTGGTGTAGCTCCCCATCAGGTGTTGCTCAAACATGGCAATGTTGTCCTTAATTCTCTTAGCCACAGTATTGGAGCCCTCATTCCATTCAGTGAGCTGGCAAGTAGCTGTGAATCCTTAGTCATTCCAAGTCGACAGATTACGTGCTTTGATGCATTTAGATCAACCTCCACTTCATTTAGCTCTTCAGCATCAGGTGGCCCTTATTGGTGTAGCTCCGTCAGGTGTTGCTCAAACATGGCAATGTTGTCCTTAATTCTCTTAGCCACAGTATTGGAGCCCTCAATCCTAAATAAGCTCTCCTTCTTTCGTTGGAGAGATTCCATTAGCTCATGTAACCTGCTCAACTTTTGTGAGGCAGCTTGTCAAAACCCTCTCAACAACACCTTACAAATCAAAGATATCATCTAATTTAGAAGGTCTTGACTTGAAAACGATGGGATCTAAGACTGGACCTTAAGAAAAGTCAATGTATATAGCTCTTGTTCTAAATTTCCATATGAGAAAAAGCATTTGACCTATTGGGTCCACCCAACCATTGATCATTTTCCATCAAGGAAAGACGATCGCTCACTTTCCAATATGATAATGAAGATGATACAATTAGAGGGCCTTGAACCTCCATGTATCTAGGACTAGGCAGAGATGGTTGAAGGAGTGGGGGGTCAAACTATTTTGTACTTGAATGGATCTCCAAACATTGTTAGTAGATTTGTGAGTTCGTGGATGAGCCCATGCATGTCCTGATGGGTGGTCATTACCCATTGTGATGTGTTTCTGGCTGTGAATTTTTTGGGTTTGTTTATGGTCTCCTAGTCATGATTTATTTAGTCAACTCCACTTATTGATGTTGCATGATGTTATTTTTTCCCTATAGTTGTAGCTGGCTAACTTGATCATGTTAATCTGCATATTTGTAGGCTAGGCTCCCACCTCTTAATTCATTTATTCTATATACTCCTATAAGAAGTTTCATTGGAGGGAGGGAACTAGTGCCAGTGCTCACACAACTTATGTCTCATGATTTATTTTGTATTGTCCCTTGTCTTTGTACATGGATTCCATTTACTGAGCATCTCTTTTTTTTTGAGTTCTCTTTGTAGTTTTCTTCTTTCTTTGCAATGCTTCTATCTCATAAATGTCATTGAGTAATCTAGGTTCACTATCGCAAGAGTTAGACATTCTTTACTATTCCTCATTTTCAATCTACCCTTGGTCCATTTATTTTCACCAATTCCATTCTCAAGTTAGAGTCTCAGGGGATGCACCTATATAAAATCATCTATATAATGTGCATTCAAAGGGTATCAAGAAATACCCTTTCTTTAAATATAATAAGGCTATAAAATGATCCCCTTTACTTTAAGAAACTTATGGGTTTTTTTCAAATTGTAATTTAAAATCACTTTTGTAAATATTATCTTGTAAAATTTACTAAATAAAATATTCTAAGTAGAAGCCCTTGAAAAATCCTAATTTGAGTTAAAATTTAATCTACTAAAATTTGTTTCATATACTCTTGAGTCATCAAACTTGTTGTTATTTGCATTACCACCTGTGCAATGGTTTTCCAACTCACATTGATCACGAGCTATTCTTGAGTTTAAAGAGTCCATCAAGCTATGCTTGGTAAATATTTCCCAGTTTTTATAAATTGTCATGCCATGTCTTGCCTATGGTAGTCCTTATACCTAAGGCTCACATATGACGTGAACTAAATATATTTTCTCATTATAATTTATAATATTTTTTTCATATATTAAAAGATATTTAAGCTAGAATTTCTACTTCTTTTTTCTCTTTCTATGGTGTACATTTGTAATTTAAGGTAGAAAACTAGATAGAAAGCACCATTTCTTGAGTGAGTATAGAGACTGACTTTTTCTTTTCCCCAACTCTAGTGCTAGTTTTTTATCTTGCCCCTATAAAGGCGTACCTTATCCTTATGAATTTTTGTAATAGCTTGTAGAAGTGCTCTCCCACCCAACCCTCTTATATTAAAATTGACATTGAATTATGTCATTTTACATACTATATCACGTATTACACTTTGCATAATATGTTGAGAAACATAGTAGAGCATAAGAAAGATAGAATGATGATAGTGACCATGATAGAGCTAGTTTACTATATAACCAACATATTTCATATTCTTAGAAAGAAGGAAGGAAAAAAAACATGTGATTTGTTGCTAGCTTGGCTTGCTCTCTATGCTAAGGCCTTCCCAGTCCTCCTTTACAAGCAAGTTATAGCTAATTGCAACCACTTGGCCATATGATCAAGCTTATATCAAACATTCAATCAAGATCTCTTTGAGGTAGAGCACGCCCATGCTCCCAAGCCTATATCCACTCTCTCTCCTTGATATCCTCTTGAGGCATAGCTTGATTGTGTTCTCAAACTGATCTCAAATATCTCTTTAAGATCTCTTTGGGCATAGCTTGGCCATGTGCTCAAGCATATATAATCCCTTTGTTTATGAGACAATTTTGAGGCATTCTTTGGACTTTGCTCTAGCTTGTTGCATACTTTAAAGTCTCTTTGAGGATATATTTTCTAGGTAGAGCTTGGATGTGTGCTTGAGCTTGTTATCAACCTTCACTTCTAATTTTTTTTGAGGCAAAGATTTACCATATCCTTAAGTTGATAGCAACCCTCTCTTTGAGGTTACTTTGAGGAGGAAAATCCTTGGCAATGTTGTTAAGCTTATATGAAATCCTTGAGATCTCTTTAAGGAGGTAGAGGTTAGCAATGTACTTGAGCACATCAACCTTCTCTCATTGGTGTCAAGAAGTGAACTCGAGAGAGAAGACTGCACAAGAGAGAGGAGTGCAAAGATAGAGAAAGACTAGAAATGGAGAGAGAAAGACTATAAAGAAGAAGAGAGATGGTTGGAAGCCATGAAGGACAGGGGGGCTAGAGAGAGATGAAGGACAAAGTTATATTATCGTATAAAAATTGATTCCATGTACATGTGGCCTTTGCCCTTTTATATGCCCCTAATTTAGCTCTTTACATTCCATTCTCACTCGGATGTTTTTGTCCTCAAAAACAAAAATAGGACTTATTACAAATTGCCAAGAGGTGGAAAGGGGCAAAGTACTCTGCATGGATGGAAAATAAATTGACCTAATCTTCAAGGGTGCACGAAACTATAACTAGATGGTTGAGAACCAAGTACAAATGCATTGACAACCATTTGAAAATATGAAAATGAAATCTTGCACCAGAATGTTACCATTAAGAGCTCCTCCTAAATGGAGACTCTGTGCTGTCCATTGCAGACCTTGCAATAACTTTGGATTGGTTGATTTGAATCGGACATACCATATCTCCACACGAATCTCTCTTTAAGTACTTTTCACCCATATGACTCACACATCTCTATCATTAATTCAGTATTAAATCTGGTCTGAAAGAGAGATCTGTTCTACAAGGAAACAAAGCCCACTAGTTAGCATGATATTATCTCAAAATTCTTGAAGGTAAGGACATCATTCCAAAGTAATGCTAATCCACGCAGAGAGTTAAGTCTAGCCCTTAGACTTCTGAGTCAAAAGGAAAGGTAATATCATGTCCATGCATCATGAACACCAAATCAGAGATATCATCACTCATGAAATAATATGCATGTACAAATGAATCCACAAAAGCATAAGCAAGTAAATCAAATAGATGCCCATGGTCATGGTCTTTAGCATCTGAATCAAATAGAGGCCCATGGTCATGGTCTTCCTCCATCAAAAAATTCATAGGCTACAACTGTAAACCCTTTATCTTCCTCTTGATCATCATCAAAATTGTATTCAGCAGCAAGACTGTCTTTAAAATGTTCATTTGAATATTCAAGTACCACAAATATCCTTTTGTTCTTTGCTCTGCACATATCTTTGTGATTAAAATACATTGGCTCACCACATCTATAACATAACCCATGAGCATGCAATTCTTTGATTTGATCACTAGGTTAATTGTCGAGCTATCACTGGGTTAATTGTCGAGCTTTATGGGTTTTAGACACAATGTTGCCTACATCATTACTATATAGATCAGCAATAGAATAGTCATGCTATTGTCCAAGATATTCATGATAAGCCTATGGCTGAGAAGTACATGAATGCTGCTCATAGTCATATTGTTGTCCATATAGGTATTGGTGTCCATTAAAGAGTGATTGGCTATACTCATTGTTGTACATATTTAGCAATGATTGCAATCAATCTTGCTAAGCTATTGCATCAATGATGGGAATTGATACAACCAACATATACTTGTCATATACATGCACTAAACCCTCTTGCAAAACAAAATTACCATAAAGATTGGTGAGAGCTTCCAAGATGCATGGTTGTACCAACTGATCGTTCTATTTGGACAGCATCTATCACTTCATCTGCCATCTCGTGTTTGCCTAAACCTATTGTGAGACCTCCATTTCCAAGAACCATGTTTTTATTTATTTTTGTATCAAATTGGTCAGGTGCTTTACTTCCTAGGGGGATAGTCCCCCTGGCCTACAAGGCCATTACGCTAAATACAATGCACGATTTGAAGGACTATTCATAGCCAATTTTTGAACTACTTGCTCTAGATTTTAGCCCAGTGATAGATCTATGATGTGCTTTCCAGTCTATATGGTCTCTGGGTCGATTTCAGGGTCTTTTGGTTAAAAATTTGAAAAAATCCAAATTTGACCCAGCAAGTCCGAATTGCATGGGCCGAATGTCCGATTCGGCCCTTCAAAATGGCTAAGGGTGGAATGAGAAAGAGCCGAATGCAACTAGTCTGAATGTCAAATTCGGATAGTTTGAATGTGGTTGTTCGAGGGGGGGACCAAATGGCCAAACAGTAGTGCGCCGAATTGACTAGGGCAGCCGAGGCTCGAGTCAGGTGGAACAAATGCAAAGTTGGTTCGAATGGTGAATTTGGTTGAGCCAAATGTCAGCTTGTCCAAGTAAGATAGGCCAAATGGTTGATTTGATCGGCGGGCCGAGTCCTAAGCGTCTCAATGGTGGTGGGCCTAATGGCAAAACACAAGAGGACCAAGTGCTAATTCTGGGGTTTGGCCCAAAATCACCATCATGGTGTGGTTTTGGCAGATGTGATGAAGAATCGATTAAATCGTACGATTTAGGTCACAACATATAGCACGCACATCCAGATCAAAGCTATGGATGGAGAGAGGAGAAGAATTGTATATATTTGGAATAGCAAATAAAATCCAAAATGCAAATCGGTAAACAAATCAAACCCTCTTGCCCTATTATGATAGCGAAAATCCTAATGCTTGTTTTTTTTTTCCCCCTTTGTCCAAATCACAAAGAAAACACCTACACTACTCCAACCTACTTTTCAAATCCAAAAAACCAAGAAATTACTTGCTAAGGAGATCGAATACCTCTTCAAACTTCCTCAATTCCTACCTACCTACCTCAAGCACCGGTTCGGGGAAAACCCTACTTCAATGATCGATTTAGAGCATTCAATCACTCAAGACTTGAATCCGTTGGTCCCAACAATGAAACCAAAATGTTGGGAGCTCATGCTCAACCGCCAAGATCCATGGACTGCTTATTGTTCAAGTGTTTCAAGATGAGTACTAATGGATACCTCTCACATAGCCAACCTACTATCTCTCTCTATGAGTGTAGTGAGCTTACCTCCATGTCTGATCGATTGAGTTTCCTCTTCTCCTGAGCACTCTGGTAGCTCCACGATCCAACTGCAAGATTTAAGAAAGCTCGATCCTCAAGCTCCATTACACCGCGAGCAAGAGAAAAGAAGAGAAGAAGAGAGGAGAAGATGGAGAGCTTCTCCACCACTGTCCCTCACCCTCACACATACACTCCCTCACACTCTCACACCCCCTCTTTCAAGCACAAGATCAAGAAAGCAAGAAAAAGAAGAAGAAGAGGAGAGCTACTTTTGGCCACACACAAGAATGAGCTCCTCATTCACTTTTCAGCTTTATATACAAAGCCCTAAATCCCTTTTGGGTGGTCATTCCCTTTTTGGTACGGGCAGCATGGCACATTCCTCCAACCATTCTCCTCCTCTTCCCTATTGGCATGGCCTCAATCTCTGCCTCTACCCATTTACAATTTGCAGAGCCCAACGCTCTTTTACAAAGTAAATCATGGTGCGCCTTGCGCTCTTTTACAAAAGTATTGACTTGTGCTTTTTCTTGTGTTCCTCTCTCATTGATTTTGGACTTTTTTTCACTTCTCGTGTTTCCAAATTTTTCTTGGCATGCCTTCATCTTTCATTTTACTTTTCCCTTGGCCTTGTCTTTTGATTCAAATTTTTTGGATTTTCCACCTTGTTCGTTTAAGGGTTAATAGCTTGTGACTCCTCAGATGATTTACTGATTTCTCCACAACACAGCTCTTCAAATCCACGAGATCTATAGGCGCCCTCTCAATGGCCTCAAGCAAGAGCAAGAGAAGATTCTCACAAGCCTCGTCTTCCCCTTCTATTGCAGATATGCATGATTGGAAGCACTATTGGTTCAATTTGAGGACATAAATGAGGCAAACTACTAATTGAATAAAAAATTGTGTTGATCGCATGTAAACATCCAATTGTCGCCAAGGTACTTGAATCATCCTTGTTTGCATCTATCTTAGAGGATTGTGCTAGAAGTCAGTGGGCCACGGTTTCTATGCCTAATGGAGGCAGTAGATATGATAAGAAGCATCCTCACATGAAGAGAGCACCTAGGGTTGGCAGAATATATCACATCATCAACTGTCCTACACAGAAGTGATTGACCCTTTCTTTGAGTTTCTTCAATGATGGTAATACTTCGAATGCAGAAGGTTCAAGATCATTGATGCACATAGATCGAAGATGCCACCTCTCATGTTATTCCCACCTCTAGTTTTATGAGGACCATCAGCAAATCTAAAGGTAGAGAAGATACATCATCCACAGCCTTCCCTCTTCCACTAGTACAATATGCAAAACAAAGGTAATGAGCGATTGGGTACAATATGCTTGCATTGATTTCAATCAAAGCCACAAAAATAAAGATTGATGGAGCATGTATCTTTAATTTATTGGATCTTCAATCTTCGTTATCGACTTAAGGATTTGTCTAAAGGACAATGGCCATACATTGCAAATTTGACAGCCTCCATTTCAAAAATTTTCAGAAAAGTATACTAGTTGACACAATCTTCAAATTTCCCATTATTTGATAGGTTGAAGTGTCAACATAAGTAAGTGTTGCAAACTAGACCTTGTTGTGAGTTAGATAGATGAGAGAAGGGGGCTTAAATTCTCCAAACTAGTAAGATAGTAGAGTTGATGTTTGGATCAGATTGCCAAAGGATTGTGGGGATAAAGCATGCATAGCGATGGAGCTTAATTTTTGCTATGGAGATCCCAAGCAACTATGAAAACCAACACTTCCAACATTATATTCACTAATACAGGTCATTGATTTGCTGTTTCAAGATTTTTACAATGGTTGCATCGAGTTTCAAAGGCTTACAAAGCAAGATACTTAACTGATTCACTTTCATGTGAAATCTATAAGGGGAATTCTCTATTTGATCACCATAAGAAGCTCCTTGAGATTCTAAGGACCAAGCGTAGTAGGCATTGCCATACTATTCTATAACAATGAATTGCCACCCTTATATTGTTCTGTGTCAATCAACCACAATCTGGATTAGTTAACTGGGACTGGAATGCCAATAGTGGATAGCAAAGGAGGATGATGTATACTAGAATGTATGGGGTACATGAATTTGGTATAAGGAGCTTTCATGTATAATCAGTCACTTAAGTGGTAGTCAATGCAATCATAGTAGCTTCATGAGGTGTAATGGCAGCTTTTAGCTCAATAGCTTAGACAATAATTAGAACATAGCAAACAAAAATAGTTGCATCAAGAGTTCTGTGGTGCCTCCTATTCATCTCTTCTACATGGACCTAACATTCCACGTGTTCATCCTGAAGCAACTGCGGGTTTGCCAGGTGTGGTGAGCTAGAAACTGAAACTGCGCCTTTGCTATCATCAAATACTTCTAGTGCAAGCTTTACAGGTCCAGGTTGGCCCTTGAATGGTGTATCTTATTATCAAGAGTTCCCAACTAATGGTGCCATGGGACAAGATCCTGATCTAGCTTTGCAGTTGATATCTTTTAAGGGTTTACAAGTGGACCATTCTCCTCATGCAGGCAATAGGGATGGAGCTTTACAAGTTGTCTCCTTACATCAAGAAAAATAGAATGTTGAACCAAACCAATATAATGAAGGTCTAAATGTGCCTGTAGACCAACATATGGGGAAGTCCATGCTTCAAACTCCTTATTTGAGGATTTCACAGTTTTAGATGGATAATATCCAGTGGGGACAGATGTTGTGGGTGAATCATTAGATATAAGGATGGTCATAGTAGCATTTGTAATTATGATTTTCAACAAGGAAATATTGACTTTGAATTGTCTTATAGAAGGCAAGTGGCATTTGATAGCTTTGATATTAGGCAAGTGGCATTTGATAGCTTTGATATTTATCACATTTTCTATTACAATACTTCTAACCTTAAATATGATTGATCATGGGTAATATGGGCAATGTGTCCTTAAACTCTAACATGATTTGGGATAATCAAAATAAGATTACCAAGATAGAATGCCACATCATTTTTTGTAAATTTTATATATTTCTTTGGAAGCTAGTTATGTTAAAGTTCTCCATAGAGGTAGATAAGTATGTTGATGATTATTTTAGGGCATTACTCTTATGAAAAAGAAGATCCTCTTCATCTCTTTTTGCAATGCACATGCACTAGAAATGTGTGGAAGAAGATACATGGATGGCACATACAATAGGTTCTTAATTTGCATAAGCGTTGAGCTAGGTCAAACAATAGTCAATATTGAATTGGTGATTACTATAGTTACCTTCACAAGGGGGCTTGGGGTTCACCAACAAATAATATTTAGAGGAGTAAGTTGAAGAACTTTGCCAAAATTTGTAAAAAGGGATGAGAAAAAATGTTGTATTGTTGCCTGACCACTTAATTTAACCCTAATTGTTTTGATGACTAATTCCCACAAGTTATATCTTGGTATAACTATTTGTAAAAAGGGATGAGAAAAAATGTTGTATTGTTGCCTGACCACTTAATTTAACCCTAATTTTTTTGATGACTAATTCCCACAAGTTATATCTTGGTATAACTATTTGTAATCTCCCATGAAGTATACATTCTTGATATGGATATTTGTAATTCCCCAATATGAAATGTGGAGAATCAAATTTTCTAGTTGTGTGGACTACAATTCCCTACTATGCTAGGTGGAAAATGGGATTCCCTAGTTATATGACCTACAAATTCCTAGTTTAAGATATGGGAAATACAATTCCCTAGTTATATATAAGGAGATCATACATGCATGCCTAGGATACACTACCATGAGATGCGGAGAATGTAATTCCCTAGTGATACATAGGGAATCCATATATACACTAGTAGGAAAAATTAGAGAATTTCCTACATTTCATGAGTTTTCCTACATAGGAATTGTTCAAAAGCTACTTTTGCAATCATTTCTAGGTAACATCTATAAACATGTTATTACTCTTCCCATGCCACAACCATTCTAGGAACATTTTATATTCCTTAGTTAAACTTCTAGGTTGGCATGAATAGTGTGCAAAGATTTTTATTTCCATATCAATTTCTTTGTAGCACTCAATTAATAGTCGATTTTTGTTTTGTGTTTTTCTTTTACCATTTCAATTATATATATTTTTGTCAGTTTAGGCTTTAAGTTTATTAGAGGTTTTGGTTGAGAAGAGCACTTATTGGCAATATATGGATTGATGGCATTCTCAGAATTAGTGCTTATATCTCATTTTGTTGGAGTAGTAGATTGTTGTTCTTGGTGGAGTTAACTATTTTAGTTATAGTAGTCAAGGACTATGATTATTGAGGTTCCACTTTGGTTTGGAAAGTAGTAACTACAAGATCAATGGATATAGTAGTATAAGAAATCACCCTCTTCATCAGGGTCATCCAGTTATACATCAGGTTGAGCTCTAGCCATATCTCTCGAGCCACCGACAAGTGCTTGATGTGAGCTATCACGGTTGTAGTACAAGGCAAAAAAAGAAAAGAACGAATCCTGGTATTCAGTTTGTCCCGATGAGATTAGGGCCTTGGTCAACTCCACACGAGCATTGAAGAGAGTTTGGACTTATCTCTCACCAAGGGCTTGTTAATCTCTTCCATCACAAGCTCTGCCAAATCATAAGACTCCAGAATGGCCAACATCATCACCCACCAGATGTGGTAATTGTCGCCATCAAGCTTCTAATCCGATGGAAAAGCCAGTGGGACGGGCACCTTCATGTCCATGATCGCCTGGAACTCCAAATCAATCTCTGTAGACATGGTCACATGCAATGCATGCACAAACACAAAATTAGCCCCCTTTGACTGTGTAAATGCAGCCTGTTAGGGCTGTTTCCTCCGCTTCCCGAACCTTCTTTAGCCACCAGAGGTGATGAAAAGGTAAAATCTGCAATGGAAGGCCTGAAACAGAGCCTTCCTCCCCTTCAAACAACAATAACCTGCAGCAAATTCACCAGCTAGACTCCTTTCCCGCATGTCAACACTCGCTTCAGCCTTGTTCCGATGTGCAACCCTCCCCCTTGCCCTCAAATGTTGAAAAAACATAATTACTTACTTAGATCCTTGGATTGAATGGAAGTGCTTTTGGGCTCAATGGATTTGGGAGTGCTTATGATAGTATTTTTTACTTCCTTCTATTGTTCATCCAAAGCCTTTTCATATTTCCCCTTAGGATCCATTTTGGTGGCTTGAGAAGTGGCACAAGGTGGCTACTATTATGTTTCCCATTTTTTCCTACTTGATGAAGGTTTAGACTTAGGGAACTTTGGGTGTTTGGTTGAACTAGCAACTAGTGTTGGTTATCACTTGTCCACATTTGATGTTTCTATTGTCTCCTTGTTAGGATTTCTTAAGTTGGCTGAGTGATATCGCAAGAACTTAGCACTTTTGGCTCTTTCCTTTGAGAAGATGATTTCTTGTTGGTTATCACTTGTCCACATTTGATGTTTCAACAGTCTCCTTGTTAGGGTTTCTTAGGTTGGCTAAGTGATATTGCAAGAACTTGGCACTTTTGGATCTTTCCTTTGAGAAGATGATTTCTTGGACCCTTTTGATTTCCTTTGTGAGCCAAGAACCATCTCCGGTTGCCCTTTTGTAGTCATAAGGTTTGGAGAGTTCTTCTTATAGATGAAGACTTACTTTTTCTTGTTTGGCTTAGCGGTTTTGATTTCAATATTGGTTGAGCTTTTGATCTAGGTTTGTAAGAGACATGGTAGTTTAAAGGTAGCACACAAGACTATAGATTGGCAGAATCCTAAAGTGAACCTCAAGCTCCTATGACACTTGATCCTTCACTAAAAGCCATCAATGCCATAAAACCCAAGGTGCCGTACTAGTCTATTTAAAATCCCATTCTTAAAAGCTTATCATTTTTATAAGGGGGTTAGCCTACTCTTATATAAATGTGTTTTTCTTGTCAAGGGGGACTAGGGGGAGGCCCCCCCCGCTCCCAATGGGTGCATCACAAAAGTTTCTAGGGTTAGTGGGGGACTCCCCAAAACTTGGGGCCCCTTCTTAAACACTAGGAAAAGCCTAGTTTAATGCAAGTCTTATTATGCAGACTGTTGTTGCCCCCTCCCACATGGGATAATTAATCCATGTGGTGCAATAATATCTTCTTCTTCACCTCCCACCCTTGTGTCTCATCATTGCCCACACTGGCATACTCCCTCCCACTTAGTTTCCCCTTGTTCAATTCTACACTAGCCGTGAATTATGGGATTTCATGCGTATTCATTAAGCGATGTGCGTCATGGGGTGAGCGACTGTTCTTGCATTCCATTTGAGTGCCCGTGAGTTGAGTGACTATCCTTCGTCAATGACACCTACCCCAACGGGCTTCATCAACCAACTACCTCCCTAGGTACTGCTGCATAGTCTGTGCCATGCTGGATGAACGTTGGAGCGAGCCGTGGTACCTCCTTCAATCGACTCCAACCCTTCTATAATAGTGACAGTTACTTCAACCATACGTGAGATGGGCCAAGTCTTTCTAACCCTATCCTTATGATTGCAAGTTTATGTTATGTGTTACGTGTGGGGACACCAGAGTCTAGTCGGTTGATGAGTCCTAGGTTGTGTTGCTGCATTTAACCCTATCCGTTAAGGTTTTAAGTGCGGGGACGAGTCCCTGCGCATCTATGATGCATACCCCCTATATATGCCTCATTTTAATCCTGTATGTATGCCCTCACCTAAATTTACCCTGATGAGGCCCCTTCCCCACCCACTCATCCATGTTCAACCCACCCTTGGGGCCGTTCTTTCTCTTTTTCCCTTTATTCCTTATTGTAATGATTTTCCATGAGAACACATCCTATATTCATCAAAACCCACATCCAACCTTACAACCCTATTTATCCCTTCAACTTGACCATTTTTCCTTTTTACCAACCCCTGTTCTGACCGACGGTTCTTGAGTTACTAATTTTTGAAGCATTTCTTGTAAATTGGATGGTTTTTTATGTGCTAGCCCTATTATGGCTTCTGCACAGTAATCTGACGTGATAGCCCTGTCCTCCATCTTCCTCTTGACATTTTTCCTTTATGCTCCCTGTCCTTTCGATGCACAGTTCATCTGATATTTATTTTTGCACGTTTTCGGGCCATTTTTATGCATATTTTTCACATTTTTCCATGTGAACATGCCCTATTTTCACAGGAATTCCAGTTTCATTTAAGTGATGTGTCCTCTAGCCTTTTCCCACCTTTTTCCTTTTTTTCTCTGTCCTATTTCAACAGTTGTATTTTTTGTTATTAATTTTTCAATATATTTTCAATTCCGTTGGTGTTTTTCGCATGCGAACCCCTTCTAACTCCACCAAAAGTGTATTTTGATGTGCCATCCCTGTGAATCCCCTTCCCGCAGAAATTTTTCCTTTTTATTGCCTTTTGTTCCGATGCCCCGTTCTTTTTATATTAATTTATGTATCCCGTATTAGGATTGAGTTTTTGGGTTTTTTCCATGTGAATGGCTCTTATCTTTGTCAAACCTATGTTCTGACATGGTAGACCTATCCAATATAGCTTTTATTACCAATTTCCTTTTTCTTGTGTTTCATTTCGGTGCATGGATTCTTTGATATTCCTATTTTTTTGCCTTTTTCCATGGGAATGCCCTAATTTGATCCCGGACACCCCGTTGTACCTTTTTGAAATCTTGCCCTCACCTTTTGGCTCAGTTTTCCTTTTTATGTCATTGTGTTTCGATGCCCGGTTTGTGCATTATTAATTTTTCTTTGTTTTGCCCAAGTTCCCGCATGCTTTGCCTCGCGCGTGAACGCGCATATTTTTGAATTTACATGCCTCACGACACCCTGTTGCCTTTGCGCCTTTTCGTCTCGATGTCCCGGCCATGTTCAATCCCGTTATTGCAAATTTATTTTACCCCCACCCCGCGCACGCGCACGCGTGGGAGATGGGAACGGCCTCCATCCTTTTTTTCTTTCTAACAATTAATAGACGTTTATGAGTTTAGAGTGCGCACTCATAATAAATTAAGGTTAGGATTGAATTTTAACCAATTTATTTATTTTGTAGCTAAAGACTGCTAGGTATTCACTTTTGTCGATTTAATTTTATTATTTTCTAACAATTGTGAATGCTTCAACTGATGTGTAGAGCAGACAACGGTGGCGTTGAGAAGCAATGGACGATAGCGTGTATTCAAGTTATTTAGAAGAAATTATCATTTTTTATGGGTGCGTATCTTAGGCATGGAGCCAATATTTATTTTGACACGCTTATTTATTGAAGCGCTTGACATTTATTTATTATTTTGTATGTGCATGGGCGCACGATTTAAATATTTGTATTGGACATTGTATTTGGGCACTGCCCGACTCTTTGGGTGCCCAATAGTTTTAATTCTTTAGTGGGACAAAAGCAAACACAAAAGCTAAAGCGTGCTAATTGTAAATTGGTCTATTTTTTTGAGCTTGGAGATCAATAATATATCAAATACATGCTTTGTGGAGGGCTCACACAAGGCATGGGGAGAGATTGTACCCAATTAGTCTTTTGCTTCATGTCGTACAAGCCATCTCTCTTTTTTTTTTGTGCAAAAGTAGAGTTTTTTTGTTCTTGGGAACCTTCCGACGCTCACTACGCGCGCATACAGCATTCGATCTGTGCACCAGTGGTATCAAAGCGAAGCTGAGATCGAGAGCTTCCAATCGCTTACCATCTCACGCGAAGGCGGAGCTCTTGGAACGATCAAGCTCTACAGCCAGTCTCATGGCAATTCGTCAATACCAGTGTGTCCCTGGGAGTCAAGAACCCCCTGTTACACACTCAGATTGCGAAGGACCAGCCTCTGCAGGCGGAGGACCACACTGGAAGCTTCTCCAACAAGACGTTTTTCTCTCAGAGCAGATAAGCAATTCTTCATTAAGTTTGGATTAGAAGCTTTATAAAAAGCTTTTGTAAAGCTTAAGGCCCATAATTTTTCCATCAACGGCAGCAGCATGTACTGCACATCGCCGAATTTTCCGTCGACGTCCTCTTGACCCAGACGTTTCAAAAAAAATCGTTAAGTTTTTACCAAAGCCTAAGGCTTTAAAAGCTTACTAAAGCTTAAAGCTTTACTTACGCTCAAAATCCCAATTTTCAACTCTCTTCCATAGCCGCAGTTCCCACTGGACTAAACACGAGGACTAAACACGAACCTGTCTTCAACTCTCTGGAAGCCCCTATTGATCACACCTGTGGACTGATAGAGCCAGATTCCAGCAAAGAGTTTGCAACACGCAATCTACATGCACGAATTATCTTCTTAGAAGATGATCGTGATATCAAATTCCCATCTGCAAAGAAGAAATATTACAAAAAAGCCATAAAAGAAAAAAGAGAAATAAGCCTTGTAAACCTGACTTTGAGCTACACTCATCCCGCTAACAAGATTTCGAGTGTGTGAGGTCTTTTGGAATTTTGCAGGATGTCCGATCAAACCATGGAAGATTTTATGGCTAAAGGTGACCTACCCGAATCAACAATGGAGCAAAAACTAGATTTGATTATGATGCTGCTTCAAGAGGAATGAAGAGCAAACCTTGCAAGCTCAATTGGCCAATCTGCAACAATCTACTGTCGACCAAGATGGATAGCAATCTGAAGATCTTATATGACGTACGAAAAAATGCAATGCTTAAAGCGCAATCTATTCGGAAAGAAACAAAGATAAGTAAAAGAAATTTCAAATTCCGTACATTCAATGGGTCACACGATGGAAAGGCTGTACTTGCTTTTAACAATCAATTTGATGATTATTTTCATGAAGAATAGTATAGTGAGAAATACAAAATTAAATGTATCACCAATCATCTAGTGGATCGAGCATCCCTATGGTGGACTGTTGTCCACAAGAGCATTGATTATCCTATTACTTGGGAGACTTTCCAAAAGAATTTTTTGCAGAATTTCCTTTCACCCCAAGTCCATGAAAAATCAATCAAACAATGGGATCTTGTGCAACAAAGGGATCGTGAGCCTATTTCACAATATACGAGCATTTTTGGAATGCTTATTGCAACTAGGAATGCTTGAATATGTACTTGAGGCAACCCATAAACACAAGTTTATGTCTGGCTTGCTTGGACATTTTTATGCGGAGGTGAACATGTTCAATCCAATGACTCTCAAAGATGCAATTTCCTTGGCCCGTGACACTGAAGACAAAATTCGAGGATGAGAGAAGCGATCACAACAATTTCAAACTAATGGTAACTTTGGTTCAAAACGATTCAATTCAAATTTTCGAAGATTCAATCAAAGTCGTTTCCTTCCATTTTCATTCCGTAAATCTTGGACACGACCACCTGCTTTACCATCAAACACAAATCCAAACCCTAAGCCATCTCTCCAGCCAAATCCCAACATTCCTAAACTTTCTGCTATTACCAATAATGTATCTGAAGCCAAACCCATAGTTTGTTACAAATGTCATCAACCTGGATATCTAGCGGCGAATTGTCAATCTGAAAAGCCAACTGTTCATATCAATTATTTGGGAAGGACAAAAGATGAAGAACATGAAGAGATGCCAGATTTCACGGAAGACGATGATGATATTAGTACTACTTCAGATACTTTACCAGGTATGCCAAATCCCCATTCTTTATTAATGATGAAATGTCTTGTGCATGGTAAAGAAAAGACTGTTTTACATGATGGTGGGAGCACACACAACTTTATTTTTGCAAAATTGGTCAAAGAATTGAATTTACATACTGTTTCTATACATTATCACATTAAGGCTGCATTCTTAGGCACTAGATATAATGGAACACAAGAAGTGCATGACTTAGAAATTAAAATTGGTGATTATGTTGAACGTAGAAATTTCTTAGTTGTGCCTTTACAATCTAGTGACACTATCTTAGGAATACTTTGGCGTCATCAGTACAATCCTGATATAGATTATTCCACGCATTCAATGAAGATTCATTCTAATGGGAAACAAATCACATTGCATGGTATGCACACTTTCGACAATTTTCCATTGCTTAGCCATACTCAGACTAAACATGCATTACGAAAAGATAGCAAATCCTATTTAATTTGGGTGAATGAAATTGAAGCTAAAGAAAATCAGATGCATCCTAAGCACGCACAATTTCTTTCACAATTTCAAGATTGTTTTGCGCTGACTTACAACCTGGCTTACCACCTATACGTCCCGAAGATTACAAGATAGATCTAATTCCTGGATCACAACCACCATGCAAAGCACCATATAGACATAACCAAATTGAACAGAAAGAAATTTAAGCCCAAATTTAACCCGAGGACTCATTAGACCTAGTAGTTCTCCATTTGGTGCACCTGTCCTATTAGTGAAGAAGAAAAAAAATACCTATTTCATATGCATTGATTATCGTGCCCTAAATAAAATCACTATTAAGAATAGATATCCGATTCCTAGGGTAGATAATCTTATGGACAAGCTACAAGCTACAAGGATCTGCAATATTTAGCAAGATAGATCTTAAATCTGGATTCTATCAAGTAAGATTGGACACATTTGATATATTCAAAACTACATGTAGAACACAATTTGGACACTATGAATTCCTTGTTATGCCTTTTGGTTTAACTAATGCACCAGCCACATTCAGTCGTATGATGAATTGCATATTTTTGAAGCATCAGCATTGTGTCATTGTTTTCTTTAATGACATATTGATTTTCAGTAAGAATGAGAACGGGCATTATGAACATTTATCTTTGGTTTTCAAATTATTGAAAGAGAATCAATTATATGCCAATCCAAAAAAAAAGTGAAATTTTCCAAACACAAATTGAATACCTAGGACATATTGTTTCATCTGAAGGTATTAAAGTTGACCCTAAAAATATATAAGTAATTTTGAAGTGGCCAATACCTAAAAATGTGCACGAATTACGTTCTTTCTTAGGTCTTGCTAGCTTTTACAAAAAAATTGTGAGAAAATTTTTATTGCTTGCATTACCTTTGACAAAATTATTAAAGAAAGGCATTGTGTATCATTGGTCCGACAATCAACAAAAGTCCTTTGATTTACTGAAACATGCTTTAACTCATGCTCTTGTATTACAATTACTTGACTTCAATAGACCATTTTTCCTAGTAGTCACTGATGCTAGTGGATCCGGAATAAGAGCAGTTCTTATGCAAGATTCTCATCCCATAGCCTACTCTAGCTGCAAACTGAAACCCTCAGAACTTAAGTATTCTACCTATGATAAGGAATTGCTAGCTGTAGTACAAGCTTTACGTCAATGGAAACACTATTTAATGGGATCTGAAATCATGATCAAAACTGACCAACAAAGCATTAAACATCTCCTTAGTCAACCACAAATATCTGACCGACACATTAAATGGGTTGCTTTTATTCAAACTTTTTATCCACTCATACAATATCAACTCGGAAAAGAGAATGTTGTTGCCAATGCCTTAAGTAGAAGACCGACTATACATAATATTTTTGTGATATCTTTTGACTCTCTTCTCCCTATGAAAGATACTTATGACCGAGACCCTACTTTTCAAGTATGATTGGAATAAATTAGTTGCAAATAACTGGATTCCCATTGATTCATTGTCTTACACTGATGGATTTATATTTTATGAAAAAAGATTATGTGTAACTGTTCCATTTCGATCATTTGTTTTGCATGAAATTCATTGTCTCACATACCAAGGCCATAGAGGAATTATTTCTAATTTGCCTATACTGATTGAAGATTTTTATTGGCCTCACATGGAATCTAGTGTATCTAACTTTGTATTTGAATGCTTAATTTTCCAAAGAGTTAAAAGACACCATGGTAAACAATATGGTTTATTAATGCCTTTACCAACTCTAGAACGACCATGGAGATAGATCTCAATGGATTTTATCACATGTTTGCCTAACACTAAAGCTAATCATGACATGATTCGGACTATTGTTGATAGGTTTAGCAAACAAGCATATTTCATTCCATGCAAAAAACATTAACTGCATCTCAAGCTGCTCAATTGTTCTTGAAAGTTGTTCTCACTAATCATGGCATTAGGGGAGTTTTGAGGTCTTGAAAATGCCCTGTAAGAGATCCTAGAGAGAGAAAACAATTTAAGAAATAAAATTATTTTATAGAATTTTTAAAAGGTTTATATTTTGGTAAGTTAAAATATCAAAATTCGTTAATAAGTCATTGTCGTGATATTCTCGTGGTCACATCAAACCTAGAAATCTAGGTCGCCATAAAGTTGGCAAGGTTGTCATAATGAAGATTTTACCTCTCCTCATTAAAGTGAAAAGTAATATTCAAATTGAATTTTGGTGGATACTCGATTGCCTCCCTCCATCGTTTCTCTCTTCTTTTTTTCTTCTCCTTAGTAGTCTCTTGTTTGTTTTCGTTCTTGCTTCTAATCATATCCTTAACTATGGATCAATCACCCAATGATCTCTGTAACTCAGCTATGGATCAATCATCTAATGATCTCTGTAGCTCTCATAAAAGACCTCTCTATCATCTTCATATTGAGTTGGACAGTGAGTATGAACCAATAAGAAAGAGAACAAAATCTATCACGGTTACAGAGTCTATGAAACATATACTGAGGTTTGAAGGAAAGAAGAATATTGATCTTTGGTTAGATGGAAAGCTATATCCCAAAGATCCTAGTAGAAATAGCACTCCTTCTTTCTATAATAGCTCATTATTAATGAGGTTCATTGGTGATGGCTACAATGGATTTTTAGGTTATACACTTAATCTTATTGCAGAAAAGGATATCCTTGGACTAGAGAATCATCTTTTGATGAAACACAATATAGAGTTGTTGCAGAAGCTAGAGGATTGTCAACCAAAAATTCATTCATTGGAAAAGCGTATCAAAGCTTATCAACGAAAGCAAACCTTATTAGGCCTTCGAAATCGACAAAGAGCTCTTAAAAATATTGAGAATCTCAAACGAGGAGGAGGCTGTGGTAAAAGAATCCAAGCAGCAAGGTATATTTTTTTTCACTTGAAAAATCTTAAATATGGCTTTATTTAAACTACTTGCATTGATTTGTGATGTTAATTTTGCTTAGATCTCTTCTACAACCAAATGCAAGTGAAAGAGACTCTTTAAAAGAAGCTCAGTTTTATTATCATCTTCTTCCTTCAGTAGTTTCAAAGGATATTTTGGAGAAGAAGAAATTTAAAAAGGCAAAGAAACAATGCTTGGAGTCATTTGTAAAGGATCATTCTTTGGATTCTGAGTTAGTACAGAAGACACTGGATAGTATTGGTATCAGTCGAGATGCTTATATGCAACTTTTCCAGCTTTTACAATCAAATATGAAGCAAGGACAGGTACGCAATTGCATACTTCCGAAGCCATTTATGGTTAGGACTATCAAACAGAGAGTTAATAACAAAGTGATGGAGATTCTAGGTGAGCCTTTTCATATCAAGGCTAGCTTCAAGGGCAAGAAAAATGAGGTTACATTCAATGAATTTAACAATATTTTCCTTGACTTGCCCACCCTACAATGCTTAATGATCAAATTTTATGACTTGTCAGTAGTAGCAGAGGCACAGGGAGTGGCTAGATTTGTGATTAAACTTGATGAAAGTGAGATTCTAAAATGTAAAAAATTGGAGAGAATCTCTATCACCTTGATGAATAGAGCACTTTCGTCAGGTCATTGCAATCACTCAACATCATTTAGACTTGTTCAATCTGAATATAACATCTGGTGGTTAGGAGCATTTGAGGTAGATACTGAGAATTTTGATATACTATATTGGGTTTTTCATCAAACATCAATACCTAATGTTATTCAAAGGCAACAAGCAGGAGAAGAGCTATTTGTTGAATGATTTGGAAACTACAGAATTGAGTGGCACATAGCTGGTGACCTAAAGACACTCAAATGTATATATAATGTATCAAATGGAGCTAACTCGAGATCTCCTTGCTTATACTGTATGTCACCAGCTGTAGAGTTAAACTCAAGCAATTGGAATAGAGCTCCCTCTAGGCACCATAATGATCCACAGTTTAAACCAGTCTTGGACATTCCTTTAGCGAATGCCCATATTTGTACACTTCATGCACTTTGCAGGATAATTGAAAAGCTTGTTCATCTCTATATAGGATTTGCATGGAAGCTGAAGCCATTATCAACTAGAACAAATGCTATAACAAAGGTTGAAAAAGTTCTCTCTGCAATTGGTTTGCATGGTGGCAATGTTGTTATTGAACCAGATCTTCAAAAGTCTAAGGATGGTAATTGTGTTCCAAAAAAACCATCTATTGGTGGAGTGAAGGCTAGAAGGTTTCTAGGGTTTCATGGGAGACTTGGCAAGATAAACTCGACAAATGGTGGCTCAACTATTAAATATAATGAGTGGAAATCCCTACATAATGCAGTTAAGGATCACATTGATAATGGACAAGCTCGAAATAGAAAAGCTAAAGTTTGGGAAACACTAGACAAAGTGTTTTTTTATTGTGATAAGACTGAATGGAATGATGATGATCTCAAAGACTTTAAAAACCAATTGAACCTTTTCAAAAAGGCGATGACAGAAGCTTGGGGTGATCAACACTTTACTCACTATATGGTAAGACATTTGTATATGTTTGTTTCTTCATTGTCGAACTCATATAATGTTTTTTAATAACTTTCTTTATTTGTTGACTATGCATCATATTCTATACAACCATGCTCCATACTTTATTAAACAATACAGATCTCTATCTATTTGGTCAACCCAAGGTATGGAAAAATCACATTATCAAGCAAAAACAAAATATTTCAGACACACAAGACATGGAGGTGGAAGACACAAAGCCAACAGTTTATTAGAGGTATTTCAATGGTTCTATTGACAAATTTGGCATAAATTCAAGCTTAAAGATACAACCACATCAAGCAATACATCATCTTTAGCAAGGACTATACAAATTGTTACCCAAAGAAGAAAAGATAGATATTTAAATTCTTGCGCAAAGCAAAGATTTACAGAATGGTTACAAACCAAACAAAGAGTTGGGAAAAGATGGGTTTCAAGAAACCCTTAATCTTTGGCATCTTCTAGTCTGATTGTCTTGCAGAAGAGTCCTTAGTTTGAGGTACCTCAACAGGGCCTTCAGAGGAGTCCTTGGTTTCAGGTAGCTCGATAGGGCCTCTAGAGGAATCTTTTGTTTCATCCCACTCAATAAGACCTCTGTATTTCAAAAAATCTTGTTTTCGATAGCCTAGAAGAAGCTTCAAATTCTTATTATCTCCTACATAAGAGAGCAAATAGGAGCCAAGAACTCCAAAATATCCAGCTCTAGATCCACTGTATCCAGGCATGAAGCCAAAAATCTTATGGCTTCTTCATTCTCCAATAAAATGATCTTGTCCAAACCTCTGCAGAAAACTTGAGATCCCCCTTTGAGATAGCTCTCAAAGCCATCATTGGTAGACTTGGAGAGCTTGACAATCTACTATGATATATTACAATTGTTTGATTGTTTAAGTTTCCAATATAATGGCCAAGGCTTTGATTTTTTCCAAGCTTCATTGGCCTAGAGCCCTTGGCCCTTACAAGAAAGTTGTCCAGACCTTCAATCTCAATCTACAGAACAAACCACAACAGTACAATATATAAGATATTTATCTATAATGTATAATAAAGTCTAACATAAACTCAATAGGTAACTTCAAATTATATTTCATACCTTAGGGTGTTCGTCTTCTTCAAGAAGACTATCATCATAAAGATTTATTGAACTCTTGGGCTTCTCATCTGATGGAGACTTCAATCTCTCTTCATACCCTACATCATCAATATGAAGTTTCTTCTGGATCTGCAAGAACTCTTCTTCTGTAGGTAGCCCCCCCTTTTCGTATTCTATGATCTGATTAATACATGTATGTAAGGCTATAGAGCTATCTTGGAAATTCTCTCCCTCAACATCAAGACTTGCTAGTGGTTCTTGTTCATAACCTATAAAATTCATGTCATTTTTGCCCCAACCTGCAAGGATTGCTAAGCAATAATCTTCTCTAAGATAAAAAAGATGTTGAATATCATTTAGCAACACATATCTCTTCTTGTTGATAAGATAAGTGGGAAATGTTGGAACACATGCAAGAGGACCTTCTTCATCAACCTGTGCACTTGGCTCGATCTCCTTTTCTTCCACCATTGTGATATTGTCACTCTTGAACAAACCTACATCAAAACCTTGGACAATTTGATTCTCAACATCTTCTTGGAACATCTCCTCCTTCTCTTCGACCTCCTTATCCATACTTGCAATATCCTCTAGCTTTCCCTGTTGGTCTATATTTGGAGAAGAATTTTCCATGTACTGAAGATACACAATAAATCCAACGTCCTTGTGGATCAGAAGGCATTGGTGTTGATACCTGTGGAAAGGGCAACATGTTTCTTTCTTTCTGAATTCCTCATTAATGAGGTTGAACCTGCCTAGCAAAGTTGACCTGGATGTACTGGTGGCTCCCATGACATCACTATAATGAACAAATCCATTGACTTCCAAACCTTGCACATGTCTATCATAAAAACATATGTACTCCTTAAGTTTATCTTCAAGATCCTCCAATAACTCCTTCAAATCAAAAGGAACATTGAAAATTTCCCTGATATAACCAAACTTGGAAGAATTTCCAGTGGTGTGTAAGAAATCAAAGAGCCTATCATCAGATGTCTCCATTAGCTCCTCCTCATCCATTCCTTCCAGAAATAGCTTCCTCTTTGTCATCTTGACCAGGAAAAGATTTATCCCTGAAAACAAAGCAGAATAGCAACAATATCCAATAAAACAAGATGGAACCATGGAAAGAGGCCCCAAAATTGCATTTTTCAAGACAAAAAAATCAAAAAGGAGAAATTTTTTAAGTTGACCGATGAAACGCGAAAATTAAAGTGTCCAAGGCAAATGCCTGTGAAGAAATCGCGTTTCATCGGACACTACCTTGAATACGAAAATTATTTCAATATCTCACCGGTGAAACGTGATACTCAGCAAAATATCACTAACAGGGATATTATTTCGCGTTTCACCAGTCAAAAGATGCAAATCAAGAAGAGAAACATGAACTATAAATTAATTCTATGGAAACATAGAACTTTATGATAAAATCCTTTCTGGAAAAGCTATGCTGCTTTTAATAGATACAAAGCACATAACATCTATAATTATTCAAGTGTTATTAAAAATTCTTTCTATATTAATCAAATTTATTTTGTTAAAATACTTGTAATTAAAAAAAATTGTTAACTATCAAAGATTGTTGAACTGCTCTTCACACAAGAAGCAAGGACCTTGAAGGGAAGTCGAGACGAAATTTCGGCAAAAAAGAAGACAGTGTCGGAGAAATGGCTTCGAAATGCTTTTATATTGATCGTTAAGCATGTGGTGATAGTTCCAACGAAAAAGTTCGTGTAATGATGGAAAAATAAACGGGACCGCAAATTTGGATGAAATTTCCAATATTTTTGCATGCAGAAATGCCTCAGAATACGTGCACACGTGTCTCACTTAACACACCGTATCAAACTCCTCAGAAGACGTGCATACTCTCTTTTTTCAAAAATACATCACACGTGTATTACATAACACTTTTCCAAGTAATGCTTGTACCATAGATAAAAAAATTCCGGTAAGTGAGAATACGTCACATGTGTGTTACTTAACACTTTGCCAAGAACTTTGAGTCCATGCAAATTCACCGCCTTCACCTTTCACCGCATTTCCAGCAACAACAAGCACAAAACATTGCTACTCCGCCTTTACCTTTGGTGTTCCTTCTAATCTCCAACCATTTCACTACTTCCCCAACAAAGGAAACCTTCGAGCATATTCTCGTCATTAGGCTGAGATTGTGAAGAATAAGCTAAAAAGAAGGTATGGTTTTCTGCATCTTGCTTTTCAATAATAGGCTCTATTCAATGCATTCTTTTGATACTTTTCCTTAATCCTTTATGCTATTATGATCGAGCTTATCAGCACTGCAAAAGAATTTTTTCCACAGTGGGAGCATTCCTTAATGTTGTGGAGATGTAAGGAAATCTTCAAACTTCTTCCCTGATTCTGTGGATATTTTATGTAATTTTAAAAGCTTTCCTTAGATCAAAGCTCTTTTTTCTTGGTTTTGTCGATTTCTTTGCTATACATGAGTTGTCCGCGGTGAAACGCAAAAAAAACGTGCTTCAAGGATGCCTCCTGTCTTAAATTCGTGTTTCATTGGACACAATGGACAACAAGTCCGGTGAAACGCGAAAAGGAGGAGCTGTAAGGAGGCGCCTTGCTTGACACTCGCGTTTCCCTGGGCCCGCTCGAGAAAAATTCAGCTGAAGCGCGAAAACGACATGCAGCATGGATACCTCTTATCTAAGACTCGCGTGGCCCGCTCGAGAAAAATTCAGCTGAAGCGCGAAAACGACATGCAGCATGGATACCTCTTATCTAAGACTCGCGTTTCTCTGGACATGCTGGAGAAGAAGTAACATGTCTTTTTTTGGCAGATGGCTAGGACTAAGGCAACAGCAAGAAAGGAGAAGATTGATCCTAGAGATTTAACATCAAAGATTCATTAGTCTTCAAAGCCTCAGAAGCTCTCTAGAAAGTCAAAGCCAAAGAGAAAGTTTTCTCAAAATGTCAGTGCCTAAGGGAGATTAGGAAGGCAGTAAAGGCTCTTGACAATGCAATTCCAAAGTTGTCTTTTCAGAGGCTTGTTAGGGAAATTTGTGACAAATATAGTTTGGATAGTTTCAGATGGACAAGAATAGCTCTTAATTGTATACAAGAAGCCACAGAGGATTTTTTAGTTGAGTTTTTTCAAGATGCCTATATTTGTGATGCTCATGCTCATAGGCTCACACTCATGGACAAGGACATGGTAATTCTTAGGAGGCTAAGATATAGATTTTCAAAGGTCCTTGAGCCAATTCCCCTCACTGATGTGAAGACATTTAATATCCTTAATGTGCCCCCAGCTAGGAGAAAGAAAGATTATTCTGGTCTCAGGGTTGAGGATGTCACCCATGAGAGGGATACAAGGCAACATGAAAAAGAGGAGAAAGCTAAAGAGGAATAGGCAGATAAATGGAGAGAGTATAGGAGGCAAAGGGTTGAAGAAAGGGAAACAGAGCAACTAGAGTCCTTTGAAAATGAGCTAGCCACCCTTCTTGAAGCAGCTAATCCAAAAGGATTCAGTGTGTTTTGTTTCTTACCTGGTGACTTAGGCAAAAGAACTGAGGTTATATCCTTTGATGCTGTATGTGTTCAGATTCTTAAGGATAAAAGAAGAGAAGTAAATGATAGTATTATTCTTGTTGGCCTAAGGTATATCCATCCATAATTACTTATACTTTTTGATATTTTTTTAACAATAAGATTTTTCTTGTTTATACTCACTATTTCTATGCATTTTCTAGGTGTATAATGCATGAGTTTCCTTTGGATATACAACAAAAAATTGAGGTTCTTGATCCATCTATCTCATTCTTTATGAGGAACAAGCTTGATACAAGTTTTATTGAGCACTGGTTCAATCTGATTGACTTCGATACTTTGGAGCTCCTTATAATTCCATATAACGAAAAGTAAGTGATTCAATATTCTATTAGAGTTTTTGAGATTTTATCCTACTAATTTGTTGAGATATGATTGCTTTTAGTTCTCATTGGAGCTTGATTGCAATAGACCTTGTGGATAAGCAATGTTTTTTAATCAACTCTATGAAAGGAAGCCATGGAAATGCTAAATTGTAAGTTATATTATCCAAGGGCTCCTTGATATATCAATTCTTTTTTTTGTAAGTACTCTAAATTTCAACATATTTTATATATAGAGGTGCCAAAAGATTAATTGAAGAGCTAGAGAAAAGACCCCCTATGCCGTCTGATTTGCTTGCAACAATGCAATATAGACAAGTTGCGGTAAGTTATTCATTAAAATAATTGAAACATGAGTTTATTCTATGAACTACCATCCGTCCTCTTTATAGTTTTACTTTGTGTTGGTGGTTGTAGTGTCCCCATCAGGATGATAGCCATTCTTGTGGCTGGAGGATGATTGCAAATGCTAGAAGAATGGTTAACTTTGTTTATCTTAATGATGATAAACATGTAAAGGTAATATGAAAGATGCTAAACTTTAAGATAGATATTAATTGCAAATAGTCTATTGATGATAAAAATATAGTCTATTGTAAGAACAATAATGAACTAAAACTCTTTTTTCTATAAATGTGTGACAGTTTTCGAAGTATTGCTATACATCTGAGCATGTTTGGCACATCAGAGCAAAGCTCTTGAAGTATATAATGGTCAATTGTATACATCCAACAACAGAGATTGGTGGGGATTTGCACCATGAAGGAGATGCGGTGCTTATAACCACAGAAGGCGAAGCCACAGCTTCAACACCTTCTATACCCAAGACATCAAAGAAAGGCAAAAGGACTCCTAGAAAGGATAGTTCTCCAAAAAAGAAATAGCTTTTCCATATCGCCTTGTAAGCCTTCATATGTAGAAATTTTCCCTTCAGCCCTTGTATATCTCATAGAGATGGTAGATAGATATCTGCTACAAAATTTGTACATATATTTTATATTGATAGTAAAGATATCTTTTCTTGAATGTCCTTGCAGTGTATATTATTTTCTCTCCTTTTCAATATCTGCAAAAAATAAATTACAAATGTTTGTTAGTTAGAAAGTGAGATCTTGATATACATCTAAGTGGATATAATATGATGTGAAAACTTACTCATTTCTTGTCAAGTTTGAATACAAAGGAGCATGGTAGTTCAATGTCTTCATTTTGTAAATCCATCCTCACTTGATGTAGCGTACATGATTTTCTGATCTTTAAGATTGCAATAATATCCTCGTTGAACCAAATATCAAGATCCACTATAGGATCTTTGCTGAAATCATTAAGATTTTGGTCTAAAGCAACTAGACTACTACCAACAAAATGCCATCGACTATAGTAAAAGCTAAGGATAAAATTTTGAGTAACAATCACATATTTACAAGCTATAGAGTTTTGATCTATCTTACATATAATTTTTTCTTCTGTCCTTGTATCCCATCCTTCATCAACAAATTGTATGATATGATCATATGTTAGTCTCTTCAGTGAAAGCATGGTTTTTGTTATTCTTATCTCCATATTAGAGAAGAAATCAATAAACATATTAATAGGCATAAATAAAGTAACTTTGCTTAGCCTACTTGAGATATTAGATTTTAGTGCTTTCTGGATCTCAGAAAATATCTTACATCTATAGCTCTCACTAGTAGCTGGCCTTGGCAAAGGCCACTCAAAGCTTGAAAAATCTGGCAAAGGAAGGAGTTTTATTGATCCCCATTGGCAATGCCACATAGGAATAACATAAGAGTGGTCATAAAAGAATATTCCATTCTCTGCAAGCTCTGTTTCTACCTCTATACATTTCTTCTCCAATTGAACCATGTATAACATCAATAACATCAATAATAGATTCCACTGGTTGCCATTCCTCAAGATTAGAGGGATAGACATCTACAAGACAAACAAATATTATAATGGAAAAACCTAAACCATGTTTAAGAAAGGAAAAACTTTAAGAGTCAAATTCTTACAATTTGGTCTATGCATTGGAAGCTTTGAAGATCCAGGTTTCAAACATAACTCTCTATGCATGAACACATGTTGCACTAGTACCTCTTTGATGCTATTCTTATTTGCTCCAAGCTTAAAATCTCGGATTCTGCTCTTCCAAGCAAAGATAAACGAGCTCTCATGTCTTTGCCTTTTTTCACGTTTTGCTTGTTGCATGGTGATCCAACTACCTTTGCTAATGATAGTAGGAATCCATCTTCCATCACTTTGGAATGAGTGATATGGATGTGATTTAGGAGCTTGGACGCCTTGTTGAAGGTCGAATTCCTGTATCCATGGTAGAAGAGAGAGAGACATGCCCAGAGAGAGAGAGAGAGAGAGAGAGAGAGAGAGAGAGAGAGAGAGAGAGAGAGAGAGAGAGAGAGAGAGAGAGGACTAGGCTACCATAACGGAGGGAAAAACAATAGAGGAATAAAAGAAATGAGGGAAAAAACTGAGCACCATGCTTTTCACCAATTTGAATTTCGATTACATCAGTCATTATCATTAATCTAGAAACATCATTAAATAAAAGTAGTTGAGACTCTATGCCATTAATGCAAAAGATGTCATAATCACGAATATAAGAGACTAAAAATACATAATAAAAATACAAATTTGTAATATTATTATATTTATATATTTTTGTAATTTTTTTTAATTTTTTTAAATAGAAGTTCTGTTACGGAGGCTTTGCTCGTATTGGTCTAGAGCACTCTCTCTCCACATCCTAAAAGGCATTTTCGAGACCTCAAAACTCCCCTAATGTTTGCCAAAAGTTATTATTTCTGACCGTGATTCTAGATTCTGCAATAATTTTTGGATTACTTTGTTTGCTAATTTAGGAACAAATATTGATTTTTCATTTACATTTTATCCTGAAACAAATGGGCAAACAGAAGCTACTAATAGTACTATTTTAGATATTTTGCATACATACACAATTTCAAAACCACAAACATGGGATATACATTTACATTTACTTCAGTTTTCATACAATAACACACCACATACAACTATACAAAAAGCACCATTTGAAATTATTTATGGATATAGATTACCTACAGCTGTTACATCATTGTCAAACAAAGTTCAAGCTGCTGTTGATATTGCTAACATGCATGCTACTATTTTTGATAAAGTTAAACATATGATTGCCAAAGCCTAGCAATCGTACATAAAACAAGCCAACAAGAAAAGAAAAGCTATGAGTTTCAAAGTTGATGATTATGTTTGGTTACAAATTGAAAAGTGAAGATTACAAAGTGTTGACAAACACCCTATTGTAAAGTTAGCCCCTAGATCTTATGAACCTTTCAAGATTATTCACAAAATCAATGACAATGCATTTAAACTAGAATTACCACAACACTAGAAGATCCACAACACTTTTCATATAAGTTTATTAGGACCTTTTAGAGGCCAATTACCTGTACACCCTGTCTATGAAAACCCTCCTTTACTAGAAGAAGAAACTGAAATCCTTGAGCCTGAAACTATTCTAGATACTGACTTTATGACCACTAGAACTGGCCATAGATATTCTAGATATTTGGTTAAGTTTAAAAATCATCCTGTTGAAGAGGCCCAATGGATGCACGCTCGAGACCTAAGTGCTTACCTCTCACTGCTAGCTCCACATTGAGCTAATAGCAATTGAGGATAATTGCTATCCCACCCCGGGGGTATGATGCCAGGAGGCATATTTCACGATGGATTCCGTGAGGTTTTGCGATGGATTCCGTAAAATTTTATTTATTACTAGTGCTCATACACAAGGTGGATTTCTTGTGCAAAAAGTCGATGGGGACGCCTGTCCTTTTCGGGCGTCTTGTTAATTTAATGTGCAAGTGGGCTTGACTAGTTACAGCAGAAGGCGAAGTTGTGTAATGGTTTTTCTGCTAAGGTCGAATGCCTTGAACAACGTATGAATTGTGTGCAGGATGATTTTATTAGTTACGCTGAGCTGGTGTCACTCCCACCGTCTTTCTGGATCAAGTATAATCAGCAGCATTTTTCCTTGTATATCTCTTTGAGCAATGTGGATTTAGAACCTCCAAAGGATGGGTGCAGAATTTGTGGTGTGCAAATTTGCTGAAGCCTGTGTTTGATAGATTTGTTGATGAGCTGATTTCGCATGAAGTATAGTTGTTGTCCTTCATGTATCTAACGGGGCATTTGCAGATTCCTGATGATGAGGAGGATATCAATTTGTATGTGGGAGATGTGGTGTTACAAGCTGTGATGTATGTACATTCAGTGGAGCTTCTTTTAGCTGACAGGTTGAAAACTTATCATGAGCAGACGTCTTGGTGTAGAGGATATGCTTGGCATCTACCTTTGGAGGGTGATGCTTTGGAGCCTCGTTGTCTTAAGGGTGTATTCCACAAATCTGATATCCAGCCTTTGCAAACTCAACTGTTGCGTTATATTGCTGATTATCCATTATTCACTGATTCTTTTTTCCAAGATCTTGCTTATCGTTGTTCTTTTTATCCATTAGATCCCACTGATATTTTGTCTTATTCTCTTATGTCCTATCGTTTTCCGTTGTATATTTTCCTCCTCACTTCCAACCCTGACACTATTCCTCTGTTGTCTTTTACTCCTTCTAGTTCCCCTCAGATTCCTATTTTTACTTTTTGTCCTTTCATTGCTGATCCGACATCATCTCCTACCCCTTTTAAATCTCCTCCTGTAGTTCCTCATGTTCCTTCTGTTTTCTCAGCAGATTCCCTTCATAAGTTTTTGCTGAATTTTCCATCTATTCCGTCTTCCTTATCTATTCATTTCCCTTCTTTTTATGATCCATCCTATCCTCCTTTACAATGCTCTCCTCTTATTCCATTACCCTCTCCTTCCGATTACATTAACCTTCCTCCTCACTCAGTATTGGATACACCAAGGTATGATAGTGACATACTTTGTCGACGACAATGGACACTACATGATTTTGTGACAGGACCAAGGTCCTAGGATACCTCTACAGCATGTTCGATGTCTTACCTTCATTTTTCTTGGGTGCATGCTCATTCTGATGATACCTTTGTATGTCTTGCAGCTCATTTTTGTTGGTACCTTGCTTTTGTGTATCAGCTGTCTAATCTGAACACTCGCAAGTGTATCCCTAGTTTGATCATCAATCCGAATGTGGATGTGACTGCTGCTCAGATGGATATTTTGTATTACTTTGCACAAGATTTCCCTACCAGGTTTCTTATTTTGCTGGAAAGGATATGTTGTATACAGTTCCTCCATAATGTGCCTTTGCATTTTATAGATGAGAGTAAAACTATGGAGCATCTCAAGTCTACCATGAAGTTTAAGAAGAAGTGTCTGCATCTTGCTTAGCAGTGGAGTTCTTTTTGGATGTATCAGTTCTTTTTCTTTAATGGAAATCTTTTTTTGTGCTCTCCATTTTTTGGGGTCATGTGCCATTCAGATTACCTGGTGTTGTGCCTATATGAGTTTTATATGTGGTATGTATGTATTGTTTATTTTTGTTGGATGGAGCTGAAGTTGAAGTTGGATTGATGAAGAAGATGCTGGACTACAAGCTAGCAGAAGATGATGCTGATTCAAAGAAAACTCTTATATCCTTTATGTCTTTGTGTTGCTAACCATTTTTTTAAAAAAAGGAGATAATATCCAAAAGGGTATTTTCCTTTCGTTGTAGTAGTATGAAATATACAGGTGATAAGTTGGGGTCGTGGTGGAATGATCCCCTTTTCCTTGGTGTTCCTCTTGGGGCTCCAACAAACTTGGAGGGGGTTTCATAACTCTTTTTATGCCTTCAAAGAGATCCATATGACACAAAGTTAAAATTTAAATAAAATATAAAAAATTGAAAGAAGTGAAGCTCACATGGAGACATAGCTATTTATCCTATTAGATTCGTGAACATCCATGTGATGATATGTCTTTGAGGCTCACACAAATCTAACATGGATACCCACACAATTACACTATCAAATGTCCATGCGTTGATTGGGCTTCCCACAGTTATTATTCTTTCAAGTGTATTCTTCTTACTCAATGGTGTATTCTTCCTGCTCATGAGGACTATTAAATAAAGGGTTCCACTTCCTAGTATCTTTTGTGTCAGCTAAAGGTGAGAAGCTTTGCACTTTTAGGGTTCCATTTTTCCCAGTTGCTATGAGGCCTCTAGAATGAAATTGCGCATCGAGGATGAGCTCCATAGTCACTACCCCCACGTTGGAGAGGTCAGACAATCTCTTTGGTGAGATCACATAAAAGACCTCATCTCATCAACAAAATAGGTTGGTAATGAGGATGAGGGGTGAGCAATCACATTATCACTTGCATGATCACATATAGTTAGTTATAGGATGAATTTCGGGTGCCACACAACAACTTGTTAGATAGTTGTGCATTGTAAGGAAAAACAAATGGGATGAGTACCTAGTACTTAGCAAATTCCACTTTACAGCACAGAAGCTATACTTTATAACTCCATAATGGTAGTCATTAATATCGTGAGAAAAGTTGCACACCTTATTCCTTTAGAAACCAATTACAAGGCTTCAGATATCACCATGCTTTTCATTAAGGAAAATTTTAGGTTACATGGATTACCCCAAAGAATCATTAGTGACCACGATTCTCTCTTCACCTCAAACTTTTGTAAGAGTTTGTTTGAAGCTCTAGGAACCTAGCTTTGCTTCAGTACTGCTTACCATCCCCAAACCGATGGTCAAATAGAGCGGGTCAACCAAGTTATTGAGGACATATTGAGGGCTTATTGTAATAGGGAACCCAAATGGTGGATCCAATACCTACCCTTAGTTGAATTTTCCTACAATGTCTCATACCATCAAAGTATTCAAATGACTCCTTTTTAAGCACTATATGGACAAGATTGTCTTACCCCATTACATTTTTTTGATCCTACCCTACGAGTAGAAGCATCCAGGCAAATGCTAGAAGAAATGAATTAGCAACAAGTGAAAGCTATAAGGCAATATATTCAAGCCACCAAGGATCGACAAAAGGCATATGCCAATCAATGAAGGAAAGAACACATCTTCAAAGAAGGTGACATGGTTTTCTTACGAGTTCGCCCAAACAAAAGTTCCTTATCTTTGGGGGAATTCAAGAAGCTAAGTCCCAGGTATTGTGGGCCATATAAGGTGCTAAAGTGTCTAGGGCAAAATTCCTACAAACTGCAACTCCCTAACAACTTGAAAGTACATAACGTATTTCATGTCAGACTATTGAAAACATATGTCCCTAACCCAAACCTTGTACTTAATGACCAACAAATTGTAATGCCAAGTCAGGGATTCCTTAAACTTTAACCAGAAAAGATACTTGATATGCAGGAGAAGACTATAAGAAGCAAAACCCTTAGAGAATATCTCATCCAATGGAAAGTCTACCCTGAAGAGAATACCACTTGGATTGATCACGAATCACTATGTAACCAATATCCCCAGTTTCATTCGAGATGAGGACATGTCGATTCCTGTAAGGGGGAGAGGATGTGATATCCCGAATTTAATTTAAAATCTTTCCAACTTCTCGAAAATGGACTTTAAGAACTCTAAAATCATTAAAAAGAGAAGATCTCAAGCAAAAAGAACCAAGGATCGTAACCCAACATTTTTTAGGTTGACAAGGATTGTAGCCAGTCATCATGGAAGTTACCGCATGAATGAGAGTTATAAGTCCTATTAATCATTAGTGGTAAAAAATACTATATTTTTGGACAAAACTAGCATATTTTTTATATTATTAATTGTAAATATCCTAAAAAGCTATGGAGACTTCTAGAACACGGTGTTATGTTAAAAAAAAACAATTGGATTTTTAAGCCAGTTTTGGAGATTCAATGAAAAAAGAGGATTGACAAAATTGCGTGCGTCACGATCGCAATTTACATGCAGCAAATAGCGCTTCAAACAGGGAGAAGAAGAAGTGATCTCGAAGAGTTCTAACCAAATGTCCTAGTGTTTTATCCCCCTTTTTTGAGCCAACGAAACCATTAGATTGTGGTTTGAGCATCAGATTGTAACTTCGAAACTTTAGATTGTTGATTTTGCCAAGATCCCCTCCATAAAGAACTCTTCTTCTTAGCCACAACTTTTCTTCTCTAATTTAGCTATAAATAAGAGGCATGGGGAACCATTGAGAGTAAGAGGGGAGAGGCCCTTCTTAGGAGTATAGAGATCAAGAGGGAGTGGAGTAAGAGAAGTGCAAGCACATGAATTTCTCGTCAAGAAGACAATGAGGATACTCCACGAGCTCTCGAATTCAATTTCTCCATCCCTTCTATCCTATTCCTCCCTGTGGAATCAAGACTCTTCTTAATTTCTCAAAATTCTTGGTGATCATGCTCCTCCCCCCCCCCCCCCCCCCCCCCAATCAATCAAAATTCCTTCAATCTAATTATCCCTAAGCTCCTTCGCCAAATTTCATTTTTTGCGATCTTGCAATTAAAGACCATGGCCTCAAAGAAGAAAGCTATGAAGGTTGTGAAGGCAAAAGCTGTCAATAACATTGTGGACACAATTACTACAAACGGAATGGCGAGTACATGGATTACCAACGAATCTACGAATACCATCAACCAAGCACCCATCATGGATCTTCATGTACAAATTTTCTTAAATAAAAACGACTAGTAAGCCTTTATCCCATGAATAGGAAACACAAGCTGCATTCGCAAAATAAGATTTTATTCGATTCTTGCATATAATTTCTTTGAGGAAATTTTAACCATGAATTTCAAGGGGTAAATTGGTATGTACAAGATGAACCTAAGTAAGTATGTACAAGGAAGGTGCTGTGTCCCTAAAAGATTTAACATTTTTTATTTTTGTGTTGATGAAATGAATATCTGAATTACGAATGCTAATTCTCGGTATATAAGAGACCTTGAGATGCAATTGCCAAATGATACTATTTGTAATTATACTAATCAATGTTTTCTTTTATTGTGGACAAAGACCCATGAAAATCCAAGGGAGTTATCCTCAAGTATGAAATTCTTGCTTAAATTCAATCCAAACTAATCCTCAAGAAAGAGGGAGTCTAGGAAGACTGTTGGAAGGTATTGTCACTTATGTTGATTTGTCTCGAAGTTATTTTGCCACTTGTACTGAATTGTCTCAAAGTTATTTTGCCACGTATGCTAATTTTCCTCGATGTTATTATTTTTGGAAAGAAAAGATTTGTCTTCGAAATAAACTTGTTAAAAGCTTATGTATAATGCATTGAAAATAAGATGTTTGTGATTGTAAGCTAGGTGCTAATCTTTCCTAAAATCATCAGCCTAAAAGATGGATGACTAAGTATAGATTGTCAACAAAGGCAGTATTCTGGTAAACACAAAATGCCAACTGAGGTAGTATCCTTGATGTGGTGCTAGACCTCCCCAAGGTCAACATGAATAAAACCTACTCCAAGGGGTTTTTCTTTTTCTATTTCACATTGGTGAGTTTAAATCAATCATGATGCGAAAGGTCTTGTTGTAGGGAACTCTAGTTGGCAAGAGGAGGTGAGGATACTAGGGGGCTCTAGTCATAAACTCTTATGAATTGCCAACTACCCTTCAATTTTCAGATTGTGTCTAGAAGTTCCAATACTAGTTGGGGAAGGAAACTTGGAGAGAATAATACTTTGAATGGAAAACATTGTAAATGTAATTTTTTTTTCTAAAAGGAACTATTAAGAAATAATTGTTTTACTTTGTTTTTGTGTCATGAATAAAAGGTGTGTAATGAATTTGTATCATGAGATAATTCAAAGAAGCTGTTTTTATATGTTGAACCTAAAGTGGTAGGTAATTAGATAACTAAAACTACTCTCTCAAGGGTAGTGGGAGGATGGACCCCCAATGGATCCAGACCCATGGCTAGGTGGTCTTGGTAAGCTGAGAGATTTCCTAAGAAGGAATACAAATTGCACCTAATGGACCATTAGAAACTAGAAAGACTAACTCACATCACTTTAGAATCCTCCAACATTAATTAGCCACTAGTAATAGATTTGACTAGAAGAAACTCAGGTCAATCCTCATGGAAGCGACTGAAACTTTCACTGTGGGGTAGACTCAAGCAAGCCTACTTAGCAAACTCCGAGGGTTTTATCAAAATTCTAGACGACGCTTCCGAGGACATCTCTTGATGGGCTATTAAGAACGTACCACCAAAGAATAGCTTGGGCGGCACATTACATAAACCATCTACAATCTAAACTTTTCGAGGACTACATACTACTCTTTTACAAGGTACATTAGCCCCCCCCATCATGTGGGGAGATCATGGAAATTTTTTCCAAATGCTACACATTTGAGAGGTGTAGTGTTGCAAAAGAAGACCCTTCTACACATAATATTGCATGGGCAAGCCATCCGTACTAAAAATGTGCAAAAGCAAGCTAGAGGGCTAGAAAAGAATTTGGACAATTGGACGAGGGAAAATGACATATTTCACAATGATCACCATGGGTTGAAGAGAAAGATAAACTACATGTAGGATGCAAGCAACATGTATACTAAAGAGGATTCTCTAAGAAAATGAATGCTATAGGCAGTGGATATCATGTTGTTTACTATAGGACTTTGTTGTAGTAAATCTGAGATAACTTTTTGTAGAGAACTTTGATCAAGGTGTTTGATACATAGAAACAAAGTTCTTAATGAATACTTCCAGCCTATGTGTGGCACTTGATGATGTCTAGAATTTAGAATAAAATTTGGTTCAAAATAAAAGGCTGCATGTAGTTGTCTAGATTGGAACAGGCCACAATGAGTTAAATTTCAGCCAAGTTAGCTTCTAAGAGATGGGGAAACTCTTTCAAAACTATTGCTAGCCTCCAAGAAGCTTCCTTAAGTGGTAAAACCTGCCACTTTATCAAATATTCCATGATGGAAGCTTCTTTTCTCTTTGGCCAATGACAACCTTTGGAATGTATTGAATGATGCCTTCTTCATCCATGGGGGGGGGGGGGGGGGGAACCTCCTCTATGTAATCCACTAATGATCCAATAAAGGGCTTGAGCCAACTCACATGAAAGACATTGTGAATCCTAATAAAAAGAGGTAATTCCAATTGGTATGCTAAGTCACCCACTCTCTTCATGATCTTGTAAGGCTCGTAGAATCTGTGAGCTAGTTTGTTGTTAGACTCGTCTTTAAGAGTGGCATACCTAGACTTAAACACTTTCAATAAAACCAATTCCCCTTTCTGAAACTTAATGTCCCGTCTCTTTGCATCAGCATAAAGCTTCATTTGATCTTGAGCTTTCTTCAAATTTAGTTTCCATTACTGAAGTAAGTCATGCATTCGATCCAATTCTTCTTTACTTTGAGGATTGATCTTGTCATTGAAAATGACAGTTGGAAGAGGGATCTTATATCCATATAAAGCCTCAAAAGGGAAAATCCAATACTAGAATGAGTGGAGTTATTATAGGCAAACTCAGCCAAGTGTAGCTAGGAGTCCCATGCATGCTGAACATCATGGCAAAAATGCCTCAAGTAAGTTTCTAGCCACTTATTAACCCTCTCTATTTGGCCATTCGTCTTGGGTGATAGGCTGTAGAGGGAGCCAATTGAGTGCCCATTGAGAAGAATACCACATGCCAAAAGTTACTCATGGATTTGGCATCCCTATCATGTACTATGACCTGCGATAATCCATGCAATCTAAACACATATTCCATGAACTTGATGACTACTTGTGATGCAATATATACTGGACTTTTGTAGGAATAAAATGAGTTGCCTTAGTAAGTCTGCCCACCACTACATAGATGCTATTCCATCCTTTCTTGGTGAGAGGCAAGCCCGTGATAAAGTCCATAGTGATGTGCATCCATTTGCCTTTAGATATGGGCAGTGGCTTTAACAACCCACCTGGATTTAATGTGCTGTCCTTGTTTGTTGACATGGCATGGAGCTCAAGATAAATTTCTTGACATCTCCTTGAAGGCCTTTCCAATGAAAAATTTTGGCAATTTTATCATAGGTTTTAAATACCCTCAAATGGCTAGCTGTAGGTGATGAATGCATCTCTTGCATGATCTTTTGCTTGAATGGGGAAGTGTATGGAATAGCAATTCTACCCTGAAACCATAAGAGGCCTTTTTTTAGCTGAAATGGGGAGTTATCCTCATTGTGACCTTGCTGTAATTTTTGAGAAATATGGTTGAAATCAACATCCAACAAATAGTCCTCCTAAAGCTCATCTATCCACTCACTATGAAGTTCCATGATAGTTGAGACCTTGATGCCCACATTCTTGATAGGGAATCAGCCACTACATTATCCTTCCCATGTGTATGTGTAATATCAAAATCATAGTTTTGCAAAGTGGCTACCTACCTACGTTTCTTGGGAGTGAGATTAGACTGGGATAAGAAATACTTGAGTACCTTGTGGTCACTTTTGACTCTAAATCGGCTACCATATGAATAATGGTGCCACTTTTTAATAGCATGGAGAATTGCTAGCATTTCTTGGTCATAGATATTCATCACCATCTCATCTTCAACAAGTTTACGGCTTTCAAATGCGTTCACCCTATGTTTTTGTAAAAGTAATGAACCTACACCCCTCCCATTGCCATCATACTGTATATTATTGAACTCCTTGGAAAAGTCAGGGCGATAGATTAGAATTGGGGCTGAAGTGAGTAAGTCTTTTAATTGGTTGAAACTCCTATATGCAAAAACATCCTAGGAAAATGCTTCCTTATTAAGTCTCTCAGTAAGAGGAGCTACAATAGTTGCATAATGCCTGATAAACCTGTGATAAAAGGAGAAAAGACCCATAAATCCTCTCGATGAAGTAGTGTTTGCAGGGGTAGGCCAGTCTCTAATACATTGCACTTTCTTTGGGTTAGCCTTAATGCTTGCCTCACTAACAATATGGCCCAAATACTCTACCTTAGTCTGCATAAAATAGCATTTTGACACCTTGGCAAAAAGTCTATGGTGCCTCAATATATCAAACACTTGTCTCATGTGTGAGAGATGAGCTTCTAATGAATGGCTATAGATAAGCATATCTTCAAAGAAAACCAACACAAATTTGAATAAAAATAAATTAAGTATCTTGTTCATTAAGCTATGAAAAGATGCAGGTGCATTGATCAATCCAAAAGGCATGACTAAAGAAATGATAAAGCCCCCCGATCAGTCCTGAATAATGTTTTGAACTCATCCCCTTCACTCACTGTATGACAAATTCATAATTAGCAATATATTTTTCGTTCAAAATGTTATTATAGATAGTATTATTGAGACACGTTAGTTCACCAGTGTTTGTGGTTGGCACATCCTCCAGCATTATAGGTTGAAAATCAAAAATTCTATCCCCCTCTGCAAACATACATACCATTCTTATTGGCATTGTATTGTGGGAAAAAAAAACCATGAGTCACGCTTGTTTACCGGTAGCTACCATGTCCCCTAGCACAGCTAGTCCATGTTCTTGCATTCTTTCATTCCCTACACAAGGACACACACCACTATTAACATCATATAATGATAGAGTATTTTAAAGCTCTGACATCATCCAATCATGACATGTGTGGAATTCACAATCATCGTTTCTTTACCTCTTTGTGCATGCTCCACGTTCAATGTGACCTCAAATCCAAGATACTCAATTCTTCTACCCTCTGCATGTTAAAAAATATTGTTGATGTTACTTTGGTGATGAACAAGAATTACGTGCCTTCACATCATGAGTTTTTTACAAAAGAAAGCTTACCATCTTGGTGCTCTATAATACGTGTGTCAGTTCCATGTGATGCCTCACTGCTTCTCGTCATTGTCATGCATCTCTCTATAGTGGCGTGCAAGGTAACACTCTCCACTACAATATCTAGAAGAACTTGTTGTATCCTTCTATCCATGCCAATGTCACGAACCTCCTTGATGATGCCTTCCATTGTGATCTAGTTTTCAGTGGTATCAATGAAGGGGCCTACATGGTTTGGTAGTTACAATTCATATTCAAGAAAATATTTTTACTAGAGGGACACAAGAGATGTATTGGCTATAGTACTTCAAAACATCAAACCTTTTAGGTGTGGATAAACCAAATTAAATGGTGATGAGGGGGGCTGATCTTTGCTTGGTCTCTCTTCAATGATATTGGATGTGTGCTTGCTCTTGTGTTTTCTTTTTATAGTAATCACACTACTAGTATTAGTTTCCTGTGAACCTATCATAGTCTCTTCATTAGGAGACAACAAAGTGCAATATACTCCTAAGAATATAACTCATTTCACTTACCATGCCTCTGGATCCTTGTGTCTCTTGTGTCTGTTTTTTCCTTGAGTATTTTTTGTACAAACTTTTCTCATTGGAGGGGTCCAAGGAAAATAGGGCATCTTTGATATACCTCCTCATCCCACTGTTGCTCTATCTGGTAATCCTCCTACATGCACTAATCCTCATGCATGTTTCCCCATTCCTCACACTCTCTTGGTAGAGTTTGTATAGACCTCCTCTCCATCTGCCCACACATGAACTTGACTTGCAAAGTCACTGTTACAAATCTTGAATGGATTGGCAAGATAGCACTACAGACATGCTACTAAAGAAGGATATTGTGAACAACCTATACAGAAGCCTCCATGCTGGCAACTTCATTGACTTCTATGACTCTATATCTTTGTTTGGCTTGAAATCATGGAAGATAGTGTGAAACATTTGCTCTCTATGCTTTTTCCTTATCTCTTGGGTGTATTGGAAGAACAAATTGTGTTCCACTCGAATCTTGTAATAGTCCTCCCAACTCAAAAGCAATCTCTTTCTGCTATCTTGCAAAATGTCCCAAAAGGTCCCTTGTCATACCCAACTTCGAAATGGTGCATTTCCATCTGCTTGAATCAAAGATATGTTTTTTAATACCAATTCATCAAAATTATGATGCACATAATTTAGATGAACAAGAATAACCTATGTTCAGGCATGCCCATCAATGTTCAAATTTTCTTGTCAGAACTCTCCATGGCCTTCAATATCCTTATGCGATCTACCTCGTTTAGCTTTGAGGATGCCAATGTGTAAACTCTCTCCTTGTTCAATACACCCCCTATCTTGGAGCCCCACTCCAAGCATGAGAGTTTTGCCAATGTGTAAACTCTCTCCTTGTTCAATACACCCCTATCTTGGAGCCCCACTCCAAGCATGAGAGTTCAATACACCCCCTGTCTTGGAGCCCAACTCCAAGCTGAGAGTTCTGCATTGACAAAAACATTGTTACTTTGGACAAATGTAGTATAAGTACATATAGATAGCAGATACAAAGAGGTAGCAACTTACTGATACCACTTCTCTCCGAGATTGGGGTCTGTAACTCTTAGCAAATGTCGAGTTTTCTTGATGAAATTTTCATTGACATTATAGTACGCATCACCCCACTTGGTTCTAAACTCAGAGTCGGAGAGTTTTGTCTATTTCTATTTGATCGGTCGCACTGCCATATCATACTCTTTATGCACTTGGTAATTAGGGAGAACATCATTGTATTAGGAGAAAATGCATCAGGAAAAACATTATTAAGATATCTTGAAGAACTACCTACCTTCCACATAACGTGGGCCAATGCAATCAATGGTGCCTTGTAACATGCTGGAATGGGCACCGACTTTCTGTGCACTTGTACCCATGCCTTTGCCTCATCAGTTAGCTTGTCAAAAATAGTTGCGTGGTCAGCTTACCCTAGCATCCTTGCTTCACAAACAAGGTTTGGATACGAGGTATGGATAACCCCCCTTTGTGCCAACCTGTGTACATTCTATATTAGGATCTCATGAATATGGTCCATTGCATACCTATTTGTATGAGAAATAGCTGACAAAATCTCCCCCTTTGTCACAGTTGTCACTCTTACAAGGTGACAGTCAACGCATACATGTTGCCTCGCATTATCTGGAAAGGTTGTTGTAAATAATCAATTATGTTAAGGATGATGTAAGAAACAAACACATTGTAGAATGTTAAGGTCCTATGATTTAGGGCCACTCACATGTGTGTATCTCATTCATCCATGCTGTGAGACGATGCTTACCATCCCAAACATAAAACATGCAATTTGACAAAAATGTCCAATCACTGCCGCTAATTTTTGCCTCGAAGTCCTCATGTTTCTTTAGCCAATGGGGATCCCACTCAGTTCTAATCATATCATCAACCTCCTTACACTGGTGTCTTGGAGTCTCTAATGACACTATAAATATACCCATCCCTCTAACATACGCATTGCTAAAAAAGGTTTCCGAGAGTTGCTTGTACCTCGATGTGACTTGTCTAGTTGTAGGCATGGAAACCAAATGACATAATGGGATGGGTGGCAAAGGGGTGGATGTCCGCATCTGAATGAGATGATGAAGTAATTAATGTCCAATAAATATAAATAAATAAAAACCATAATCTAAATCATGCTATGATCTCTTACAAGCACTCATCATCAATGTTTCCAATTGAACTTCTATGCATGCTTGCACAATATGTTTATCGCAAGTGACTATGAGAGCGGTCTCGCCAGTCATTTCATTGGCATTTAGCATGCACTTATTTTCGGTTCTTTGTGTTTGATTCTTCTTGGGTTGCATATGGCCATGCCCTTGTTGTGCACTAAAGGACTCGATGCTTTGATGGTCATTGCTTTCCTCGTCAGTATCACTCTCCAATAGTACGAGCTTTCACTTGCCCTTCCTTGCACGTGTCATCAAAGCGTGCCCACCTTTTTCTGATGTCACTCCTTCCCGACATGCAATTGCAACAATTTCTTGTAGCTTGATATAAGTCAATGATAGTGTTTGTGTTACTCTTCCTCTTGCTCTTGGAGGGCGACTCCCCCCTTGTGATTTCATGTTGCCAGTGGCAATAGCCTGTTGTCCTACTGTAGATCATGGAGGCAAGTCAGAGTCCTCGGGAGACTTGTTCAATCGTCACTCTCTTTCCTGCAAACAAGGATGCAAAATAGGATAAGAGGGGGAGATAGAGAAATCATAACAAAAATGAAGAGAGGATCTGCTTATCATCTGTTCAATTGGCAATTGCACAATTGTGTTTTCCTCAATGTTAATCTCAGTATTGCCTTTGTTACGGGCCTTCACACTCGTCTAATACACAATGGTGATAAGAACTCCCACTCGTCTAGGGAGCAATCGCGGTGAGGGGAACGCTTGTCCAACTAAACCTTCTGCAATCCTTTCATCGCCCTCATAAAGGGTGACATGATCTTGTCTTTTGAAATGCCATGATAGACATTAGAAAAAAAAAAGAACTTGCAAATGGGCCTTTTAGCCCTTCTCTCTCCTCCTTAAAACAAGGAAAAGAGGAGAGAATAATAGTAAAATAATCCTCTTCTCTCTCCACTTTTGCAATCTTGTTTTGCCTTTTTTATATTATCTACAAAGATATACTCAGATTCCTTCTCTCTTCTCATTCAAGAAGTCTTTTTCAACCAAATTTAAATTAAAAAAGGAGTTAGTTACGGGAGTATGATGCTTTGTTTTCAATGCAAAATGATTAGTAGATATGAGGTAATTGATTTTTTAATCGAGAACAAGGAAAATGAAATTTCAAAAGTTCATTTTAAGATATTTTGGGGATTTTTTATATTTTAGATTTTGGTCAAAAAACAAATCAACTGGTCAAATTTCATGTTTTTTGGAGGTAAAATAGAAATGTCAAAAATACGAAAAGTCTTGGACATCCCTACCATTTGATCTATTTTCCTCCAAATCTATACTCTCTCATGGCTCTATTGTGACCTCTTCTCTGTGTTTATGCAACCTTCATTAACAAAGTAAATTACTTACACCCTCATTTCCCTTGCCACCTTTGTGTGCTTCTTTGTGCATTTCCACTCTACCTCCTGTGACAACCAAGTAGGCTCTCTGTTTCTATTAATAGTAAAATGAATACACGAAATAAGGAGCTACATATTGAGGTAGAGATTGAATATGCCCCACTATTCAAAAGAACCTAGCACACCAATGTCAACCCTCAGGTTTTGCAGAGTTACAGGAAAATGGGATTGAAACATGTGGATTTGTGCGTTGATGGGGGAATCTACCCAATTGACCCATTAAACAATAGACCTCCAACTTTCTTAGGAATCACAAATTTGTTGAACTATGTGTGCGAGGGTGAAAATGGGTTACTCAGTTATACTAGGCGGCTCAATGATCAGGCGCCCAAAGTATTTACAAGTTACCAAGCAACCATAAAAAATTACCATGATGTGATCCTGCACATCAACTTTATATACAATAGCTCATAGGACAAGTGGTACAATTGAATAACATTATAATTCAACAAAACAATCAAATTATTTCAATGTAGGACACTATCCATGACATTGGTATCTCATATGAGGAGGCAAAGGCATAATTGGACGACTTGAGAAAGATCAACATCAAGCTAAGACAGGAGCCCAAATGAAAGAAAAATCCAATCAATGAGTTAATTGTGAATAGCGTCCAGTGGAAGCGACGTATCAAAGCATGTAAGGTAGCTCGGAAAGAGAACCTAGGTGAGGGTGAGAGTGAGGTTGGATTGTGTATTAGTAGATTACTGAAGGCAAGTACATTGGAAAACACTTTGAGCAATCTAAGTTTAAGGCTGTGAAGGAAAAGGTGATTGAGTGCACATTAAAAAATGTGTCAAATGAGTTCTTAGTTGTGGATGCACAATCTATTTGTGACAGGGATAGTATTAGCACAACGACTTACTAAAAGATATTCAAAGGTGTGAAGGCTCGTTTTGGTTGTGTGCTGAAGAGAAATAGAATGGTGCCTCTTCCTCAACCTTTAAAGTTAATAGAGGCCCGACTACAACTTAATACAAAGGTTTTGGAGCTGATAGGAGATCCCATGCATGTTCAATGTGTGGAAGCACTAAAGGTTGGGACAAAAAATGCATATGAGGTGAAGTTCACCGAACTCAACAATTACTATTTAGATTTGTATAAGGCGTAGTTGACAATGGTAATTTACTATAATATGTATGTTGAGGAATGTAATGGTAAATTGCATGTTGTTATAAAATTAGATGAAAGTAAGGTTATCAAAGGAGTAAAGCCTGAAAGAGTTAGTGTAACTTTGATGAATAGAGCTTTACAATTCGATAAGAACAACCCATGGAACCTTAGTGTTCAATCTGAGCACCATGTGTGGTGGCTCGGTGCGTTTGAAGTTCCTAAGGAAACATTTGAGGTGCTGCAACTGTTCTTTATGCACACAAGCATTCCAAGCATCATCGATCGTCAAGAACATGGTGAGATGCTCTCGGTTGAAGGGTATGGTCAATACTTGGTTGAATGGCATCTTGCAGGAGACTTGAAAACTTTAAAATGCATGTGTGGAATCTCCAATGGTGCAAATACAAAGAATCCATGCCTATATTGCTTGATAGAGAGGGTGGAAGGAAAGGACGAAAGGAAGAACTGGCAAAGGGTGACAAAACCTGCACCAACGCATAATAGAGAAGATCCCACTTGGAAGCCCATCTTCAACACTCCATTGGATCGTATTCAAATTTGGTCAATCTTCAACATTCCATTGGATCGTATTCACATTTGTTCATTGCATGCTTTTATCAGAATCATGGAGAAACTTGTATATGAATACATTTGCTTTGCTTATAGGATGCAACCAGAAAAAGAAGCCATTGCAACATGTAGGAATGTGGAGCGAGTGCTATAAAAAATTAGGCACACAAGCATCAAGTGACAATTGAAAAAGATGAGAAGAGATCAGAAAAATCTAGTAACTTGCCAAAAAAGCCTTGCTTTGGAGGAGCAAAGGCTAGGAAGTTTCTCTCAGCACCCATTAATGAGGAAGGGAATGTCATGGTTTGTAGGCCGCAGGACTACGATGGATGGAAAAAGTTGCATTTTGCAGTCCTTGATCAAAGTAATGGAGGAAAAACAAGATTGGCCAAAGCTAATGTTTGGATGGCTCCCTTACTTTGCAAGATGGTGTTTAACAATGAAGATAAGCAAGAATTTATCAATGATGTGCATAGCTTCTACGAAAACATGGTGGAAGCATGGGGCAAAAGCTCTATCACACATTACATGGTGCATACTAAGTTAATATTTTAAAATTATATGAATTGTATAAACTATTGAGCATAGTTTTACTCATGTGTGATATGTGTCTTTATAGCATATCTTTGAGGCACATGGACCATAATTTGCAGAAAAGAGAAGCATCGGAATTTGGTCCACACAAGGGATGGAAAATTCACATTGGATAGCACGTGGTGTATACCAAATAAAAACTGATCATGGTGGAGGGATGAATGGTAGCAATCCAATGATCCAATTGTTATCTTGGTGGTATAGGATTATAGTAGCAGATGAAACTAAACTCTCGTAAAAGAGAGCAAATGAAAGTGTTGATGAATCGGCTATTGCAGACATGATGGAATCACGTTGTGTCACTAAAAGAGTGTGTTATGAAGCCTCAAGTGCCAAAGAAAACCATGCCAAGTGGCTAGAAACAAGGCTTTGACAAGGCAGCAAATAGGTTCAAAAAGAGCTAAGATAGTAAGAGGAACAACGTGTTCACTGTGAATGCAATTCATAGTTTAAGAGAGAAAGAAAGAGTGTGCATCTATGTGAATGAGTCTTACAGTTTAGGGTTATATAAAAGAGGATTTCAGTTTCTATATTATTCATTGAGTTCTCATATCTCATGTGCAGGAAAGATGGCCAGGTCTAAGATAGTTGCAAATAAGCTTTTGCTCAGAGCCCCATATCGTGTTCAGCCCCTTGGAGCATCTATTAGCTCAGATGCACCCCCTTCTCAACCTAACCCACCTTCCTCAAGCCGCCCTCACAAGGGTCCTCCTCAGCATCTGCACAAGAAATGCAAGTGGAAGCCATGTACAGTGGCCTTGAGAGAAATTACGAGGTATCAACGCTCTTTTGATCTCATCAATCCGAAGGCGAGCTTCTCAAGACTTGTTCGCGAGATTGTGCAAGACCTCTACTACATAGAAAGTAGGAGGTGGTTTTTGGTACAAGGTCAGGATAGACCTGATCCTTTCACAAAAGAATGTCTTCATGCTCTACAGTGTGTTGCAGAGACCTTTTTAGTTAACTTGATGACTGATCCATAACGTTGTGCAATACATGTGAAGTGCATCACTGTAACTCTCAAGGACGTCCAACTTGTAAGAAATCTTCAAGTAGTGAAGGATGCATTCGTTCCAATGAAATGAACCTAGTTTGTAATGTTATATTTTTTGGCATAGCTTTATCATTGTGCATTAGACATATGACTATGTCCCAATGTAAAACTCTTGTATGCGCTCTTAAAATATGAATTAAAATTTTACACTTGTCCTTCGATCTCAACTTTAACTGTGCATCTTCGCTGTATTTTCAATTCTTACTTACACTTTTTGTTAGCACTGTCAATTTCAATAGGAAAAACATGTAAAAATTTACAATTTCTTGTTGTAGACTTTACTCCTGATGCCTCTATATAGTCTATGTGGTGCGAAGTTTCTAAGGGCCATTAGTCACGATGTTGATTTCTCAATTATCAATCCATCCATGATTTTGGCGTGGGATAATTTTTAAAATACTAAACTGTATCAGAATGCGACAAAACATCACACACGCACTCGTTAGGTGGCCAAGAGTCCAAATTATTTTTTTTAAAAAAAATGCCTGAATATCCCTAGTCTGAATCTGGAGCCACTTTTCTGTCACATTCCGAAAAAAGGTTATGGATTTACGATCACACGATGGATAGTGCATATAAAGTTGCATTAACCCAATTTTGGGGTTTAAATGGGTTAAAAGTTAATTCTTCTTTTCATTTTCACATCTTGCTTTCTTTGCTTCCTCCATTTTCATATCCCCAACCTCTGTCTCTTCTTCGTCTTGCCCTCCTCGAGCTTTCATGGCATGCACCTGTTGAGATATCGAGCTCCACTCGTGATATGCCAGGGTGACCGTTGTGCATTTATGTCACTGACTTGTCAGTTGCAAATGCGGTTGGTACACCGCCCATGAATAATAGCTACATGATAGCTATCCTTATCTACTCTAGTTCGTGGCTCAGTTAGTATGCCACCTTAGTTAGTTGAGTTTGGTTTGAGACCCATATATAGGGTTCTTCTATTTCTTTGTAAGAGAGTTCTTTTGGCTTACACAACTAAGAAGAGGAAAACTGTTTTCAGCCTCCACCTGTGTGTGTATTCCCCCATTGTGCAAGCAAGAAAGCTACAAGTGAGACTCCTTCCTTCTCTCCCACAATCTTGACATGGTATCAGAGCCTTGTTCGTGGTAAGGAGCTCAAGGAAGCAAGCCAAGCTCGCGGTGTTCTGGTAAGAGGAGTAGTGTTGCTTTCATTTTCTGTTTTGGGAGCAAGTCTCTGCAGGCAGCACAGCCAGAAAGTGCAGGAGTGCATTGTCTCAGGTTAAGACGCTCTTTGCGGTGAAGCAAGAGGGCAGTATATGCTGCGAGAGATGGCTTTAGCCCTTGGCGACCTAGTTTTTTTTATTTGAGGCCATTTCGAGGCCTGTTTTGGAGGCTAAAATTTTCTGCATGCACTCAGGAAAAAGCCCTGTTTTATGCTGTGCGACCACTGCTCTATAGGTCGGTGAACAGTTACCACAGAAATTGCATCGTATGCTTGTGTGCAGAGACATTGGGAGTTACAGAATCATCCTTGGTTCCTGGTTATGAAAAATCGTCACTAGGAAGTGACTGTGTGGTCAAATACCACTTTCGCCAGTTTTGCAGATTTTCCCTTGTGAGGGTGAAGCTGTGTTTTTTGCAATGACCGAATTTTTTGCAGTGTTCTGTAATGGCGTCTGATTCTCTTTCACAGATTGTCACTGAAAAGCTTAACAAGAACAACTTCCAAGCATGGAAGTTTAGAATGACAAATTTCCTTATGGGAAAAGGATATTGGGAATTTGTTGCAGGAAATGAAGAAGAACCAGTTCTTCCTGATGTTCCCAATCAATAGCAAATGCAGGCATTTAAAGCATGGCATGAGAGAGCCAGGAAAGTTATGTACTGGCTGTCTATCAGCATTTCAGACTCTATGATTGTGCATATTCAAGATGCAAGTACGCCAAAGGAGGCATGGAATACTTTGTCAAAAATGTATAGCACAAATATGCAAGCCAGGAAAATGCAGCTCAAGCAAGAGTTGCACAATGTGCAAAGAGAAAGTATGAGCATCAATGACTACCACATGAAGGTGAAGAAGATTGCAGATGCACTTGCTTCCATTGGGTCACCAATGGAAGATGATGATTTAGTCTCAGTGACCTTGAATGGTCTAGGAAAGAATTATGCACAGTTTCGAACATCCGTTTCCATCCGTGAAAGATTTTCTGATTTTGAGGAGTTGATTGCTCTTCTAATTTCTGAGGAGTAGAGAAATGGTGGTGCATCTTCTTCAGGAGGAACTTCAAAAGAAGCTGTCTTCTACTCAAATGCTGGAAGAGGTAGAGGCAGAGGTAGAGGAGGCCGATATGGAGGCCGTGGTAGAAATCAGAATATGCAGCAAACTCAAGAAAACCAGTCCTATGGAGGAGGACATGGTAACTCTAGAGGCAGGGGGAGCCAAAGAGGTCGTGGTGGATGGCAAAGAGGCCAAAATGCAAACACCAATGTTGAATGCTACTACTGTGGTAAAATGGGTCATATGGCTAAAGACTGCTATAAAAAGCAGAATGACATCATGAATGGAAAATTGCAACAAGGGAATTATGCATCTTCTAGTAGACAGGGTGATGACAGAAATGAGCATTTGTTTATGGTGCAGCACATGAACAATTCTGTGACAAGTGCAGAAGAAAGCAATGATGTATGGTATGTTGACTCAGGTGCATCAAACCACATGATAGGTCATGCAGAATGGATGGAGGATGCAAGGAAAATGGAAAAACCAGGTTTTTTGGAGACTGGTGATGATACTGCACATCCTATTGTGCAGATTGGAAAAATTCCTTTGTCTATGCAGGATGGGAAAAAGAAATACCTGTCCGATGTATTTCATGTCCCGAATATCACCAAGAATTTGGTTTCTGTTGGTCAAATGGTTGAGCAGGGCTTGCAGGTCAGATTTAATCCTCATGGATGCTTTGTTGAGGATATGAAAAATAAAGGTCGCTTGATAGCAAAATGAAAGAAGAAGGGCAGAATGTTTACGTTGGATGCAGACATGTCTGAATTGAGTGCAGCAATGTTTGCACATGGGACCGGTGTAGTTGCATATATTGATATCTAGCATAAACGCATTGGTCATGTTAATGTACAGCGACTTAAATCAATGCATGCCCAAAATATTGTTGCAAGATTGCCCAAATTCAAGGTTACAGAAATGCATAAGGTATGTGAAGCCTGTCAGTTTGGAAAACAGGCAAGGAAACCATTTCCTAGACATGTTCAAGAGAGTGAGAAGCCATTGGAATTAATCCACTCTGATGTGTGGACTACTAAAGCTGCATCTCTTGGAGGCTATCATTATTTTGTCATTTTTATTGATGACTATAGCAGAAAAGTTTGGGTGTATTTTATGAAAAAGAAAAGTGAAGTTTTTGGGCATTTAAAAACTCTTAAAGCTATGGCTGAAAAAGAAACAGGTCTGCAAATAAAATGCCTAAGGTCAGATGGAGGGGGAGAGTACCTCTCAAATGAGTTTACAAGGTTCCTGCAGGAGCATGGCATAAAGCAGCAATATTCATGCAGTCATACCCCACAACAAAATGGAATTGCAGAAAGGAAAAACAGGCATATTGGAGAGGTATCTCGTGCCATGCTCAATGAAAAAGACTTGCCAGATTTTTATTGGGTTGAAGCAGTTGCTACAGCAGTCTACATAATAAACAGGACTTCCACTGCAGCAATACATGGAATGACTCCAGAGGAGAGGTATACTGGTAGGAAACCAGATATTTCTCATTTGAAAATTTTTGGTTGCATTGCCTATGTACATGTGCCAGATGAGTTGAGATCCAAGTTGGATCCAAAAGCTGAGAAGTGCATCTTTATTGGTTACTCTCTGCAGCAACAAGGGTATAGATGCTATAACCCTTCTACTCGTAAGTTTACAGTGAGCAGAGATGTTGTTTTTGATGAGATGAATAGCTGGTGTAAACCAATAAATGTGATTGATGATGTAGATGCACAAAATGGTAATGCTGCACATAATTCACAACAGCAGTCACAAAATATTAGTGGACCTGGAGCGTCCTCTAGCAGTGGTTCACATTCTTCGCCATGGACAGGCAGATTGAGATCAGAAGAATCTTCTCAAAGTAATATAGATAGTGGTATGCAGGTATCACGATAAGGAAAAGAGAAGGTTGATCAGCCCATGTTTGATGTGAATGCAAGTCACTCTTATGTGGATTGTGAATCTAGTGGCTCAGAACAGAGCATTGATGATGAGTTGGGTATTCCTTCTATTGTTACACCTGGAGTAAGGAAGACCAGGGATGTTTTGAGAGCACTTGGGAGTGAACCTACTTTGCGAAGGTCTACGAGAGCTAGGTATCCTGTGGATAGGTTGAAATATGATGGATTTACAGCCATTCACTATGCATATATGTTCAAAGTGATACAGAAACTAGAACCCACTTCTTTTGAGCAAGCCATGGGAAAAGAAAAATGGGAGAAAGCCATGGATGAAGAAATGGATGCCTTGGAAGCAAATGCTACATGGGAATTGGTACCTTTGCCTAAAGGTAAAAATGCAATTGGCTGTAAGTGGGTTTATAAGGTGAAGCACAATGCAGATGGTTCTGTGAACACATACAAGGCAAGATTAGTAGTCAAGGGGTATGCACAAACATATGGCATTGACTATGAAGAAACATTCAATCCGGTTGCAAGGATGGCAACCCTAAGAGCAATCATTGCTATGGCTGCATCAAAGGGATGGTCTTTACATCAGATGGATGTAAAGAATGCCTTCTTGCATGGTGATTTGCAAGAAGAGGTCTATATGGAGCAGCCACCAGGTTATGTGTATGCTATTCATCCTGAGTCTGTTTGCAGGTTGAAGAAAGCCTTGTATGGCTTGAAGCAAGCACCTAGAGTATGGTCTGACAAGATAGGACAGTGTCTTGTCACTATTGGCTTTCAGATTTCCAAGGCAGATTTCTCACTTTATGTGAGAAAAACAGAGAAATGTATTATGTTACTTGTCATTTATGTTGATGATTTGATTATGACAGGTGACAGTGATGAAGATATCCTTCATGTGAAAATGTTATTGAAGCAGAAGTTTGAGATGAAGGATTTGGGAGAGCTGCGTTATTTCTTGGGCATTGAGGTGATCAGATCACCAAGTGGGATATAGCTCTTGTAGAGGTAGTATGGATTGGACATGCTGTCCAAATATGGGATGACAGGTTGTAAGCCTATTTCAGTTCCTTTGGAGTAGAATGTGAAGCTGAGCACAGATGCAGGTGAGCTTCTAGAAGACCCTACTATGTACAGACGCATAGTAGGAAGTTTGATTTATATGACTATTACCAGGCAGATTTGAGCTATGCTGTTGGATTTGTAAGTCAGTTTATGCAAGCTCCAAGGAAACCACATTTGGATGCGGCTAGACGCATACTCAGGTATGTGAAGTTCACATTGCAGTATGGACTATTTTATGAGACTGGGGTTCAGATACAGTTGCATGGATACACTGATGCTGATTGGGCTAGTAGTATTTCTGATAGACGATCTACCAGTGGATATGTGTTCTCTTTTGGGAGTGCTGCAGTCACTTGGAGCAGCAAGAAACAGCCTACAATTGCCTTGTCCAGCACAGAGGCTGAGTACAGGGGTGTAGCAATGGCTGCATGTGAGGTAGCTTGGTTGCATAAGCTACTTTATGATATGCATCAGTCTACAGATGGGCCAGTTGTCATTTATTGTGACAACATGAGTAGTATACACTTGGCAAATAACCCAGTCTATCATGCTAGAACAAAGCACATTGAGGTGCATTATCACTATGTGCGAGAGAGGGTTTTACTAGGTCTTATTGATCTAGTTTATGTCAGCACAGAGGATTAGGTAGCTGACATATTTACGAAGGCATTGGGCGCAGAGAAGCTGCGCAAGTTCAGAGACCTACTTGGTGTGCAGGAATTGGGATTGAGCTCGAGGGGGAGTGTTGAGATATCGAGCTCCACTCGTGATATGCCAGGGTGACCGTTGTGCATTTATGTCATCGACTTGTCAGTTGCAGATGCGGTTGGTACACCGCCCATGAATAATAGCTACATGATAGCTATCCTTATCTACTCTAGATCATGGCTCAGTTAGTATGCCACCTTAGTTAGTTGATTTTGTTTTGAGACCCATATATAGGGTTCTTCTATTTCTTTCTAAGAGAGTTCTTTTGGCTTACACAACTAAGAAGAGGAAAACAGTATTCAGCCTCCACCTCTGTGTGTATTCCCCCATTGTGCAAGCAAGAAAGCTACAAGTGAGACTCCTTCCTTCTCTCCCACAATCTTGACAGCACCAAGCAAACATGTCGCCATTTCAGCCCCAGAAAGACCTCATGCCAAGGCTCGCCACCTAGAGCACAAGGTGGAGCCTCCTCTAGTGTAGCAACAGGTGCTCCCCATAGAGCATAAGGACCACCATAGAAGAAGAGGAGATGGAAATCGGGCACTATCGCCCTTCGAGAGATAAGGAGAATCCAATGCAGATACAAGCTTCTCATCCCGGAAAGTTATTTTCATAAGGTTGTTCGGGAAGTCATGCAAGACTTGGAGCTGAAAGGGATGAGAAGATTTTGGGCACGAGTGCGGGATGGCCCACAGCAGGAAGGTGGACTGCTATAGCTTGGAGGCCCTACAAAGAGCTACAGAGGGGTTTCTCATCGACTTGTTTAATGATACACAGCTTGCGGCCATCCATGCAAAGCATGTTACAATCATAGATAAAGACATGAACTTTATCATTCGGCTTCGACATGGCAAGGGGACTCCGCCATAGATTACTAGATTAATGATGCAAGGTTTTGTAATGAGTGTTATAACACCATAGCATCTTGGAAGGCTAAAAATTTTTGTATGCTCTGTTACATTGGAATCTTTATTTATATATACATAATATCTCATGCGATGTGTACTGAATTCAAATAATTGAGTAAAGTTGTTTTGTTTTGTTTCTTGAAATGTACGACTCTTAATTTTTGTTTAACGTACGAGCGCATAGAAAGTAGTAATACGTATCGATACGAGTTATGTTATTGCGTATGCACAAGCGCAAGTGCAGTACTATGCGTTGAATTATGTTAATGTATACAAATTTGTAATTCACGTACCACACATTATTGTCACACTTATACAATCGCAAGTGCATTACTATGCGTTGAATAATGTTAACGTATGTGAATGTGTCATTCACGTACAACACATTATCGTCACACTTATACAAACCACAAATTTATTTAATAAATATTTATTTATAGGGACAAAGTAAAATATCTTATATTCATCAAGAAAAATACATGCGATGGCTGCTAGTGATGGTAGATATAAAAAGCCAATAGCTAGCAAGAACTCTCAATTGTTCCTTGGCTTTTTCATTGGTGGAGAGGAGGGGCCAGCTTCTGATGAAAATATAAGTTTCTTCTTTGCTTCAAAAATGATGCACTCCCCCTTCAGCTCTTTCTTCAGGAGAGGCAGATCTGACACTTTAGCAAGGTCACCTAATGTAGCAAGCACACACATTGCTCCACCACGCGTTTGGTCAAACAAGTAAAGAAGCTTTGATTGCTTGATTAGCACCACCTTCTCCAAGCTAGATGTCATAGGTATCGCTAAAAAAGGTTCAAAATCTGTCAAAGATTGAATTTTCATGATTCTTTCTTGCCTCTTGGTAAGCACTTCTTATGGAAGATCACCACAAAGTCTGCAATAAGGTTGCCAATGTACTCCTTCATAGCCGAATCCTTCCATCAATTCGCATGTCGAGCTCCTCCTTGCCTTGATGCAAACTCATCTATGTACAGTATGTTCTGAATGAAAAAGTCAAATAAAAAAATATATTTAGCGACTAACGTAGAGTTATCAGAAAGCGATGAAACTTGACAGTAGGGTGCATCGGGTCCCTCGGAGTCCACCCCAGATGTCAGACTTCAGACAGGGCAATTGCACGCATCATTTTTTATCAATATTTCACCGGTGGACTTCGGGGGACCCGAAGTTTGGTGTTTGGGGGCCCCAAATGCCAGACTTTAGATAGGGCAGTTGTAGGCATCATTTTTGGCCAAGATTTCACCGGTGGACTCCCAAGGACCCGAGACACCAAGTTTCATTGCTTAAACATATATGATAGTTAGAAATCTCACATTTTCCATATCATCTTGTATCTTCATTTCCTCGTGTGTCAGCGAGGCACCTCTTTGGGCAGAGGGATCCACAAAATCCTTGGTAGAAAGCTAGGGCCTTGTCCAAACAAATCATGCTATAGTGCTTCAAATTCAGCATCTAGCACAAGGTAATCTTCTTCAATCAAGGTAATATACTCCTGTGCTGCTATGATGGCACTCACTGTATCTAAGCTTGTGCCATCATATATTCCAATCTCTGCCATCGCCTGATGCACATCCATGTAATCATAATTGATCAGGTCTTCCATCGAATCCCTGACTAGGATGGAAAACAACTCTTCTTCCTTCATTTCCAAGTATTGCAACACATGTGATAGAAGCAAGTATTGTATACCATCTACTTCAATGGGCGTCAAGGAGGCAAGGTTGGGTTTGTTGACTTGTGACTGTTCTGAAGAAGATGGAACCATGAGAGTCAACCCTAGCTCTGCGACCACCACCCAATGTTCCTCTTCAACATTTATGGGCTCTTCAATTGGTTCTTCTCCCATGTATAAGATAGCAACAACCTATGGAGTTGTATCTTCATCGCTCTTCTCCTCTAGGGCTGTATCCAATGCAAGGAGGTAAATTGCCAATGCACAATCATACTCCACGAGATCCAAAAGTGATGTACCTGGTGCACTGCCCATGGGAACAGTGGCATACTCTGTGCAAAGGATCCACATGGGCCAGACACCTAATCACCACTTTTTGGTGATTCTTCCTTGCCTGAAATACCATGAGTTGTTCCAAAGGCACCCAAGTCATGTCGGATCCCTCGATGGAGTATGTGCAGGTAGCAATGGTACTCACAAAGTCTTCCAAAACCTGAAGGGGGGGGATCCAACGATGAGAGCACACTTTCAAGGTTGAAGTTCTTAGAGAAAACCAGAAATATCTCGTCACCCTGGTTGGCAAAGATAGTCTCGTAGATCCACTCATCAAAGTGTGCGCGAGCATCCATCGTAGCAAGTAGGAGGGATGTGGTGGATATAAAGAGATGAAGAGAGAAAGTGTGAAATGAAACAATGAAATAAGAACTAAACTAGTTCTACTTTAAAAACCTTAAGTTTTAAACCATTAAGGGCTGTTCACATACGATATTTAGTTATTTCTTTACTTACGTCGTTGTAAAGTTTACATGGATATGTAAATGTGTTGATGTGAAAAGTGTACAACAAGTGTATGATTTTACATAAATACCATAATTTTTAAATATTGCAAGTTTGCAAGCGACAATATTCTATTGGCAAAAAAATCCAAAAATTTATAGGTGTTCGATATTACAACTTGTAGTGTTGGGATTTTTAGGGAGACTCTCCAATTTCTAAAATATATGGAGCCCAACACTTTCCGTTGGTAACAGTATCCTCAGCTCGGATTCGAAATTTTCTTGCCATCTAGTTTAAAGTAGAAGCTAATAGGTGGATTCTACGTTAACATTGTAATTTCTTGGCGCATTATACTCAAGGGCCAATCATCCTCCATTTACAACACTTGGGGCTTGCGGCCCTCAGAAATGACAGTAACATCCATAGCTGCACTTTTACGCATATCTTGATCAAGGCACAACCATTTACCCTTGAGCATCCTCCATCTACGATACTTGAACACTAGGCATAATGTTTGTCGTGTGACAAAGTACTTGTAATTGGAAAGGAAAGTTAGCCGATTCATCCCAAAGTAAGATAATAGTCAACTGAGAGAGAAACATTTTACTTGAAAGCCATGTCCCTTGTTGTGACTTGACACTCCACTGTGTCAAGACTATGAGTTATTTTTTATGTACAAGTTTTGCCTAGAATCCTTGTTACATAATCCTCTGATGTATTTTTTATGACGTATATACTTTTGCTGTGTCTCAAACCCTTACATTCCTTGAACATGTGTGCAGAAATTGCAATAGGTATGAACCAGCTTAGATGTACATTCTTTGAGCCAGTGCTTGGCTTCATAGAATTCAATATCTGCTGAAGTTTTTATGCTACACATGTGCAAAATGTCACTACTACACAATGGCCATTCTATGCTATTGAGATTTGATATGTGCATAGAATCAAGGGTTCCATATTCTCGACTCCCCTTGGGCAATATGTACTTGGAGTCATAGAAAAAAACAAGGTCCTTTGCGAGCTGCTTAGTTGTACGCCCTTCAAAGAGCAATCTACCAATTTCGAGGTGGTAACACTTAAAAGAACTAGTGAAACACTCAATATTTTGCCACTCACAGCAATCCAAAGGGTATACTTCTGTAAATACGATACAAGTTGTTACATAGGTATCATGAAATTCCTCATTCTCAATGAGTTGCAAATACTTACTGTTTGCAATGTTTCGTTGAAAGGGCACAGTGGGTGTAATATGTTTTTTTTTTGCATGAATACGTGTTGTACAAACGCCTCTGTTACATGGTGAGAATCAACATTCCTTTGTCTGAGAGCTAAAATTTTACCCTTCCAGTGCTTTGATACATCTGCAATTGCAGATTGTTTCACCCTAAAAGCTCCCTTCATACTTGGACGCATATGTACCCAAGATGAGCAATGATACGTATCAGTGATCCAATTATTTTCTTCATATTTTCAGTTATGTACTTCTATCAAGAGAATGCTTGTTCTTCTCTCAGGCATTATAACCTATGCATTAGATAGAAAGAAGTATGTATTAACCCCTAAATAATAAGCATTTTAAGTCTGTCTAGTAATCACCAATATGCCATACAAATCAACATGGCATTAAGAGATGTTTACACTTTTGTAAAGAGACATAAACATCGATATCAAAACGCTTGTGGATATATACATCGACATAAAGTGTAGATTCAATTTCAAGGCATCACTTTAATAATACCATTTACATGAAATATAATGAAAAGAATAGCACAAGAATACTCAAAGAATTTTGCCAAAGTAAATTTTATTATAATGAAGAGGAGTCTGATTTGATTCAATAAATTGTATAAAATGTGGGTATTATAGAGTAGTTGTTACAAGGATAGTAGCCACATGGCATGCAAATCTTAATAGGGACATTGGATTGACACCTGAGATATTCTAAGACTCAACACATTGTGTGTTATATGGATGATATGATATAAGAGATTCATGGATCATTGCCAATTGGCATGGAGATCCAAAAGGACACATAGGACCAATAAAGCAGAGGATTTTTGAACCATCGACTTCTAGCAGATCCATATCATCCAGCACAAAGGAATCACTCACCACATCAAAATAGTTGATCGAGAATTATGTACTTCACTCAAACCTTATACAATGCCTGCATGTACAAAAAAACACTTGCATGAATCTCTTTTAACAAAAATACTTGCATGAATCTCTTTTACCAAAAAATATCTAGATTACTGCATGAATAAAAGTAATACAAAATAGGGCCAATTTACCTATAAGCTGATCTGTTGAAGATAAGATTGAATTGTTGCTTATCAAAACCCATTGCAAATTGTAACGCGTTTGCTTGACCACTTGTGGGACACGTCTTAGCAGCCCATCGGGAGGGGAGTCTTGAAAGCGCCATCTAGCACTTGCAAGGAGTGTGACAGGGTTTGCGATCTAGGTCCTCTCGAGTCTGCCTCGAAGCGAAAGTATTTGGCCGTTCCCACTTAGGATCGACGTAAAGTCAGGGTTTTTTTCCTATTAGCCAAGTCTCTCGGAAGTAGCTAGCGTCGAGCTCCAGATGAACCACTTTGCGTAGGAACAACAGAGTCGAAGCAGATTTATGCTGCACTTGGTTCATGGAGAATGGAAAATGAGAGGGATGCAAAGCTCAACCTCTCTGCCCGTAAGGCATAGTCCCATTCCGCTCCCCTAAAATAGCATAAATCGGGATTCTAACTCTATTGACACTAGTCCTTCACACTTTCGTTATCACATCTTTTGAGAAAAGTTTCCAGCTAATCGAGACCACCCTTTCGTAGGACGGATCTAAGTCGCGTCCACCACACTTTCCTCGGGTTACTTAGTTGTCTAATTACCTACACATTATGTTTGACATGCAAAGGCAACTTTCTTAATTAATCAATTTAAACACAGGTTCCTTCATATAACTTAGACATTGACACAAAAATAATGTCAAGCAAGTTCCTTTTTCAAATATATGATCTTTATATATCATAGTCCTGGAATACATCAAGCATCATGCTCGAGGGCTATCCCAGCAATCAACAGGATTGCTGCTCCAAGTTTCACCCGTAGACTAGTACACGGTCCTCGAGATCCCATCTCGAGTCACGTCAGCCTCTTGTGCGGGATCTGGAGGCAAGGAATTTACGGCCAGAGTTGCCCCTAGCGCCCAAGCATCCTCCTGCTCCAAGCACCACCCACGGAGAGACCTCTCGCAATGTGTTTGGTCCATATACTTGGCGCGGCTAACAACCCCCTTGGATAGGGCCAGGTAGACAGTTAGAGGTAACTGAATGTGCCTCTCCCTCCAAGATTTTAACCTGAAGCATTAAGTGTTTTACCTTGAATTAGTTCCTTGAGCAAAGAAGTTCAAACAATGTACCTAAGTGTAAATCACGATCATTTCAGTGGTCGTTCGTACGACCAACTGAAAAGGTGTGATTCCTTCTTTCCGAATGCTCCCAGCATTCGGTCCTGGATAATCCGCGACTTGGCAAGATTCCAGGGGCTTGGCAAGCTACGTTGCTTGTTTCCCCTTTTTCTTTGGGTTAGGATTTGTACCCTACCGACCCTAATTATCCTTACCTTAGGTCTCCTTGTAAAATAGATCATGGACATGTTGAGATATCGAGCTCCACTCGTGATATGCCAGGGTGACCGTTGTGTATTTATGTCACTGACTTGTCAATTGTTGCAGAAGTGGTTGGTACACTGCCCATGAATAATAGCTACATGATAGCTATCCTTATCTACTCTAGTTCGTGGCTCAGTTAGTATGCCACCTTAGTTAGTTGAGTTTGGTTTGAGACCCATATATAGGGTTCTTCTATTTCCTTGTACTAGAGTTCTTTTGGCTTACACAACTAAGAAGAGGAAAACTGTTTTCAGCCTCCACCTGTGTGTGTATTCCCCCATTGTGCAAGCAAGAAAGCTACAAGTGAGACTCCTTCCTTCTCTCCCACAATCTTGACATGGTATCAAAGCCTTGTTCGTGGTAAGGAGCTCAAGAAAGCAAGCCAAACTCACGGTGTTTTGGTAAGAGGAGCAGTGTTGCTTTCATTTTCTGTTTTGGAGCAGATCTCTGCAGGTAGCACAGCCGGAAATTGCAAGAGTGCATTGTCTCAGGTTGAGACGCCCTTCACGGTGAAGCATGAGGGCAGTATATGCTGCGGGAGGGGCTTTAGCCCTTAACGACCCTGTTTTTTTTATTTGAGGCCATTTCGGGGCTTGTTTTGGAGGCGGAAGTTTTCTGCACGCACTGAGGAAAAGGCCCAGTTTTATGTTGTGCAACCACTGTTCTACAGGTTGGTGAAAAGTTATTGTAGAAATTGCATCGTATGCCTGTGCGCAGAGACATTGGGAGTTACAGAATCATCCTTGTTGCTTGTTGATGCAAAATCATCACTAGGAAGTGACTATGTGGTTAAATATCACTTTCGTCAGTTTTGCAGATTTGCCCTTGTGAGATTGAAGTTGTGTTCTCTGTAGTGACAGAATTTTTTGCAGTATTCTGTAATGGCGTGTGATTCTCTTTCACAGATTATAACTGAAAATCTTGACAAGAACAACTTCCAAGCATGGAAGTTTAGAATGACGAATTTCCTTATGGGAAAAGGATATTGGGAATTTGTTGCAGGAAATGAAGAAGAACCAGTTTTTCCTGATGTTCCCAATCAACAGCAAATGCAGGCATTCAAAGCATGGCATGAGAGAGCCAGGAAAGTTATGTAGTGGCTGTCTATCAGTATTTCAGACTCTATGATTGTGCATATTCAGGATGCAAGTACGCCAAAGGAGGCATGGGATACTTTGTCAAAAATGTATAGCACAAATATGCAAGCCAGGAAAATGCAGCTCAAGCAAGAGTTGCATAATGTGCAAAGAGAAAATATGAGCATCAATGACTACCACATGAAGGTGAAGAAGATTGCAGATGCACTTGCTTCCATTGGGTCACCAGTGGAAGATGATGATTTAGTTTTTGTGACCTTGAATGGTCTAGGAAAGGATTATGCACAGTTCCGAACATCCATTTTCGTCCGTGAAAGATTTCCTAATTTTGAGGAGTTGATTGCTCTTCTAATTTTTGAGGAGTAGAGAAATGATGGTGCATCTTCTTCAGGAGGAACTTCAAAAGAAGTTGTCCTCTACTCAAATGCTAGAAGAGGTAGAGGCAGAGATAGAGGAGGCCGATTTGGAGGCAGTGGTAGAAATCAGAATATGCAACAAACTCAAGAAAACCAGTCCTATGGAGGAGGACGTGGTAACTCTAGAGGCAAGGGGAGCCAAAGAGGTCGTGGTGGATGGCAAAGAGGCCAAAATGCAAACAGCAATGTTGAATGCTACTACTATGGTAAAATGGGTCATATGGCTAAAGACTACTATAAAAAGCAGAATGACATCATGAATGGGAAATTGCAACAAGGGAATTATGCATCTTCTAGTAGACAGGGTGATGACAGAAATGAGCATTTGTTTATGGTGCAGCACATGAACAATTCTGTGACAAGTGCAGAAGAAAGCAATGATGTGTGGTATGTTGACTCAGGTGCATCAAACCACATGACAGGTCATGCAGAATGGATGGAGGATGCAAGGAAAATGGAAAAACCAGGATTTGTGGAGACTGGTGATGATACTACACATCCTATTGTGCAGATTGGAACAATTCCTTTGTCTATGCAGGAAGGGAAAAAGAAATACCTGTTCGATGTATTTCATGTCCTGAATATCACCAAGAATCTGGTTTCTGTTGGTCAAATGGTTAAGCAGGGCTTGCAGGTCAGATTTAATCCTCATGGATGCTTTGTTGAGGATATGAAAAATAAAGGTCGCTTGATAGCAAAAGGAAAGAAGAAGGGCAGAATGTTTACGTTGCATGCAGACATGCCGGAATTGAGTGCAGCAATATTTGCACATGGGACCGGTGTCGTTGCATATATTGATATCTGGCATAAACGCATTGGTCATGTTAATGTATAGCGACATAAATCAATGTAGACCCAAAATATTGTTGCAAGATTGCCTAAATTCAAGGTTGACGAAATGCATAAGGTATGTGAAGCCTGTCAATTTGGAAAACGGGCAAGGAAACCATTTCCTAGACATGTTCAAGAGAGTGAGAAGCCATCGGAATTAATCCACTCTGATGTGTGGACTACTAAAGTTGCATCTCTTGGAGGCTATCATTATTTTGTTACTTTTATTGATGACTATAGCAGAAAAGTTTGGATGTATTTTATGAAAAAGAAAAGTGAAGTTTTTGGGCATTTCAAAACTCTTAAAGCTATGGTTGAAAAAGAAACCGGCCTGCAAATAAAATGCCTAAGGTCAGATGGAGGGGGAGAGTACCTCTCAAATGAGTTTGCAAGGTTCTTGTAGGAGCATGGCATAAAGCAGCAATATTCATGCAATCATACCCCACAACAAAATGGAATTGCAGAAAGGAAAAACAGGCATATTGGAGAGGTATCTCGTGCCATGCTCAATGAAAAAGACTTGCCAGATTTTTATTAGGCTGAAGCAGTTGCTACAACAGTCTATATAATGAATAGGAATCCCACTGCAGCAATACATGGGATGACTCCAGAGGAGAGGTATACTGGTAGGAAACCAGATATTTCTCATTTGAAAATTTTTGGTTGCATTGCCTATGTACATGTGCCAGATGAGTTGAGATCCAAGTTGGATCCAAAAGCTAAGAAGTACATCTTTATTGGTTACTCTCTGCAGCAAAAAGGGTATAGATGCTATAACCCTTCTACTCGTAAGTTTACAGTGAGCAGAGATGTTGTTTTTGATGAGATGAGTAGCTCGTATAAACTAGTAAATGTGATTGATGATGTAGATGCACAAAATGGTAATGCTGCACAGAATTCACAACAGCAGTCACAAAATATTAGTGGACCTAGAGCGTCCTCTAGCAGTGGTTCACATTCTTTGCCATGGACAGGAAAATTGAGATCAGGAGAATCTTCTCAAAGAAATGCAGATAGTGGTATGCAGGTATCACGAAAAGGAAAAGAGAAGGTTGATCAGCCCATGTTTGATGTGAATGCAGGTCACTCTTATGTGGATGGTGAATCTAGTGGCTCAGAACAGAGCATTGATGATGAGTTGGGTATTCCTTCTATTGTTACACCTGGAGTAAGGAAGACCAGGGATGTTTTGAGAGCACCTGGGAGTGAACCTACTTTGCGCAGGTCTATGAGAGCTAGGTATCCTGTGGATAGGCTGAAATATGATGGATTTACAGCCACTCACTATGCATATATGGTCAAAGTGATACAGGAACCAGAACCCACTTCTTTTGAGCAAGCCATGGGAAAAGAAAAATGGGAGAAAGCCATGGATGAAGAAATGGATGCCTTGGAAGCAAATGCTACATGGAAATTGGTACCTTTGCCTAAAGGTAAGAATGCAATTGGTTGTAAGTGGGTTTATAGGTGAAGCACAATGCAGATGGTTCTATGAATAGATACAAGGAAAGATTAGTAGTCAAGGGATATGCACAAACATATGGCATTGACTATGAAGAAACATTCAATCCGGTTGCAAGGATGCCAACCGTAAGAGCAGTCATTGCTATGGTTGCATCAAAGGGATGGTCTTTACATCAGATGGATGTAAAGAATGCCTTCTTGCATGGTGATTTGCAAGAAGAGGTCTATATGGAGCAGCCACCAGGTTATGTGCATGTTGTTCATCCTGAGTTTGTTTGCAGGTTGAAGAAAGCTTTGTATGGCTTGAAGCAAGCACCTAGAGCATGGTCTGACAAGATAGGACAGTATCTTGTCACTATTGGCTTTCAGATTTTCAAAGCAAATTTCTCACTTTATGTAAGAAAAACAGAGAAAGGTATTATGCTACTTGTCATTTATGTTGATGATTTGATTATGACAAGTGACAGTGATGAAGATATCCTTCATGTGAAAATGCTATTGAAGCAGAAGTTTGAGATGAAGGATTTGGGAGAGCTACGTTATTTCTTGGGCATTGAGGTGATTAGATCACCAAGTGGGATACAGCTCTTGCAGAGGCAGTATGGATTGGACATGCTGTCCAAATATGGGATGACAGGTTGTAAGCCTATTTTAGTTTCTTTGGAGTAGAATGTGAAGCTGAGCGCAGATGCAGGTGAGCTTCTGGAAGACCCTACTATGTACAGACGCATAGTAGGAAGCTTGATTTATATGACTATTACCAAGCCATATTTGAGCTATGCTGTCGGATTGGTAAGTTAATTTATGCAGGCTCCAAGGAAACCGCATTTGGATGTGGCTAGACGCATACTAAGGTATGTGAAGTCCACATTGCAGTATGGACTATTTTATGGAACGGGGTTCAAATACAGTTGCATGGATACACTGATGGTGATTAGGCTGGTAGCATTTCTGATAGATGATCTACCAGCGGATATGTGTTCTCTTTTGGGAGTGCTGTAGTCACTTGGAGCAGCAAGAAACAGTCTACAGTTGCCTTGTCCAGCATAGAGGCTGAGTACAGGGGTGCAGCAATGGCTGCATGTGAGGTAGCTTGGTTGCATAAGCTACTTTATGATATGCATCAGCCTACAGATGGGCCAGTTGTCATTTATTGTGACAACATGAGTAGTATACACTTGGCAAATAACCCAGTCTATCATGCTAGAACAAAGCACATTGAGGTGCATTATCACTATGTGCGGGAGAGGGTTTTACTAGGTCTTATTGATCTAGTTTATGTTAGCACAGAGGATCAGGTAGCTGACATATTTACGAAGGCATTGGGCGCAGAGAAGCTACGCAAGTTCAGAGACCTGCTTGGTGTGCAGGAATTGGGATTGAGCTTGAGGGGGAGTGTTGAGATATCGAGCTCCACTCGTGATATGCCAGGGTGACCGTTGTGCATTTATGTCACCGACTTGTCAGTTTGCAGATGCAGTTGGTACACTGCCCATGAATAATAGCTACATGATAGCTATCCTTATCTACTCTAGTTCGTGGCTCAGTTAGTATGCCACCTTAGTTAGTTGAGTTTGGTTTGAGACCCATATATAGGGCTCTTATATTTTCTTGTACTAGAGTTCTTTTGGCTTACACAACTAAGAAGAGAAAAATTGTTTTCAGCCTCCACCTGTGTGTGTATTCCCCCATTGTGCAGCAAAGAAAGCTACAAGTGAGACTCCTTCCTTCTCTCCCACAATCTTGACAGGACAACCCCATCGTCCTTGGTTGGGTTATCTCCTAGATCCCTTGAAGTACCTATGTACCTTTATCTTTGATCTTAATTGATCAAGATTGTCTATCCCCTTGACCATGTTTGGTCAAGATGGTTCTGTTTAGAATAGTTCCTACTCCGTCTTAAGTATAATCTTCTTAAGCCTTCTTGATAATGCTCACATACACTAAGCTTTTACCTATCCCTCTTGAAGTCACCAAGGACTTTGACATGGGACTCATGGATCTCAGTCCCATTTGGTAAATTACAAACAACGTTGAATTTTCCCAACAACTTTAATGCATGCAACGTAATGCCATGCCTTCATTTCAATGCTTACAATTTTGATATAATCCATATGATATTTTATGCCACACATGCGAAGGTACTTTCTATGCATGCAATCTTAACATTATCCTCTATGTAATTATTTACACGATCTATAACCTTCTTGAATGATCTGATCTTTATAACTTTATGTGATTATTGTATGAGTCTAGTTGTACTTCAATCTTTTTTGTAGTTTATTACATGTATCTTAGAATCCATCTTGCAATATGGAGATGCACTTTGCTTCTTTCGATGTCTTCTGAAATATATTTTGCAAGAACTTGTGCAAGAAGCAATGCACTTTATGCTAGAATTCATGCAAATTTTTTTTTTGGGATAATATCAAGGCAATTACCCATCAATCGCGCAATCAATGTGATGCATGTGAATATGATTTTCACCATGATAATTATAATTTATGATTTAATAATAGAGCAACCTAGGTTTGGAGTGATGTCTTAATTCGAGTGGTATTTACACCTAATGATAGACCATTCATGGTTGTGGTACCGTCTTGATTCAAGCTCCCATACACTCTTGCAAGTTTTTCGGCTATCCTTGTAGATTTATGCTTCGGGGGAATACTCGAAGATGCGAATATGGGAGATAGAATTCTCACACTCTTCTCTGCAACTTTGAGTAAATTCTTGCAGCCTCGTCAGAGCAGTGTGCTGAGGCGTCTCCTTGCGATGATGATGAGGAGGGGGGGCTGTGTGTCAGGTAGAGGGGGGCGTGATGTGTAGGTGGCAGTAGGGGTAGTGTTTTTTGATCATGGGGAGGGGGGCTGCGTTTCCTGACAACGAGGGGGGGCGCTGCCTAACAATGAGGGAGGGGGCTGCTATCAAAGACGACCAGGGGGGAAGGGGGGGGCTTTCCCTTATATGGTGGGGGAGGGAGGGCTTCATGAGGGGGGAGATGGCCGTTGAACGATTGCCACCCCTCCATTCTCCCCTCTCTCTCTTTACTCCCTCCCTCTCTCTCTCTCCCCGACATGCTGTCGGCGGGAAGAGAGAGGGAGAGTAAAAAAATTTTAAGAAGGGGGTGGCGTTCTTATGCACGGGGGGGGGGGGGGGGGGGGATATTACATCCTCTCCCCCTTAAAGGAATCAAGATGTCCTCATCTCGAGAAGACCTAGGGGTATTGTTGGTTGAGAGTTTTTTCATCCATCCAGGTGGCATCCTCCTTTAGATAATATTTCCATTGGATGAGGTATTCTCTCAAGGTCCTTGATCTCAAATGCCTCTCACTAACATCTAGGATTCTATTAGGCCATAGCTCAAGGACTCCTTGGCTAGGCATTACAATTTGCTGATCATCAATTACATGATTTATATTAGGTAGATATTTTTTCAATAGGCTAACGTGGAATACATTATGAATCTTTAGGGTTGCGGGCAGCTGTAGTCTATAAGCATTAGGCCCTAGGCACTTGATGATCTTATAAGGTCCACAATACCTCGGACTTAGCTTCTTGTACTCTCCCAAGGATAGTGAACTCTTTTTAGGGTGTACACGGATGAAGACCATATCACCTTCGATGAAGGATCTGTCTTGCTGTTTCAAGTCAACGTAAGCCTTCTATCTATCCTTGGTAGCTTGAATGTCTTGTCTTATTGATTTGATTTTATCATCCATGTCTTCCAGCATTTTCCTTGAAGCTTCTACCCTCAAAGTTGGATCTGAGAAGTTCAAAGGGGTACGACAATCATGCCTATACAATGCTTGAAAAGGGGTCATTTTTTAATACTCTGTTGGTAAGAAGCATTGTAAGCAAACTCAACCAGTGCTAAGTATTGAATCCACTTTTTGGCTTCGTGACAACAGTATGCCCTAAGCATATCTTCAATGACTCGATTGACTCATTCTGTTTGACCATCAGTTTGGGGATGGTAAGCTGTGCTAAAACTGAGTTGAGTTTCAATAGCCTCAAAGATAGCCCTCCAGAAGTGTGATGTGAAAAGAGAGTCACGATCACTAATGATTCTTTTGGGTAACCCATGAAGTTTGAATATTTTCTTGATGAATAATCTTGCGATGTCTGAAGCTTTATAGTTCGTCCTAACACGAATGAGATGTGCGACCTTGGTGAGTATATCTACTATAACCAAAATAGAGTTATATTCTCCCTGAACTTGGGGTAGGTCAACAATAAAGTCCATACTAATGAACTCCCATTTCATTTGTGGAATGTCAAGTGGTTGCAATTTCCCAGTCATTTTAACATGTGCTGCCTTAATGCGTTGACAAGACAAACATTCCGTGACATATTTGAGTACATCTCCCTTGAGCCTTTCCCAATAATAGCTCTTCATGATGGTATTAAGGGTCTTGGCATAACCAAGATGTCCTGAGAAAGGGGAGCCATGGGCTTCCCAAAGTATCTTCTGCTTGAGAGTTTGGCTTGAAGGGATACATAATCTTGTCCTAAAGTAGACTAGCCCACTACTGATGGAGAATTCTTGATACTTCGTCTTTAGCTTCGGGCCTTGATCCTTGATGGGGATCTCCCTTAGCATTTTCTGATAGACTGGGTCATGATATGCCCCCTCTTTTACTAGCTCAAGAATCAAGTTGTTTGGCATTGATACCTTTGTGGCTAGAGACCTTGTTGTTGATGGATCTTACAAAATGAGAGAATTTAGAAATGCCTTGCAACTAAGTGCATGGGCAACTACATTCTCTTTTCCAAGCTTATATTTGATTTCAAAATCGTATTCTTCTAGCACTTCGATCCATCGACATTGCCTCATTTTGAGCTCATTCTGGGTGAAAATCCATTTAAGACACTTGTGGTTTGTTACTAAGGAAAATTTGTTATCTAGCAAGTAATGTCTCCAAAGTTTGAGAGGATGGATGACAGCCAACAGCTCCAAGTCGTGGGTAGCATAATTCATTTCATGGGTCTTCAATTTTCTTGAAGAATATGCTACGAGATGACCTTATTGCATAAGTATACATCCTAAAGCAAGCGCGCTAGTATCAGTTACCACTTCAAATTCCTTACTAAGATCAGGAAGTTTCAGGATGGGTGCTGATACTAAGCTTTGCTTTAGTTTGTCAAAGCTGGTCTGTTCAGCAGGTGACCATGCAATTGCTACTTGCTTCTTTAGTAGATCAGTCCTATCAGAGGTGCTGCAATCAAAGCATAATCTTTGATGAAAATCTTGTACCACCCTGTAACCCAAGAAAACTACGTATTTCTTTGACAGAAGTTGGTGTTGGCCATTCCAGAACGTCTTTGACCTTCGCTGGTGGATCTATTGAAATTCCTTTTGCTGATACAATGAATCCCAAATATTCAATATGTTGCTTGAAAAATGCGCACTCCTTCTTCTTGGCATAAAGCTTGTGTGCTCTCATTGTTTCAAGAACAATGCGAAGCTGGGGTTCATGATCTTTTTCCTGTTTTAAGTAGACTAGGGTATCATAAAAAAAGAGGAGTACGAAGTCATCAAGATAGGGCCTAAAGATATCCTACATTAACCTGTTGAAGGTAGCAGGAGCATTCGTCAGCCCGAATGACATCACTAGGAATTCAAAGTGTCCATACCTTGTACTGAATGCAGTCTTCAGGATATCTTCTTCCTTGATCCTTATCTGATAATATCCAGATCAGAGATCTATCTTTGAGAAGATCTTTGCCCCTTGAAGATGGTCAATTAATTCATCTATTCTTGGAATGGGTTATTTATTTTTGATAGTTGCTTGATTCAACCCTTTGTAGTCAATGCATAGGTGAAGCGTTCCATCTTTCTTCTTTTGGAACAACATTGGAGCTCCCCATGGAGAACTGCTAGGATGGATGTAGCCTTGGTCTAATAGTTGCTTGAGTTGCTCTTTCAGTTTGATAGCTTCCAAGATGGACATTTTATATGGCCTCTTTGCGAGACCGGTACAGCTCCTGGCACAAGTTTGATTTCATGGTCGACTTCCCTTTGAGGAGGATTTTCTATCACATCTTTAGGGAATAGTGTATTCCTTTAACCATGAAGGTTCTTCTCCGGATTCCTGATTTTGATCTAGCTTATTTAGTTTAATCAGATAGACATGTAGACCCTTTTGAACACCTTTTATTATCTGTGTTCTTTTGCCAACTGTATTTTTGGCTTACCAGCCTCACCTTGAGTCGTGACTAGCTCCCCCTCAGAATTGCGGAAGGAGACTTGGCCCTTCCCATAGTGGATGTGGGCATCATTGGGTATGAGCCAATCCATTCCGAGTAAACATTCGTGGATACCTAGGTTCATTACCCTGAATCTCACAGAAGTTGGCTTCCCACCGTGTAGGAATTTCACCTTAGCAATTTGCCTAGTACAAGTGACCTCACGACCATTTTCTAATTCCACAAGTAAAGTAGATGCATCTATTGTGGCTATCCTTAATCTCTTTGCACAGATTGGTGAGATTAAGGAATGTGTACTGCCACAATCAATCAAGGTTTTGAAACTTTTACCTTGATATTTTGATGGAGTTTTGAAGCCCTCTCAATGTTAGCATCCATGGATGGATCTTCTTCATTGTCCAGCTCCTTGTTGGAAATACTGGAGGTTCTCCCTTTGGCCATAACGGTGGTTCCTTGGCCATGAGCGGCTCTATTTTGACCTTGGAATTTCCCCTGGCGATGTCCTGTGCCAAGCTTGGGACACTCCCTCTTGAAGTGTCTGGGCTTGTTGTAATGAAAGCAACATGGGTTGCGATCATTGCTTTGTGTTGGAACAAAGTTGTTGACAGCATTGACCCTAGCTTTCTTTCTTTGGCCCTGATTCTAACCCTGCGCTCTCTTAGTCTCAGCCTTAGACATACCCTTATTCTGATCTTTGTAAGGACAAATCCTGTTGTTTCTTGGTTTGGTCTACACCTCCTGTATTATTGGAGCAGCTCGAATGAGTGTGTCTTGTAGGTCCGTTGGGCACATTGATTCCAATCGAGTATTTAATTCAACCCAACACATAATTTTGACACCTATTGTGTTATATCTATTGGGGGTCCATAGTTTAGGAGTGAAACGAACTTCAAATAATATGCTTCCAGGGATAATCCTAGTTGCTTCAAGTCATAGAATTCATTCATCTTTTGTGTGCGATAGGTAGGTGGTAGATACCTCCCTCACACAGCTTCCTTAAGCTTATCCCAAGTGAGTGTCCCCTCCGAGATCGCTTGGTCTCTGCACCATTGCTTCCACCAAAGTCTCGCTTCTCCTGTAAGCTTAAGTTTGGTGAGCATGGCTTGGTTAGCAGGTGCATTTCCTGCTGTCTCAAAATAATCCTCCATGGACTCAATCCATATCTCGGTGTTGGCTTGAACAATCATTCCCTTGCCATCAAACTCAGGTGGCTTAATTTGTTTGAGAAGGAATTTCTTCTCTTGAGTCACAGCTAGACTTAGTGCAGGAGTCGGATTTGGAACCTGCGCTTGGGTTGCATCTGAACAATAAGATTCTTTATGTTAACGTCTTATCATACATTCCCATATTATGTTAATATGACTAGCACAACTTTTTAGCTAAGTGATTTAATCACTTAACACCTTAGTTAACATTTATAATCAAGATAGACAATTATAAAAAGTCTTATTTATTCATGAAGGCATAACCCTTTGAGTACATTTACTTTGGATAAGTAGGACAGGCTGATTGATACATTAGTGTGGGAAAAATTGGATTGTGTTACAATCGGCTTCAGGGACAGAATAATAATATGAAGTGGGGTCATGGATTTTCAGGAAACGGTAAGTCATAGGAAGCTTGGGGTATCCCTTTCTTTGATACCCGTTCTTCTCATAGCGTCATAACACTTTGATTCTGTCAGCAGAAATCACCCGGATCACTTCTTCATAAACATACTTGTTCTGCTTGACTTTCCAACTGCTAACATGCAAAGTTACGTTTATGCGAGCTTCGACAAAGATGAACATCTTCACGATCTTTAAATCCTCCATCCACTTGATTCTCTTCAAGTTGGTCTGAAGGTACGCGAGTCGGTGGGATGCTATGTAATATATTCTTGAGTCTCCCGTCCATCTCCGCTCCGCATACAGGGGCGAAGGATTATAGATACGGTCCAGAATATCCATCATGCCAAGCCTTTGACGATAATTCAAAGCATGCATTGCAGTCATGAACATGACTTGGAACACCAAGAACTTACTCCATGCTTTGTGACTTTGCAACCCAACATCCATAAGTGAGTAAAGAAATGTTTTCAACAGAAAACATTGCTCTATTCTACTCACCCTCCCCTGTTTATCCCCTTATTCCCTTTATTTTGCTCCATTAAGTTTCCCTATAATCTTTAGATCTCCTTGGTTCGCTTTGATGCCAATTGTAACGTGTCCGCTTCACCACTTGTGGGGACACATCTTAGTAGCCCATCGGGAGGGAGTCTAGAAAGTGCCACCTGGCACTCGCAAGGAATGTCACATGATTTGCGATCTAGGTCCTCCCAAGTCTGCCCCGAAGCAGAAGTATCCGACCGTTCCCACTTAGGACCAACCTGAAGTTAGGGTTTCTTTTCTATCTGCCAAGTCTCTAGGAAGTAGCTAGCGTCGAGCTCCAGATGAACCACTTTGTGTACGAACAACAGAGTCAAAGCGGATTTATGCTGCACTTGGTTCATGGAGAATGGAAAATGAGAGGGATGCAAAGCTCAACCTCTCTACATGTAAGGCATAGTTCCATTCAGCTCCCCAAAAACAGTATAAATGGAGATTCCAACTCTACTGACGCTAGGTCTTCACAGTCTTGTTATCACATCTTTTGAGAAAAGTTCCCAGCTAACCGGGACCACCCTTCTGTAGAACGGACCCAAGTTGCATCCACCGCACTTTCCTCGGGTTGCTTAGTTGTCTAATTATCTACCACATTATGTTTGACATGCAAAGGCAACTTCCTTGATTAATCAATTTAAACATAGGTTCCTTTATGTAACTTAGGCACTGACACAAAAACAATGTCAAGCAAGTTCCTTTTTCAAATATCTGATCTTTATTTATCATAGTCTCGGAATACATCAAGTATCATGCCCGAGGGCTATCCCAGCAAATCAACAGGATTTCTGCTCCAAGTTTCGCCCGTAGACTAGTACAGGGGCCTTGAGATCCCATCTCGAGTCACATCAGCCTCTTGTGCGGGATCCGGAGGCAAGGAATTTACAGCTAGAGTCTCCGCTGGCACCCAAGCAGCCTCCATCTCCAAGCAGCACCCACGGAGAGACTTCTCGCGGCAGGTTCGGTCCATATACTCGAAATGGCTAACAACCCCCTTGGATAGGGCCAAGGAGGCAGTCGGTGGTAACTAAACCTACCTCTCCCTCCAGGCTTTTAACGTGAAGCATTAAGTGTTTTGCCTTGAATTAGTTCCTTGAGCAAAGAGGTTCAAACAATGTACCTAAGTATACAATCACGATCATTTTAGTGGTTGTTTGTACGACCAACTGCTAAGGTGTGATTCCTTGTTCTCGAATGCTCCCAGCATTCGGTCCTGGATCGTTCACAACTTGGCGAGATCCTAGGGGCTTGGCAAGCTAGGTTGCTTAATTTCCATTTTTCTTTGGGTTAGGGTTTGTACCCTACCGACCCTAATTATCCTTACCTTAGGTCTCCTTGTAAAATAGATCATGGACAACCCCATCGTCCTCTGTTGGTCACTTGCTGGTTATCTCCTAGATCCCTTGAAGTACCTATGTACCTTAATCTTTGATCTTAATTGATCAAGATTGTCTATCCCCTTGACCATGGTTGGTCAAGATGGTTCTGTTTAGAATAGTTCCTACTCCATCTTAAATATAATCTTCTTAAGCCCTCTTAATAATGCTCACATGCACTAAGCTTTTGCCTATCCCTCTTAAAGTCACCAAGGACTTAGACAGGGGACTCATGGATCTCAGTCCCATTTGGTAAATTACAAACAATGTTAAATTTTTCCAACAACTTTAATGCACGCAACATAATGCCATGCTTTCATTTCAATGCTTACAATTTTGATATAATCCATATGATATTTTATGCCACACATGCGAAGGTACTTTCTATGCATGCAATCTTAACATTATCCTCTATGTAATTATTTACATGATCTATAACCTTCTTGAATGATCTGATCTTTATAATTTTATGTAATTATGGTATGAGTCTAGTTGCACTTTAATCTTTTTTGCAGTTTATTACATGTACCTTAGAATCCATCTTGCAATATGGAGATGCACTTTGCTTCTTTCGATGTCTTCTGAAATGTATTTTGCAAGAACTTGTGCAAGGAGCAATGCACTTTATGCGAGAATTCATGCAATATTTTTTTTGGGTAATTTACGATGCATTTACCTAATCAATTTCACCTATTATGATGTCATCTTACAACAAAATTTATATTGTTTGTTACAAACATCACAACTAAATTCATAGCAAGGCAATTACCCATCAATCGCGCAATCAATGTGATGCATGTGAATATGATTTTCACCATGATAATTATAATCTATGATTTAATAATAGAGCAACCTAGGTTTGGAGTGATGTCTTGATTCTAGTGGTATTTACGCCTGATGATAGACCATTCGTGGTTGCAGTATTGTCTTGATTCAAGCTGCTATCCACTCTTGTGGGGTTTTCGGCTATCCTTGTAGATCTACGCTTCGGGGCCATACTCTAAGATGTGCGTACAGGAGATAGAATTCTTGCACTCTTCTATGCAACTTTAAGTAAATACTTTCGGCCTCATCAGAGTAGCGTGCTGGGGCATCTCCTTGCGATGATGATGAGGAGGGGGGGCTGTGTGTCAGGCAGAGGGGGGGTGTGATGTGTAGACGGTAGCAGGGTCGGCGTTTTTTGATCACAAGGGGAGCGCTACGTTTCCTGACGACGGGGGGGAGGGGAATGCTACCTGTTCGACGACGAGGGAGGGGGCTACTGTCGAAGACGAATAGGGGGGAAGGCGGGGATTCCCCTTATATGGTGGGGGAGGGAGGACTTCACGAAGGGGGGAGACGGCGGTTGAACAGCCGCCACCCCTCCACCTGGGGGGGTTGCATGCCCCCCTCTGTCTCTTTACTCCCTCTCTCTGTCTCTCTGCCCGACATGCTATCGGCGGGGAGAGAGAGGGAGAGTAAAAAAATTTAAGAAGAGGGGGGTGTTCTTATGCACCGGGGGTGTATATTACACAAATGATGGACATAAGAAAACATCAATCCCATCAAACATAAAAGTCACTAATTAAATGAATAAATTTTAGCATCACAAAATATGGCAGATTTACCTGTAAATTGAGCTACAAAATCTTTGTTCTACCTTGTGTTAAGTGCTGCAACAACAATTGATCCTTAAGTTAGAACTAGCATCAAACCCTATTGTAAAGATAGTAGAAAAGGGATAATGTAGAGAGAAAGAAAGAGAGAGTGTGTGAGTATGCGGGAGAGAGAAATAAATGAGCACCTATCCAATTCCTGCCTAAATTGATCTCTGCAAAAGACAATAGCAAGATTTAGTATTTACATGAAGGTATACTGAAAAAATGGTAGAAAAGAGGAAACATAGAGAGAGAAAGAGAGAGGGAGAGAGATGAGCACTTATGCAATGTCACCCAAAATTATCTCTTCAATAAAACAACAACAAGGTTTAGAACTAACATTATGTTATATTGAAAAGATATTAGGAAAAAAAAAATCAAGCACGATACTTGAACACTAGGAATAAAGTTTGTCGTGTGACAAAGTACCTATAATTGGAAAGGAAAACTAGCCAATTAATCCCAAAGTAAGATAATAGTTAACTAAGAGAGAAAAATTTTACTTGAAAGCCATGTCCCTTGGGCTGACTCGACACTCCACTGTGTGAGGACTGTGAGTTATTTTTTATGTCCAAGTTTTTCTTAGAATCCTTGTTATATAATCCTTCGATGCACTTTTATGATGTACGTGCTTTTGGTATGTCTCAAGCCCTTACATTCCTTGAACATGTGTGCAAAAATTGCAATCTGTATGAACCAACTTAGATGCACATTCTTTGAGCTAGTGCTTGGCTTCATAGAACTCAATATGTGTGCTAAAATTTTTGTGCTACATATGTGCAAAATGTCACTACTACAGAATGGGCATTCTATGCTAGTGAGATTTGATATGTGTATAGACTCAAGGGTTCCATATTCTTGACTCCCCTTGGGCAATATGTACTTGGATTCATAGAAAAAAACAAGGTCCTCTGTGAGTTGCTTAGCTGTACGCCCCTCAAAGAGCAATCTACCAATTTTGAGGTGGTAACACTTAAAAGAACTAGTGAAACTCTAAATATTTTGCCACTCGCAGTATTTTGAAGGGTATATTTCTGTAAATACGATATAAGTTGTTACATAGGTATCATAAAATTTCTCATTCTCAATGAGTTGCAAATAGTTACTATTTGCAATGTTTCGTTGAAAGGGCACAGTGGGCGCAATATGTATTACTTTTTGCATGAATACATGTTGTACAAACGCCTCTATTACAAGGTGAGAATCAACATTCCTTTGTTTGAGAGCTAAAATTTTACCCTTCCAGTGCTTTGATACATCTGCAATTGCAAATCCTTTCACCCTGAAAGCTCCCTTCATACTTGGATGCATATGTACCCAAGATGAGCAATGATACGTATCAGTGATCCAATTCCCTTCTTCATATTTTCAGTTATGTACTTCTATCGAGAGAATACTTGTTCTTCTCTTAGGCATTATAACCTACGCATTAGATGTAAAGAAGTATATATTAACCCCTAAATAATAAGCATTTTAAGTCTATCTAGTAATCACCAATATGCCATACAAATCAACATTGCATTAAGAGATGTTTACACTTTTGTAAAGAGACATAAACATCGATATCGAAACGCTTGTGAATATATACATCGACACAAAGTATAGATTCAATTTCAAGGAATCACTTTAATCATACCATTTACATGAAATATAATGAAAAGAATAGCACAAGAATACTCAAAGAATTTTGCCAAAATAAATTTTATTATAATGAAGAGGAGTCTGGTTTGACTCAATACATTGTATGAAATGTGGGTATTATAGAGTATTTGTTATAAGGATAGCAGCCACATTGCATGTAAATCTTAATAGGCACATTGGATTGATACCTGAGATATTTTAAGACTTAATACATTGTGTGTTATATGGATGATATGATACAAGAGTTTCATGGATCATTGCCAATGGGCATGGAAATCCAAATGGACACATAGGACCGATAAAGCAGAGGATTTTTGAACCATCGGACTTCTAGGAGATCCATATCATCCAACACAAAGGAATCACTCACCACATCAAAATAGTCGATCGAGAATTATGTGCTTCACCCAAACCTTATACAATACCTGCATGTACAAAAAAACACTTGCATGAATCCCTTTTAACAAAAATACTTGCATGAATTTCTTTTACCAAAAAATATCTAGATAACTGCATGAATAGAAGCAATACAAAATAGGGCCAATTTACCTATAAGTTGATCTGTTGAAGATAAGATTGAATCGTTGCTTATCAAAATCCATTGCAAATGATGAACATAAGAAAACATCAATCCCATCAAACATAAAAGTCACTAATTAAATGAATAAATTTTAGCACCACAAAATATGACAGATTTACATATAACTTGAGCTACAGAATCTTTGCTCTACCTTGTGTTATGTGCTACAACAACAATTGATCCTTAAGTTAGAACTAGCATCAAACCCTATTGTAAATATAGTAGAAAAGGGATAATGCAGAGAGGAAGAAAGAGAGTGTGTGTGAGTACGCGGGAGAGAGAAATAAATGAGCACCTATCTAATCTTTTCTAAATTGATCTCTGCAAAAGACAACAGCAAGAGTTAATATTTACATAGAGGTATATTGAAAAAACGGTAGAAAAAAGGAAACATAGAGAGGGAAAGAGAGAGGGAGAGAGAGATGAGCACTTATGTAATGTCACCCAAAATGATCTCTTCAATAAAACAACAAGGGTTAGAACTAACATTATGTTGTATTAAAAAGATATCAGCAAAAAAAAAAAACACGATACTTGAACACTAGGCATAAAGTTTGTCGTGTGACAAAGTACCTGTAATTGGAGAGGAAAGTTAGCTGATTCATCCCAAAGTAAGATAATAGTCAACTAAGAGAGAAAAAATTTACCTGAAAGCCATGTCCCTTGTTGTGACTCGACACCCCACTGTGTTAGGACTGTGAAATATTTTTTATGTCCAAGTTTTTCCTAGAATCCTTGTTACATAATCCTCTGATGTACTTTTTATGACGTACGTGCTTTTGGTATGTCTCAAACCCTTACATTTCTTGAACATGTGTGCAAAAATTACAATCAGTATAAACCAGCTTAGATGTACATTCTTTGAGCCAGTGCTTGGCTTCATAGAATTCAATGTCTGCTAAAATTTTTGTGCTATACATGTGCAAAATGTGGCTACTACACAATGGCCATTCTATGTTATTGAGATTCAATATGTGCCTACTCAATTAATTAATATAAATATATTAAATAAATATTTATTGATTTAATATAAATCAAATAATATTTAACAAGATGTTATTCGTTAGTTCATTGATTAGATATTTAGTGTATCGGTTAGATTATATCAATTAAATTATTAATTAATTTCTTAATTCATAATAGTTAGCTTGTTTTATAATTCATGTATATCAATTAGCTTATTGATTAATTAGCTATTATAGTAATGAATTAGTATGAAGTGAGCCATTGGTATATTAATATTACTTAACTTGTTTATTAATTTATATATTACTATTAATCATTTCATATATATCAATGTATTGTAATAGTAATATTAATTAATAAGTTAGTATGATTGTACATTAATATGTTAGTTGTACGAGATTTTTTTTTGGAGGGAATGAAGAGAGACTGCAAGTGCATGTGGATTAGGATCATTCTGCCCACCAAGAAAGGGGTCGTTGGCGCACCTGCATCATCTATCTTAGTTATTTGGGTTTAGGGTCCAAGATATGAGAGAGTGTGCATGTGGGCCAAAACGGCTGATGAGAGAGTGCATGTGGATTGGAATCATTTTGTCACCAAAGAAGGGGTTGCCAGTAGCCCAATATTTGGTGTAGAAAAATATGACTAGCATCCCCCCCTCCACCCCTTTCTCACATCTCTCTCTTTGTATGGCACATGTCTCTCCCAGTCTCCCTTTCTCCATCTCTCTCTCTCTCTCTCTCTCTCTCTCTCTCTCTCTCTCTGTGACATGCATTTAATGCCCCACTATGTCAAAGTGGTTACATAAGGCCACATACTCCCTATGACACAACGTCTCCCCCTCCCTCAAGTTGTGGAGTATTTTCTTAATCTCGCAGGTACGTACACCTCTTCCTTCCTCCCTCCCTCTCTCCTCCTCCTCCTCCTCCTCACTCTATCCATGTCATAGAGAGAACTAGAGGAAGAAAAAGAGGAGAGAAAAGATCGCAAAAGAGGAGAGAGAAATACTACAGGAAGTGAGAGAAAGGGAGTGACAAGGAGAGAGAAATACTAGAATTGGAGAGAGAAAGATAGGAAAGAGAAATAAGCCATAGAAGATGTGAGCAAGATGGGAGAGAAGGACCGTAATTAATGTGTCAAAAGATAATGAAAATTTATATGTCCTCTCCTTTTATACCAATGTCAGTGTGACATGGCATAATATCAATATTATTTTTACACTAAATCCTTATTCCTAGCTTCTTACAATCCATCCCTTCCCAAAAGTTTTTGCCCTAAAAACAAACTTGAAAGACTAGAAAAGGATGGATAAAACAGAGTACTGCTATGTTTTTATAACTTTATAAATAGAAAAATGAATGAAAAATGACCAACATATGAAATAAAATTAAAGAACAAGAGTAGGCCTCAGTTATATACATGATCTGGAATACTTTAAAAGTATATGGAGCCATAAAATATTTAACAGATAATCTCAAAATGAAGTAGATAGCTTGCTATGTAAACAAACCCTGCTGGACCAAATCTACCATAACTTCTAATAGAAGTGTCCAAATGAGGTGTGCCATATATCAAAAGGTATCTCTTGAAGAGTACTTTAAGGCCATGTAGATAGCTTAATTTTAAAAATTAGGCACGATAAAAACTGTTCTAAAATAGCATGCTGTCCTGATCCTGTTTGCACCAAAACTAGCTCCATAATCAATAGGCTTCAGCCCTAAGGTATTCCTTAAGAAAGGAAACTCATCCAATATAGAATCAGGCCTGAAAGAATCTTCCTCAGGTGATAAACCTCTCCATTTGATCAAATATTCCATGATAGAACGAGATCAAAGCTTCTTCTCACGCTGACCTATAACAGCTTCTGGGATGTACTGAATAAGACCTTCTTCATCAATAGGTGGCAGCTCATCAATTATATCCACTGGATCACCATAAAAAGGCTTGAGCTAACATGAAAGACATTGTGAATCTTTGTGGAAGAAGGGAGCTCTAATCTGTATACCAAGTTTCCAATGCGCTTAAGGATTTGGTAGGGGCCATAAAACCTATGAGCAAGCTTATTACTAGATCCATCTTTTAATATAGAGTACCTAGACTTGGGCAGCTTCAGTAAGACTAGCTCTCCTTCTTGGAACTCTAAAGGCCGCCTCTTTTCATCAGCGTACATCTTCATTTGGTCTTGAGCTTTCCTAAGATTCATCTTACATTGCTGAAGAAGGGTTTGCATTATTTCCAACTCTTCCTTCCCATGAGGGTTGATCCTTTCATTGAAGATGACTGTGGATGAGGGTACCTTGTAGCCATACAGAGCCTCAAAGGGTGAAACTCCAATACTAGCATGGGTAGAGTTGTTGTAAGCAAACTCAGCGAAGTGTAACCAAGAATCCCATGAAGTTTGGACATCATAATAGAAATGTTGAAGATAAGTCTCCAACCATTTATTAACTCTTTCTGTCTGTCCATCAATTTGTGGATGATAGGCTGTAGATGGAGCCAACTTAGTGCCCATAGATGTAAATACCGCCTGCCAAAATTTACTCATAAACTTTGAGTCTCTATCATGAACAATCACCTGCAGTAATCCATATAGTTAAAAAATCTGCTCCATAACAGTACTGGCCACTTGAGAGACAATAAATTGGATCTTGGTTAGAATAAAATGGGCTGCCTTGGTGAGTCTATCTACCACCACATATATGCTATTCCATCCCTTCTTGGTAGTAGGCAAGCCAATAATGAAATCCATAGTAATGTGAGTCTATTTACCTGTAGGAATAGGTAATGACTGTAACAAATCTCCTAGCTTATGGGTGCTATCCTTATTCTGCTAAAAAGGCATACACTTCATGACAAAGTCCTTGACATCTTTCCACAGTCCTTTCCAATAGAAGCTTTTACTGATCCTATCATAGGTCTTGAAAACTCCTAGATGTTCAGCTAAAGGGAAAGACTGTAGTTCCTCCATAATTTTTCGTGTAAAAGAAGAGGTAGAAGGAATGACAATCTTGCCTTTAAACCAAATAAGGCCATTTTTGAACTGATAATGCGAGTTTTCTTCCATAAGACCTTGCTGTAATTTTTGAAAAATATGGTTGAATTCTTCATCCAAAAGATAAGCCTCCTATAGTTCTTCAATCCAATCATTATGAAATTCAGTCATAGTTGAAACTTTGCAAGCCCACATATAAGAAAGATAATCAGCCACTATATTGTCTTTGCCCCTTGTATGAGTGATGTCAAAATCATAATTCTATAGTATAGCTACCCATGGACGCTACTTAGGAGTAAGATTGGACTGAGTAAAGAAATACTTAAGAACCCTGTGATCACTCTGGACTCTGAATGGACTGCCATACAAGTAATGGTGCCATTTTTTAATTGTATGCAAGATAGCCAACATCTCCTGGTCATAAATATTCATGGCCATTTCTTTATGTGTAAGCTTATGGCTTTCAAAGGCAATCACTCCATGCTCCTGTAACAAAACATCCCCAATGCCATGGCTACTAGCATCACATTGTATAGTAAATTCTTTGGAGAAGTCTGGGCATACTAAGATAGGAGCAGAGGTAAGGAGTCCCTTTAACTGGTTGAAGCTACTATTTGCAAGAGCATCCCAAAAGAAAGCCTCCTTCTTCAACCTGTTAGTCAAAGGAGTTGCAATAGCTACATAATGCTTGATGAATCGATGATAGAATGAAGATAAACCAAGGAATCCTCTAAGAGAGGTAGTAGTAGTAGGTGTTGACCAATATTCTATACACTGCACCTTCTTGGGATTAGCCGGTATTCCTTTTTCACTAATAATATGTCCCAAGTATTCCACTTTAGTCTTCATGAAATAACATTTCTTCTCCTTAGCAAAAAGCCTGTGATATCTCAGTACATAAAAAACCCTGCTCATATGTGCTAAGTGATATTGTAAAGTTTTACTGTAGATCAGAATGTCATCAAAGAACACCAAGACAAACTAAAAGAGGAAAGGCTACAAAATCTTATTCATCAGACTCTGAAAGGTAGCTGAGCATTTGTAAGCCCAAATGGCATCACTCGGAAATGATAGAGCCCTCGATCAGCCTTGAAAGCAGTCTTGACTTCATCATCCTCTTGCGTGAGAATCTGATGATACCCTAACAAATCAATCTTCGTAAAGAATTGAGCCCCCTTGAGCTCATCAAGGAAATCATCAATCCTGGGTATCGGATACATGTTCTTTGCTATGATCTTATGAAGATCCCTGTAGTCAATGCACATTCTGAAAGATTCATCTTTCTTTTTGACTAATAGAACTGGAGATGCATAAGGTGAAGAACTTGGTTCAATGAATCCTATCTTAAGAAATTCCTTGATTTTCTTGGGTACTTCCTCTCGTTCACACTTAGATAATCTATAAGGTGGCTTATTGATTGTCTTTGAGTTGGGCTCCAAATCAATAGGGTGATCTACTACTCTCTTGGGAGGCAATGAAGTAGGCACCTCAAACAAATCCCTATACTCCTCAATAAGAGCTGCCAAGGCTGGATGGTTTGCTGAATTATTGGGCTGATCTTGCATCTTTTTATTCAAATGCAAAACAAATATTTGTGAACACCTCTTATACTCCCTTTTGAGTTGTTGAATGGTAATAAGCTGAAAATTTGATCTACTAGGAATTCCCCATAAATGGATGAGCTGTCCATTGAAGATAAACTCCACATAAAACTGTGAGAAATCCATAGTGATCCTGCCTAATGTCATCAACCAATCACAACCGAGTACGATGTCTATAGGTCCCATTTCTAAAGTAATCATGTTTATTTTTTCTTCAAAATTTTTAGCCAACTGTAAAGAAACCTGTGGGTATATCTGTGTGATGATTTCTTCTTCACCATTGGCCACTTGAACTCTAATGGGATGCTGTAAATATGTGGCAATACAATTCATCTTGTCCATGGACTTATTCACAAAACTATGGGTACTGCCACTATCTATCAGAATGAACACTACCTTTCCATGAATTTTACCCTTCATACAGAGTGTATTAGGCTCTTAGATCTTGTCCAAGCATCAATGGAAATAGAACAACTAGTGGCAACAAGTGGCTCATTACAAGTCCCACCTGGATCAAAAGGAAAAGAGTCGGCTGGATCATAGAAATACTCTTGCCCAACTTCTTCCTCAAGATCTTCATTTTCAGCATTGAGTGCAATTGCATTAGCTTCATCCATCTCATCTTCAAGATCCTCAAAGACTAACATACTCTGAAGCTTGGGTTTGATATTTTAATATACACACTTTGAGGCATGATCAGGTGTGTACTTTTTCCCACACTTGAAACATAAGCCTTTCTCATTTCTTTCTTTGTAAAAATCCATAGGAATAGACTTAGGATTCATGTTGGTTGAAATGGATTTAGGTTTGCTGTCCCCTTGTTTGAAGTCAACTCTAGGACTCTTTGCTGTCCTGAAATTACTTTGAGGTCTAGAAGCATTGAATGGTGGATAAGTTGGCACCCTTAAGCTCCCATTTGGTACATGATTGCTGCCATAAGTGTTACCAACTTGCCCCTGTTTAAAAATAGTCCTTGGTTGGCTAAAATGAATATTCTCTTCTATATTTCCTTCCATAGCGCTTTGCAAGCTCAATAGCCTTAAAGAGAGAAGTAGGGTTTTGTGCCATGACATCAGCTCATAAAGATGGCTCTAAACCATACATGTACTTGTGGAGCTTAGCCTCATCATTGATGCTTTCTACATACATGGTTAGGTTGAGAAATTGATTAGTGTACTCTCTTACACTTAGGCCTCTTTGTTCCAAACCATACCATCTCCGTGCCAATTTCTCTTTTTTCAAGAGGGGAGACAAATACTTCAGCCATAAGTGCCTTGAAAGCTTCCCAATTCTCTTACAATTAGGCATCTTCGTTCCAAACCATACCATCTCCATGCCAATTTCTCTTTTTCAAGAGGGGAAACAAATACTTCGGCCATAAGTGCCTTGAAAGCTTCCCAATTCTCTACAAATATGTTTTCCCTTTTTATATACCTTCACCAAGTATGGGAAAATCCATCCAAATGCAAAGAAGAAAAATGAATCTTCATGTCATCAGTTTTGGGGAATATGTCAAAGTAAGATTCCATCTTAGAGGTTCACTCCTCTAAATCAGATGGTAAAGATGACTGACAATTAAACTTGGCTAAAATGATCTTGTCCTTTAGTTCTCTTTCATGGAAAAGTTGCTGTCCCAAAATAGACTGATCATGAATACCATGCATTGAACCCCCAAGTTGAGATGGAAACCTCCCAATAGGTGGCTAAGAATCACTATGCAGTCTTCCTCTTGGTAGAGGACCCCTAGAAAGTTGAGTATTCAGCCCAAAAGCTTGAGAGTTGGCTCCATTCAAATTGCCCAAATAGTCATCATGCCTTTGTGAAGTCTCACCTACTTCATATTGGCTATTTGGAATGCCTCTTCATCCAATAATTCCATGATCATGACCATTTTAGTTAGATGGCTGAAGTGGGACTGAAGGCTCACTGTTTGAATAGGCTTTCTCCTTAACTTTTTTAGATCCCATTTGCATCTGCATCCATTGGGAGAATTGAATTTGAGCATTAGATTCCACCAACTTGTCAATAGAAGCCTTTGTTTGAGTTATTAAATCTACTAACTTCTCAATGGAAGACTTTGTTTGATTAGTAGACAAAACCATCTACTCCATTCTTGATAGTAGGGCCTCATGACATTCTGTATGCCTTTGTTCATGTACGCACAAAGTATCATTGAGTATAATGATTTTCCCTTGTTGTTGAGGATCTTCAGGGCTCTCTTAAGGTACATCATCCAACATGGAATCTTTGATTTGCTGAGCATAATCATCTTGGACCTTATTTTTACCCTTATGCCCTACCATAATAGTGTAGTCCTGCGATATCCCCTATCAGAAAAATGGCGATAACTTTTTCTAGGGAATTCCGATTTCAAATTCTTTAGTTCAAATCGAAGCCAAGAATTCTCTGTTTGAGATGAGCTATAGCACACTATAACAAATTTAGGATAAAAAATTCTGCAACTCAATCTCTGAGTTTGAACTGTCCAGGCCTGCACCGTGTTTTGACCTGTAAATGCCTATTTTGACCCTGTAACGTAAAATAGTAACCCCAAATGGTTATCAAACCCGGTAGAAGGATGAGAAGGATCTATGGATACCCTCTGGTACCTGCACATGTACTTCAGTAATGAAGGGTGTACCTGTAAAAACCTCTAAATGCCCTGTAGTGCCCTGTAAAATCCCTGTTTTATCCTGTTTTGATCCTGAAGATACTTGAGCCTTTGAAAACACTTCAATCTTCAATTCTCCACTCAATGTACCTGTGTGAGGGATAAAATGGCATGGCAGGTTCCCTACATAGGCTCCAAATCATCGAGAGGTGGGCAAAGTTCCCCTCGGGTCAGTTGGTTGCACCCCTTCGGGATCTTTGATAATGAGGGAGGACCACCTCTCTTTTGTCCCACTATCTCCTCCGGCATCCGCCTTTTCCCTCAGTGGATATATCAACATGGCAACGACATTTTATTCTAATCAACCAGTATGAAGTGCATTGCTGAAATATTCATTCAGCTCTTTTCATGAGACGCAATTGAATGAAATTTGGAAAATTTGGATAAGGAAAGGGTCTTACCAATGCAATTCAGTGACTCACTGATTTCTTTAGTACTTACCCTTTTATAACATTTCATCTTGGGCAAAAGAGTTCAACCAAAACAAGTCAAGGTTATGCATCAAACTTGTCAAATGACACCTATGATGAGGTTATGATTGAATCAATACTAGAATTCAATGGAATAGGCTAAGATTAATGAGAAATAACAATAATCTCTGATCTATTGATCAATTCAGAGAATTAATTGATCAATAATCTCTCATCAACAAGTGGAAAAGAATTAGCAAGTGGATTATTGAGAGATTTCAGAGATTAAGCAAGAGAAATACCTTGATTAAGCTTGAAGAAGATGATAGATGTCAGCTCCAATCCCATTGATGGAAAATTTCTTCAAAATCTACCATAAATCCACCATGAAGTTTGAAATATCCTCTAAATCAGTTCATGTGAGCTCCAATATGCTCAAATCCATGAAGAATCAATGCCTCCAGCTTGCTTGAACACTTGAATACCAAAGATTCAAGCCTTTTGAAGAAAAGACCCAAAATAAACCCTCAATATGAGCTTCAATGTTCTCCATGAGCTGAAATCTTTGCAATTTGTTGAAGAATCCTAAATAATCCTCAAGAAATTGTCAAGAAATGAAAGCTTGGATTAAAGCTTTTATGGTTGCCCATGGACTGTTCATGTGGGGTTTCAAGAGAAAGAAAGGATGAAGAATAGGCAACTCACCAGGCCATAGTATCCTCCAAAAGCAAGTGACTCATGTTAGATATTGATTAGAATGGGCAGGAGGAAGAAGAGCAGCACCTCAGCAAGTTTTCCCAGATTGAAAATGAGCACAAAATGTGCCAAGAGTCTATTGTCCATGTGGCATTAATCTCCAGCAACAATGGTAATCATTGTGACCTCTAAAGAAGTAAGGGGAATCTAAAAAGAACCATGGTTGATGCTCTTGATGCCTGAGAAGAAAGATCTTGAAGGAATTCCACCATGAAAGCTGAAGAAACTTGCAAAAAACTCCAAGAAAAGGGAAAGAGAACCCTCTCTTTTCAAAGTAACCACAATTTAACCCCAAACTAAGCCCGGTTAACTCTCCTTTATCCTAGTTACCTCCAATTTTGCATGAAATTTGATGACGACCTACCACTTTAGCCATCATCTGCCATATCTGACCTTGGAGATCTCCAGATGTAGTCTCTTACTAATTGTATATGGTTTGCAACACTCCACTAGTCACTGTCTTGTACAATACTTGTCGAAAATTGATTTTGATGGAGGAAAATAGGACTGAAAATAGAAAGAAAAAAATTGGATCAAAGACCAATGCTCTGATACTACTTTTTAGAGAGAGAAAGAGGAGAGAGAAGACTACAGAGGAGAGAGAAATACTGTAGGAAGAGAGAGAAAGGGAGTGATGAGGAGAGAGAAAGATTAGAATTGGAGAGAGAAAGATAGGAAAGAGAAAGAAGCCATAGAAGCTGTGAGCAAGATGGGAGAGAAGGACAGTAATTGTATTACTATATCAAAAGATAATGAAAAATCACATGTCCTCTCCTTTTATACCAATGTCAGTATGACATGGCATAACATCAATATTATTTTTACACTAAATCCTTATTCCCAGCTTCTTACAATCCATCATCCTCAATCTCTCTCCCATGATCCCTCTTGGTGCTCTCCCATCCCCCCCTCTCTCTCTCTATGGCACCCACATCCACTCATACACATACACTCTCTCTATCTCCCTCTTTTGCTCTCTCCCTCCCACACAAATCTTTATATCCTCTCTCTCACACACACACACACTCTCTCTCTCTCATATCTAGCACCCATATCCATACATAGACACACACACACACACACACTCTCTCTCTTTCATGCCAAATACTTTATATATATAGCACTCGCACACACACACATGCATGTATACTCTCTATCTCCCTCCCTCTCTTTCTCTCTCCCATGCACACACTTTATATATCCTCCTCTCTCCCTCCCTCTCTTGTATATGACATACACCCCCACACTAAGTCTTTCAATGACACCCATATCTGACATGAGTATTTGTGCATGTGTAGATAGCTTTGGAAATGGATCCAACAGCCAGTGCTACACCAAATATCGAGGTTCGCATATATGTATCGTCCCTCTTTGCTAAACCTATTATGCACTACACAAGTAGTTGGTTCCTGATGTTGAAGAAGGAAGACATTTGCAATGGCAATGGCTACCATGTTCTTGCTATCACCCATGCAAATGGCCAAATACAAAGCATGCCGGTCCATTGTAACATTGACCATGAGGCTGTCCAGGTATATGTTCTGGGTACCTTGGTCTCACAAGACTATCTTGTCGAACAAGGAAATGGGCCTACATTGTAGCCTTCCCCCACCATAGACCTCACCCAGAGCCCTTGTAGCATTGAGAAAACAATAATCACCGTGGAAGCCTCACCACCCTCCTTGTACATTGAGTACATAATGTCTTTAGGGGCAGACATCGAGTCTTACATCATTTGCTTCAGAATATGAGCACTATAGAGAGAGTGGAGGAGATCCCAGTTTTCTATGATGGCAATGTGGCATACAAGCTTCCATCAATAGCATACAATATGCGTCTAATGGAGGGTATGGAGCAAAAGTACGATGGCCATTGCTGGGCAAAGCCCACGTCAACATTGATGGCATTCCTCGGTACTCTTCATCTAAAAAAAATGTATCAAAAAGCTAGAGTGTCCCAATAGAAATTGTACTGGTAGGTCGATTTTTAGCTCCCCAAACAAGGTGGCATGGACACGTGCAAGATTCTTCATTCACTCCACTATCATTAAAGTGATTGCAAAGTCGCATGACATGGTTCTAGTACCCTATCGCAAGTAAATCACACTAATCAAGTCTAAATGCATGCCATGTAGGTAAACTTAGTACCACCATACCGACTGTTGTAATGTCAGCTATTAGTCTCGGAAGCCTTAGATGCTTCTATTATAAGAACCTCCCCATCGTGCTCTCCAAGTGTGAGTGTGTAGTGTATTATGTGATGTCAGCAAGGCCAATGTCAAGATTATTTATTCATCAAGGCACACATAACCATGAGGTGCAAAGATGCACATGTAGAGCTAATGTCAAAGAGGTGCAAAAGATTGTAGAGGAAATGTAAGAGACTTTAGTGCAGTTGGACCTCAACACCTACAAATGACTGTGGCTAGAAAGCTAGTGATGGGTGCCTTGGTTCGTGAGCAAGGTGTCCCCATGTTCGATACTGAACTCTCAACAATGCTCAAGGAAATCCAACCACTTATTTAGAGGAACATGTAACATATTATTCCATTCACAACACATTTCAAAATATCTTTAAAAGGTCATGCATATGAAGATCAATTTTTTGTGCATGCAAGTTCAAACACGTGGTCCGTGCAGGCATGCACTGAGAGTAATCATGGAATGGAATCTCATCTTCTAAAGTTAAATAAATGATGTTGTGCATGTAGATTTTTCCATGGTAGTCTATTTCTTGGGCAAGCCGTTGACAATGATAGTATGTGCTTTAGATTCAAAATGTCAACAACTGGGCCAGCCTCAAGGGTTGACTTTTAGTGAATTGTACGCGAAGGAATGGCATTGGGAACCTATGCAATAGCTCGGCATTCTTTGACCACGTGCATCACATTAATGATTGGACCACCATGGCAACACATATGTATGACCGAAGGTAGTTTCTCTTACCTAATTCTATCATCACGACACAAACTTAAGCAACATAGTTTTCCTTACTCTCTGATTCTTTTCTTGTGTTTTTGTAGTGTACAAGAGTTGATGACTTTGGCAATATGTGAGATGAAAGAAGAGGATACAGATGCACAAGCTCTTTTTTGGACAAAGACAAATGAGGTCATGGAGAAGTGTGGACACCCAAGCACTGATTTTCGAGAATTCATGGCAGACGAGGCAGTTGCCAATTGGCAAGCCATCCGCACATTGTTCAATGGTGGTCCAGAAAATGTAATGCAAGGAAAGGAGAGATATTGCTTATTTCATTGGGAACAAAGTCTCCAAATACACACATCATAGTATGTACACAAAACTTTTCAAGATGAGCATAAGCGCTTGTGCCGCATGTGGAGGTATGCAGTCACGGAAGATGATGCAACAATGCAATATCGATTCATTCAGGCTTGGTGGGCCTTAGGGAAAGTTGCGGATTGCAATATACGAGCAATGGAATTTTGGCTTAGTTGCTGGCATATCAGATATCCACGTTTGAGGTGGCACTTTGTCAGGGTAAGACTAGTTCGTAATAGTAGAATGTGACGTGTGGTGCATTTGTTTTCTCACGCTCCATACCTTCTCGTGCTATATTTTTGTCTAGGTAGTGGAGGACATTGCTCATATGCCAACCACAAACTTGTTAGAGCTAATGCATGTAAGTTGGTTGGTAGGGGAGGGATTCAAGGGATCTATAAGCTTGTACGATCCATGTGTTAGTGATTTGGCCAATGCTCTACTACAGGGCACAAAACGACATGCATTCATTGGTGGAAAGTTCCATGGTGCAAGACCGAGTGCAGAGAAGCTTTTGCGTCGACTACAACATGGAATTAGCCCCACACCTTGAGCAATGGTAAGGATGGTTGAGGAGGTGGTAGGAGGAATTGATTTGCATAAACATCTTGATTTTTGAGGGGACAATGTGATTGTAGTAAGAAAATGCAAGGTTGATGGGAAAGTGGGGTCCAAGGAAGCCAATGCCTGAGTATGTGACCAAAAGCATACCTAGAAGAAAGGGTACAAGAAAACTAAACTTTGAGGACCATTTGCCTTCCGACCAATCAAGGCCAGTATCGCCAAATTGTTCGGAGGAAATGGTGATGGAGACAGTCCTTCATGACACCATTTAGGCTATAAGAAGGATTCTAGCTCGCAGTCGTGTACAATGTCAAGGATGGTTGCGAGCTAGAGAGGGAAAAAGCAAAAAACCTATAAAAAATACGTCACATGGGGTGCATGCACCTTCATTTTGGGGCATCATGGAGTGGTCTAGCTCAAGAGGAGAAGCTAGCAATCAACATGGAATGCGGCGCCAGTTCATGTGGTTTTGTAATGATAGTGTAGACCATACATGGAACATTTGTTCTTCCATTCAACATGCACCGCCCAAGGTTCCACAAGTATGGCCAGTGGCATGAGGCACCAATTTGACCATAGAAGAAATCCACATGTTGGAGAGTGATGGGTTTGTTTTACAAAAGGCGGCACAAGAGGTGGATGTTAACAAGGGCTCGTGTAGATATCGAAGAGGTGTTTCATAGGCTGCAAGGAAAAGGATAGACTCAGCGTTGGCTCTAGACGCAACTGTGAAGGGCCACATAGTGGTGAAGGCCTTGAAGCATGAGGTTTTCAAACTAGAGACAGCTAACTCAAGTGTCATGCATGAGTGTTATGATGTACACATTGCAAAGAATCCAACATGTAATGGCCAGGATTTCATGGACCGTGCCGTAGAAGGAAAATCATATTTGGCATGCAAGCACCTATACTATGTATACTTCCAAGTGTTTGGGATGGATGCAAATGCCAACATGTTATATACACCAACCCACACTCACTGAAGAAAACTTGCACATTGTATTTGGAAGCAGAAAACTTTTCCAACACCACCTATATAGTGACCGACAATGCAATGCCAACACTACCTCTTAGCACAACCACATTTTATTTCGTTGAGAAGTTACCGTTATAGAATCCATTTGAATGGCAAGCCTTTGGTGAACTTGTCTCTCTTAATTTGACAAGCAAAAGCACATTTTCTAGAGCTAACACAATATAAATGTACATTTGGATTGCTTGTATGAATTGTCTTGTATCATATTTGTTGGGGAGAGTAGGGAAAGGAAGAGAGAGGGGGAGGGAAGGGGAGGGAGCTATCAATGCATTGAAATTAAAGTTCTAAAAATACAGAGTGGCTACCCAAGCATTCACATTATATGTATGTGTGTGTGTGTGTGTGTATGTGAGAGAGAGAGAGAGAGAGAGAGAGAGAGAGAGAGATGTGTTTAGGATTTAAGAGAAGCGTTTGTTACAACACATGCCATAATATGATGTGAGGCATTATGATACAATGTGGACTAATCGCATGCATGAGAGAGAGAAAGTGATACTGGGAGGGAGATAAACACGGAGAGTGAGTGAGTGACTAAGATTTATATATATATATATATGTATGTGTGCATGTGTGTGTATGTGTATGTATAGGTGAGAGAAAGAGAGAAAGAGAGAGAGAGAGAGAGAATATAGAGTGAGAGGGAGAAATTGCATGTACAACCTTGAACTGAGAGAGAGTAAAGACATGGAGTAATTCGTGAGAGAGAGAGAGAGAGAGGTGTGGGCCGTGGTGTTCCATTCTTCCGAGGTGATCGCATGAATGAATCCACTTTATGTGCTAGTAGAGATGTTGGAAGAGAGAGGGAGAGAGACAATGCAATGGAGCAGCAACCTGACCCTCAGGTCGTTCATCATTTTTTAAAAAAAATTTCATAGACTACTAATATAACATAAGTGTATACAATAGTACTAAGGTCCGTAGGACCATTCACACTGGGTTTAAGACCACCGACTTATTTAATGTGAGCACGTGGTACAGTTGGACATGTCAGGTGTCACGTACACACAACCTAAGTAAATGAGCTTGAAGTCTTAACACTCCCCCTCAAGCTCAAGACAGCATCTGCACACTAAGTAGTTGTCGGAAAACACTGAACTTATCTTTATCCAAAGACTTGGTAAAGATATCTCCAACCTGCTCATCAGTCTTTACATGCATGAGATCAACTCTCCCTGCAAGAACCATCTCTCTGATGAAGTGGTAGTGTACCTCTATGTGTTTTCTCCTGGCATGGTATACTGGATTCGTTGCTAGGAGTACACTATTGAGATTGTCGCATAATAAGGTCACTCGAGCATCCACCTGAATATCCAAATCAACCATAAGCTTGAGTAGCCATGAAATCTCACATGCTGCCAATGCAGCACCCATGTACTCTGCCTCAGTACTAGACAATGCAACCGTTGGTTGCTTCTTGCTGCTCCAGCTGATCATGCCACTTCCAAAGCCAAAAGCATAACCACTCGTAGATCTGCGATCGTATGAGCATCTTGCCCAATCCGCATCTGTGTATCCAACCAGTTTCAAGGGCTTATCTCTCACATAGAACATCCCATAATCTATAGTGGACTTAACATATCTCATAATCCGCCTAACAGCATCCAAATGTGGCTTCTTGGCTTCTGCATAAACTGACTTATGAGCCCAACTACATAAGTCAAGTTCGGCCTAGTGATGGTCAAGTAGATCAGACTTCCAACCATCTGCCTGTACATAGTCACATCCAGAATTTCAGCTCCAGTGCTAATGTCCAGCTTGACATTCTGATCAAGAGGTGTATCCAATGGTTTACAATCAGCCATGCCATATTTCTTCAGCATTTCCATGGCATAATGTTTCTACATCATCCATAAATCATTTTTAGCCTTGATCACCTCAATACCCAAAAAGTACTTCAATTCACCTAGATCTTTCATGTCAAATTCAGATTTCAGCATCTGCATAACATGCTATATCCCCAAATCATCATCACATGTGATTATCAAGTCATCAACATAGATAACCAGCACTACCAAGTCTGTCTTTTTCATAAACAGACTATGATCAATCCCACCAACAGCAAATTCCAAGCTTTGTAAGTAATTTTTTATCATTGCATGCCAGGCTCTCGGAGCCTGCTTCAGCCCATACAATGCTTTTTTCAGCTTATATACATAATGCTGAAAATCAGGGTGAACATACCCTTCAGGGCTAAACCATATAAACATCCTCTGCTAAGTCACCATTAAGAAATGCATTCTTAACATCCATCTGCTGCAATTTCCAGCCTTTAGCAGAGTAGCCAAAGCAATCACAGTGCATATGGTTGCCATCTTGGCAATAAGGCTGAATGTTTCCTCATAATCAAGTCCATACTATTGGGCATACCCCTTAGCAACCAGCCTGCTTTGTACCTTTCCACACTGCCATCCGACTTGCACTGGATTTTTTAGACCCATTTGCAGCCAATGGTCTTTTGCCCTTTAGGCAGTGGCACAAGATCCCATGTCTTATTTTCAGCCAAGGCATTCATTTCTTCATCCATAGCTGCACACCAGTTCTCATCTGTCACTGCTTCAGCATATGTACCTAGTTCTTTGATCTTCATCACTTTTGTCATTTCAAAGCCAGTTTTGACCAAAATATTCACCTTATCTTACAAAATTGATTAAGCATAATGCTTTGTAGAGTAGCCACTGTATGTCAACCTGTCAACAAGGTATCTGACCCTCCGTGAGCATCTAGGCTATGGTGCACTGCTCGATTCCCCTCTCTCATGAGGCAGAATGTACCTACTCTCCCTTGTGCCAGGCGTATAGACAGTCGGAATACCAAGTTCAATGTCTAAAGTGTTAGCAGACTCATATCCAAAAGTCATTCTACCAGGTGTCATCATACCAGATGCATCCTCAGTAGCTTTCTCTTTTCTTTTGATGTCCAAGACATCATATCTCCCCCTCACTGACATACTGGTTTCAGTGGACGGTGAGCTCCTCAATCTCCCTGTCCATGGGGATACTGTCTGACCACTAGGACCTGTCATAGCAGTGCTTTGTTGCGAATCAACTATAGATACATGAGTAGAAGGAATATCCGATGGCACTGCAGCCGGTGATACATACCAAGAGCCCATCTCATCAAAGATAACATCCCTGCTCACCAAAGTCTTCCTAGTAAAGGGATCATAGCATTTGTATGCCTTCTTCTCTTGCGAATATCCAATGAAAACACATTTATACGCTTTTGGATCCAGCTTCTTCCTTTTCTCATATGGAATGTACACATAGGCAAGACAACTAAATACTTTCATGTGAGTTACATCCGGCTTATAGCCATACAGCTTCTCAAATAGTGTCATCTCATGAATACCTGCAGTGGGAGTCCGATTCAAGATATGCATGGCTGTCATAACAGCCTCAACCCAATAATAAAGCGACATCTTCTTTTCATTCATCATGGCACGAGCAGCTTCCATCAAGACCATGTTCTTTCTTTCAGCTACCCCATTCTGTCGAGGAGTGTTGTTGCAGGTAAGCTTGCCTATGTATGCCGCCAGAAAATTGTCAAACTCATTTGACACATACTCCCCACTGCTATCTGATCTCAAGCAAGAGATATAGTAGTCAAATTCCTTTTCAACCTACTTTTTAAACTACTAAAAAATAGCAAACACCTCATCCTTTGTTTTCATGATATATACCCAAGTATAGCGACTATAATCATCAATGAATGTCACATAATACTTCAAGCCTCCCATAGATGCATTATGGGCCGGCCCCCAAACATCAGAGTACACTAACTGCAATGGACGTGTACTCTGTCTTACATGCTTGATAAATGGCAACCTGGATTGCTTACCAAACTGGCAAGCATCGCATACATGACCAATATCTGAGTATTGGAACTTGGGTAAACCTGTAACGAGCTGTTTTTTCTGCATAATTTGTAGCCTTTGCAAATTTACATGCCCTACTCTCTTGTGCCAAATTTCCAAATCTCTAATAGTGCCAGAACCATGGGCAAACATAGCCAAATTTAGCTTTGGCAAAGTAGCATCAAGAGTAAACATTCTACCATTCCTGTGACCACAAGCTATCAACTTGCATCCATTTCTAAACTCTTCAATAAAGCAGCCATGCTTATTGAATCTAACCTACAAGTTCTACTCCGTCATTTGACAGACAGACAGTAAGTTCTTCGTAATCGATGGAACATGCAGTACATCATGCAAATTTTTCTTTCTGCCATCATGAACCACAAGAGGCACTTTGCCTTTATGTTCAATGCTATGCTGCATGTCATCACCTGTACAGACATAGCCATGTTTTTCAACCACCATATCAGTGAATCAATCACCGTGAGAGGTCATGTGGTTCGATGCCCCTGAATCAATATACCAAACTACATCATCAGTGGATTTTTCAATAGCTCTGTCTTTTACATACTGCATGGCAAACAATCTGTCTCCTGAAGTATCATCTGCCTGACTAGACGTAGCAAAGTTTCCATGTTGTTTGCCTTTCTGATTGCCCTGCTTCTTCCAGCAGTCCTTGGCAATATGACCATACTTCCCACAATAATGACAATCCTTATCCTTATTCGGATTGTTAGATGGACACTGCTGTTGCTAGGAGCCTCTGCCTCTAGGGCTAGATCTCCCCGTGCCTCTAAAGTTTCCACCACCTCTTGTGTTTGATACCTACTGGTTGTTATTGCCATAGGATTCATTCTGTTGGCCTCCTTTGCCAGATCTATAGCCTCTACCATGGCTGCCACGACTGTGTTGATTGGAATAGAAAACTGCATCCTTGTTTTTAGAACTGCTTGACCTTGTAGCCAAGCCAAGTTTAACCTCCTGGTGGATAAGCAACGCAACCAGCTCATTAAAATCAGGTATTTCAGCTCTCACAGACACAGAAGTGTCAAAAGACTTATACTCAGGCCCAAAGCCATTCAAAGTCACAGCAACCATGCCTTCATCTTCAACCTGTGAACCAATAGATGCCAGCTGATCTGCAATGGTCTTAACCTCCGTAACATAATCCTATATAGATTTGCTCTTTCTCTCCATGTTGTTGAACTTTTGCTTCAACTGTATCTTTCTGGCACTTGTGGTTGTGCCATAGTACTTGACCAAAATGTCCCATGCATTCTTAGGAGAGCTGCAGTTCATTATCTGCATTACCATGGCATCTGATATACATAGAGACAGCTAGTGCAACACCCTACAAGCTCTTTCTGTCCAAGCTTGGTGTAGTCGTCTCTGATCAGCCATAGGTCACTCTGGAAGCTCAGATTCAGCTTTGCTCCAATCACCAACTCCCAGTAGCCTTTCCCTATTAAGTTCTCCATGCAAAACTTCCATATGGCATAAATTTTACTGTCAAGCTTTTCCCCCACTATCTGGGTTATGTTGTCAATCCTTTCTGCATTAGCCATATTATACCATACAATATCTAGTCACTGCCTGACTTCCTACAAAACAACAAGTCACTCTAACCAACTTCAGTCCTTGACTATTTATGACAGTTTTCTGCAACTATTCTCTACAAAAAACCAGGGTATTTCAGCCCTTTACAACCTCAAAAACATCCACAAACATGTGGTATAACCCGTAGGTACATCAGTCAATACATAGACTTTGCAGGTACTGTAACTCTGTGTCATGCAAGCTTATTGCAGCAAAGAGAATACGCAGTCTGAAACCTACAATTTTTTAGTAAAACCAGCAGTGAATTTACTGTCAAAAACCACTTTAAAACATGTCATACATGCTCCAAACTTTCCTAGACATTTGCTAGTATATGTAGGCAACTAGACATAGTCATACGGGCACAAAACAGTGCATATCCAGCAAGTACAAGTGACATAAATCTGCTCACAGATTGTATACAGCCAATAAACGGTCAAACCAAGATGTATTTCAACCCAAGAGATCCTCAAGCCACTTCATACATATGCCATTGTGTGTAGGGATCAATACATAACCATACAGGCATTCGCAGACTCTTTGTCTTCAAGAAGTAATGTCAAAAAGTACATGGACTGTTTATGACCAACCAATATACTGTCAAAGCATTTGTTCTCTGATTCAGATTTTAGTTTTTAAGAGCCTTCAATGCTCATCTCAATGCTCATAGCATTCAACAATCATACCCTGTACCATACAACTCCCTGTAGGTAACAAAAGGCATGTATTTCTTCGAGTCAATGAGTGTATGTTGATGACAGTTTTATGATAGTTTTCAGCCTGTCATAAAATTTTAGATCTAAATATTTTATCAGTAAAATACAACCCAAATGCATCAAACTCAGTACATATGCTTCCCGAATGAACCCTCACTTCAGTAGATCTCAAAATGCTCATCAAATGGCTTCAATGCTTCAAAGAGTGATCAATGTATGCTGCCCTATTTCAGTTTACAGCAAACTGTCTTCAATTTCAGATCTGTACTTCAGTATTCCAGCTCATTTATCAACACCAGACCAAGCATTGACATGTTAGATCATCAATATGTCTTCCGAAGCATTGACATGTCAGATCATTAATATGTCTTCCCAAGCATTGACATGTCAGATCATTAATATGTCTTCACAAGCAAGCATACAAGCTCTGGATCACTCAAGTAGTGATTTATGTCTTCAGTAGCAGTAGGACAGCCTTCATTTATAGCAGGCGCAAACACTCCATCAGCACGAGAGTTTACAATAGTAGGTCATCTCCTTCTACATGCTCAACCAAGTCTCTTGAAGGCTCTAATCAAGCCTCAAGCATTGCCATGAACCATAGAAACCAAAATGGCAAAATGCATATCTTCACAGATACAATGACAGCGTGCACAATGACAGCCTGCTTCTCTTCAACCACTGCCCCGAGGCTTCAGGCTGCAGGTCTTTCTCACAGCTTCATGCCTTCAAGAGCCCATCCATGATGGCTCTAATACCATGTTGGAAGAGAGAGGGAGAGAGACAATGTAATGGAGCAGCAACCTGACCTTCAGGTTGTTCATCATCATTTTTTTAAATTTCATAGACTACTAACATAACATAAGTGTATACAATAGTACTAAGTTTCGTAGGACCATTCACACTGGGTCTAAGACCACCGACTTATTTAATGTCAGCATGTGGTACAGCTGGACATGTCAGGTGTCAGGTACACACAACCTAAGTAACTGAGCTTGAAGTCTTAACAAGAGAGAGAGAAATCATTTGCATGAGATAGAGTGCTATTTGATCGAGTGTGCTAGGAAGAGAAAAAGAGATTATACATGTAGAGGGAGAAACACAGAGAGAGAGAGAGAGAGAGAGAGAGAGAGAGAGAGAGAGAGAGAGAGAGTGTGTGTGTGTGTGTGTGTGTGTGTGAGTGAGTGAAGGTAGTGATGGCAATCGTGGAGGTGGTGGGGATAATGATAGTGGTGGTGGAGATGGCAACAGTATTGGCGGTAGTCGTAGAGATAGTGGTAGTGGTGGTGGTGGCAACAATGGTGCTAGTGGTGGCATCGGCGATGGCAGTGGTGGTGGAGGAAGCTATTGTGGTAGTAGTGGTGGAGGTCAAAAAAATTAAGGGGTGGAATAAGTGGACTATGTGGAACAAGAAATGGAGGTTGTCCAGAGAAGCTCGCTCAAAAACTCACTTCTCACCGCACTCAAGAGGAAAGAAGCTTCGTACTCGGTCCATCATGGAGAATTTGATAAAGTGGTAGGCTTTACCACTTGAGGAAGCTTCTTGGAGACCATCTATAGTTGTGGAAGAGTTTCCCCATCTCTTGGAAGCTAACTTGGATGAAATTTAACTCATTGTGGCCTATTCCAATCGAGACATTTATTCTAAATTTTTGAAAGCATTGAATGCAATACATACGTTGAAAGTACTCGTTGAAAAATCAGTTTCTATGTATCAAACATCCAGAGTTCTCTACACAAAGTTATCTTAGATTTACTACAGTAGGGTCTTGTAGTAGGCAGCATGTTGTCCACTGCCTGCAGCCTTCATTTTCTTAGAGAATATGGGTCAAGATTTAAATTTTATCATTCCCCAATCATATCCATACATCATATGTGATCAACGACCCTTTATACAAACATCAATGATTACCCCTTATCCCATTAGATCACCCTTGTAATGCCTTCAGTAGAGTAGTACTCTGGTCTACCCCACCCTGTCTTTTGTAATAAGTGCCCAACTTGTTTTTTAGGGCAAAAACTTTTGGGTAGGGATAGAATGTAAGAGAGGGGGAAATAAAATAATGGGAATAAAATACTAGCTACACTATCAAGTATAAAAGGTGTAAGGGACTTGATTTTTGGATGATCATTATTATAATACAAGTCTCCTACATCTTCTTTCTTTCTCAGCTTTCATGGCAGCCTTCTCTCTCTTTTTGTATTTCTCTCTCCTTTCCTAGTATTTGTCTCTCCTCATCACTCTCTTTCTCTCTCTTCTGCACCTCATCTTCTCTCTCTTCTACAGTTTCTCTCTTCTCTTTCTTTGTCTCCAGTCCACTCTTTGACATCAAGATGTACACTAGAAACATGGGAGCTCAATGAATTAATCAACTAGTTGGAAGTGTGGATATTGCAATGATCTTACTGGACATTAAAATTTACATATGGTAGAATGATTACTACTGAAGATGAGCTCACACTAAATAGCATTAGTGGTGTTTTGCTCATGCCCCAATCAGTTCGTTAATTGTTATTTAAGAAACTCTGGCAATTGCACCCAAAAAAAGAATTGTTTGAGAAATGGGGTAGAGTCTATAGTGCAGAGATAGAAAAATGTCCAGCATTAGTTGTAAAAAGAAGGTGGCTCAATGTATGTGCAAGAGGCCTCCAAAGGACTTTGAGAACCGTCTTGTGAAGTTGTGCTATCCAAAAATTACCTCCAAACGATGGGAATGCCCCAAACAAAGAAAAGATCAAAAAGCTAGTATACAAAATTCTGGTAAATCTGAAAGATTTTGGTTATGGCATGTCCCACTTAAAAAGCATATGTAGATATCCTTTTCGGTTTTGATGGCGCAGCGGATCATCGTGATTATCGTGAGCAGCAGCAGTAGCAGATGCTGGTGCAGATGAGGAGGAGATGGACGTCGGGCTGGGTGCGACGTTGGCGATGTTGAGAGGATTTACTTCCGGCATTTCGTGAAATACATGATCAGTATTAATTGGCACGACGCGCGACCTGCTGCTTGGCGAATGGGCACTACCCGGCGCTATTATATAATGATAACTAGCAGCTGAATTATAGGTAGCGCACCTAATTGGTGCAGGCGCAGTACTTATAGCCGTTGTACTGTGATCAGTATAAGGACTAAAACGATAATCAAGACTGGGGGAGTCGATGGGCACCACCCATCTACTGGACTTACTACCTGTCCTGGAGCGGCCTCGGCTATGTCTGATCATATCAACGGAGTTCCTGAGCTGCATAAGGCGGCCACTGTAGCTGTAATTTCGACTCCGATAAAATTGGCCGCATGAGACTGATCGCATGACGCCTCCGATGCCGCCTCCGCCACCCACCGTCCAATCCTCCATGTGTGCCTGTATTGTTGTGGTGACACATAAATACATTATGATTATGGCACTCCATATTGATCAAAATGATACATATAGGCTTTCAAATATCTGAACCGAGCTATTAATTGGTGTATATTTACCAAGCAAATCTTTAGCTCTCCCCTCCCTCTCGTAGTCAGATCATCCAGAATCTCTCCATCACTCACTGAGTTGCGCATACTCTCAGCTTTCCCGAGGCCATGGATTTCAGCTTCCTGCAACGTTAAGTAGTGCAATGATTGTGATAAGTTCTTTGATAGATTGAATGCAAGGGGATTTAGCAATCATTTTTTCCAAAAGAAATGGCAGCTGATCACTTAGCAGCTGAGATCCTCTAACCAGCAAATTCAGTTAGCAATGCGAGCTAAGTTCCATCACAATAAGTTTTTAACAGTTTTCCATGACATTGTGAGAAATGGGCTCTTTTCCCTTGTTTTTCCCCACAGTGTTGAACATCATGAGCTTTGGAAGACTCTGCATACTTAGCTAGGTGTGATTGGGGGAAAGGGGCTAGCCCTCTTCCCCCAATCACACGTAGCTAAGTATGCGATCCCTCCCTCACAGAAGCTCATGATATTGTCTAAATTCACAATGTCAGAATTATAGTTGGAATTTGGTTAAAGCTTCTTGTGTAATTAGTATTCATCAAGCTCGTCTAATGCCAAGAACTTAGAGCCCACCACTACAGCTCTTTCGTGAGGAATCGCAGGTGCCTCCTCATATTTCGCTGTGTCCAATTCCCACAGATGTTCCGGCTGGAAGAAGCGTGGTAGAATGTACTGGCGAATGAAGAGCAGCAAGAGGAACATCAAGGGAAACAAAAATCCAGCCGCAGGGATCCACGTGATGCCCCAACAGATGAGCAGGAAGATCAGCTGGAAGACTGTGAACTGGGTGATTGTCCTGAATGGCACTGTTTCCACAAATGAAGCATGGAAGTCCTCCAGCACCCTGTTTCAGATGATATTAACAGTTCAGTTTCAATATATTGGCACTGTATGGAGTAGTAGTACCCCTCAAAGGCAAAATAATACTAAAACCGGGCCCGTATGAGCTGTCCCGAGATTGTGTATATAGTATGCTGATCATACTTATATCGTCGACTTGGCGCTGTCAAAATGAGCAGGAGTCTCTCCCAGAACTGGTTTCCTTGCACCGTCTCTGCGGCCATGTAGAGGAAGTAGCCCCATAAGATGGAGATGGGGACCATCTTGAGGAGGGGCATGGCGCCTACGCAGCATCCGATGAGGACGGCTTGGATGAGGTTGGTGACGCGCTGCTCGTTGACAATCACCGGAAGGAGCTCATCCACGTCGTTCTCCGGATCGAACAACCTCCTGTCCGCCGGAGTAGGAGACTCCATCAAGTTCAATACGTCGTGCCTGCCTGCCTTGAAACTCTTCAGCTCTCCCAAGTCTTTCAGAACCTGATGATTCATCGCTTATGAGAATCAACAGCACCGACTATGAATTGG